>NC_142025.1:57201016-57508185 GCF_049901735.1 Notechis scutatus | reverse complement strand
TTGGGGTTTGGGGAAGAAACTACAGAGTCGGATAGAGTATTCCAGACATTGACCACTCTATTGCTGAAGTCGTATTTCCTGCAATCAAGTTTGGTGCGGTTAACTTTGAGTTTGTATCTATTGTGTGCTCTTGTGTTGTTATGGTTGAAGCTGAAGTATTCATTGACAGGTAGGACATTGCAATGTATGATTTTATATACCATGCTTAAATCAGACCGAAGACGGCATAATTCAAGGTTTTCTAGTTCTAGAATTTCAAGTCTGGTGGCATAAGGTATTCTACAACAAGTAGAGGGTGGAGAACTCTTCTTGTGAAATATTTCTGGACTTTCTCAATTGTGCTAATATCAGATACATAATGTGGGTTCCAGACTGATGAACTGTATTCGAGTATTGGTCTAGCAAATGTTTTGTATGCTCTGGTTAGTAGTGTGATATTACCAGAGAAAAAGCTACGTAGGATTAGGTTAACAACTCTTAATGCCTTTTTGGCTATGTAGTTGCAGTGGGCTCTAGCACTTAGATCATTAGAGGTGAGTATTCCAAGGTCCTTTACAGAGCTTGGGTCATCAACAAGATCTTGACTATTCAGCTTGTATTTTATTTTCTGATTTTTTTGCCAATATGTAAGACAGAGCATTTATTTGTTGAGATTTGAAGTTGCCATCTGTTTGACCATTCTGATACATAGTCAAGATCTTTTTGTAGGGTAGCAGTATTGTCTGTGGTATTGAACAGCTTTACATCATCAGCGAAAAGAACGCAATTGCTCTTAATATGATCACAGAGGTCATTTATGTAGAGTATGAAGAGAGTTGGTCCTAGAACACTGCCTTGGGGGACACCACTATTGACAGGTACCATAATGGGAGTTAAAGGTGTGGGAAGGGGGGGGATCTAAGTTTTGAAGTAATCTCTGGTTTGAGTAGGCTGCAGTGAAATACTGGATGAACCTGTCTGCTTTGGGAAGTAGAAGCTCTACAGTAACAGGATTGATAATTCTGGAGATTGAAAATGGGCCAATGAATTTAGGTCCTAGTTTCTTAGAGGGTTGCAATGATTTTAGGAACTTTGTAGACAAAGTGGTCTGGCTTTCTGGCAAGGGTTTTTGAACAGCATTCTGCTACACAGTGCCCCTCCTTTCCACACTTAAAACAGCCAGATGGTCTTGGAGTCATGGTGGTTTGGGGTTTGAAAAAATCCCTCTTTCCCTGGGGTGGGGATTTCCCCAAACCCTGCTGCTGCAGTACTGATTATGGGCCATGTCTATCTCCAGCTCCTCTGCCATCAGGTACCATTCATGCAGAAGGTTTGGGGCCCCATGGGCCAGGCAGGCAGTGTACAGGTCATCGTTGAGTTCATCTTTGAACCAACAGACTAGGATATCTTCTTGCCAGTCGATTCGGCTGGCCAGGTTGTTCTATATTAACATTCTCCAAATCCTAAATTCTGATTGGTCCACACGGACCGCAACCTGATTGGCCAACTAAGCGGCCGTGATTGGTGCGCTAAGAATCTACCGCGATTGGCCGAGCCGATCGCGGGAGATTCAAAGCGCTGTCATTGGCCGCCGTGCCGTGGACAGCTCCTATATGAAGGGCTGCCGCAAAGCGCAGGTCCTGTACAGAACTATCTACCAAATAAAGAGCTGACTGTTCACTTTGGTCTCGTGTCTCTGTGGGAACCGATCTACCAATCTAACACTGGTGACGAGGATGGGATCGTGAGACAAGAGACCAACCAAGCACGTGGCAAACGGCGCGAAACGACCAGCAAGATGGCCAGCAGCACCTCGCCACCCGCACCCTTCAACCTGAGGACTGGGAGTCCTACACCAACCGGTTCCAGATGTTCCTGGAATGCAGCAACCTCAAGGATGCCAATGGGCAGAGAAAATGGGTCGTGTTCTTGACACATTGCAGGCCCGCAGTATTCAAGATGGCCAAAGCCCTGGCAAAGCCCGCTAATGTAAAAGAGATGGACTGGGCTGACCTCGAGCCCATCCTGCGGAACCGTTATGCCCCTGCCGTGCCCACCCTCATCCGAAGGCACGAATTCTACCGATGGGACCAGCGCGAGAGTGAAAGCATCAGCGACTTCGTGTCTGAGCTGAGAGATCTCGGAGGCCTGTGCAGGTTTACCGATCTGGACAAGGCCCTACAAGACCGAGTCGTTCTTGGGCTCCAAGACCCCGTCTTGCAAAGCAGGCTGATGGCCAGGGGCGACATCTCCCTCGCCGACACCCTCTCTGAAGCAACGGCAGCCAAGGTGACCCACAAATCGGCGGCCCGGATGAGGCAAGCGAATGCAGCAGACCGACCGGCGACCAGCGAGACGGCCCCAGCACCAGAGAGACACGCAGAGACCAGCCATCGGGCAACCACCACCCACCATGGTGCGTCGATTCCCCCTCCGACACTGACGACGAGGAGGAAGAAATCCACCGACTCCAAGTGGAGCGCGATCGGCGGGACTGGAGTGGACATAAGTCGGGGTTCCAGTGTGCTGGCTGTGGAGGTGATCACCCCCGCTCTGAATGCCGTTTTCTCGATCCCATTTGCCGGCATTGCGAGAAGTGGGGGCACATCACCAAGGTATGCCGGAACAAACGGAACTACAGTCCCCGGCGTCGAGGCAGCAGCCCCCGGCGGCGAGACGGCACCCCCCCAGGAACCGAGACCGCCCGACTGAAAGCCGATGGAGCCGAGACAGCCAGAATAAACGACTCGGCAAGGCGCAGCGGAGAGAGGAAACCCACCAGACAGTCGTCATCGCCCACTTCTCGACCATCGACACCCGGAAGGTATGCGTGGAGGTAGGCATCGAGGGTCAACCATGCGAGATGGAGGTGGACTCCGGGTCCTTCCTCTCCATGGTCTCCTGGTGCACAATCAAACGCCTGGTGCCTACCATCCGCCACCGCGAGCTGGACGACCAGAAGCTGACCCTGAAGGACTATCAGGGAAACCGTATCCCTGTAGTCAGTATCGGACATTTTAAAATAACTTTTAAAGGCCACACCGAGGTACTGCTGCTCACTATCATGGACAAAGACCATCCCAGCCTGCTCGGACTGCAATGGTTCACACTGCTGGGAATCGAAGTGATGGGCGTCCACCACACTGACGAGGCGGACTGGGAATCAACGCTCGTAAGGGACTTCCAGGAGGTCTTCGACGACACCCTAGGCAAGTACCAGGGGTCCCCAATCTCCTTCAACCTTAACCCAAACGTTGCCCCAATCCGCCTTAAGCTGCGGCGAGTGCCATTTGTGCTCAAGCCCAAAATTGATGAACAGTTAGATAAGCTCATCGCACAAGGGGTCTTAGAGCCAATTGACCATGCCCGTTGGGAAACACCCATAGTCACCCCCATCAAACCGGATGGCTCCATAAGGATCTGTGGTGACTATAAGGCCACCCTCAACCATGCCCTGCAGCAAAGTGCCTACCCCGTCCCAGTGGTACAGCACCTTCTGCACTCACTGGGGGGAGGCCGGGTCTTTGCAAAGCTCGACCTGGCGCAAGCCTACCAGCAACTGCCGGTTGATGCCGAAACCGCCGAGGCACAAACAATTGTAACACACCGGGGGGCATTCCAATGCAAACAACTCCAGTTCGGAGTCAGTGTCACACCAGGAGTCTTCCAGAGCCTCATGGAAAGACTTCTCCAGGGAATAAAAGGAGTGGTGCCTTACTTTGATGACGTGCTGGTGGCAGCCACCAACAAAAAACAATTGGAAACCCGCCTAAGGGCGGTACTACAAAAATTCAAAGACTCTGGCCTTAAGGTTAAAAAAGGGAAATGCCAACTCTGCACTGAGAGGGTCGAATTCCTGGGGTACCTCCTAGACAAGCACGGAATCCACCCCACCAAAAAAAACTCAGAGCCATCAAGGAAGCCCCTAGACCAAAAAACAAGGCGGAACTGCAGGTGTTTTTGGGACTCATTAACTTTTATAATGTTTTCCTACCCCAAAAGGCGACCGCGGTGGAACCCTTGCATAGGCTGTTGGACAAAACAGCCGCCTGGACTTGGGGGAAGCGGGAGGAAAATGCATTTCAACAGACCAAAAACCTACTAACGTCAGACGCAGTCCTCATTCAATATAGCGAGACCTTGCCGCTGACGGTAACATGCGACGCGCGTCACCCTTTGGCGCCGGGCAATCCTCAGCCACACGTTACCGGACGGGAAAAGAGGCACCCATCGCCTTCTTTTCGAGAACGTTGTCCAAGCCGGAAAGAAATTACAGCCAGCTGGACAAGGAAGCCCTAGCAGTCATCTCCGGAGTGAAAAGGTTCCACGAGTATCTCTACGGTAGGACCTTTTCAATCGTTACCAATCACAAACCCCTACTAGGGATACTGGCAGGGAACAAGGCCACCCCGAACATCCTGTCACCCAGGATGACAAGGTGGTCCGAGTTCCTGGCCGCCTACAGTTACCAGCTGACACACCAGCCCGGCAAGGACATTTCGCACGCAGACGCACTGAGCCGCTCCCCCCTACCAGACCTGGAGGACGACCCAGCACCCACAACAACAACCCTGCAAATAGAGACTTTACCCAGCCCAATCTTGACCACACCAGACATTGCCCGAGAAACAAATAAAGACAAGCAGCTGGCGCGAGTCTTGAGCTGGGTAGAGAAAGGGTGGCCAGAAAACGACGGCAATGAACACTTCAAAGCTTTCAGGAACTGGCAAACCGAACTTTTCACGCAGAAGGGGTGCATACTTTGGGGAGACCGGATGGTAATACCAGAGGCGTTGCAAAAAAGGGTACTAGCCATGTTGCATGAGGGGCACCCGGGCATTGTCAAGATGAAAGCCCTGGCCAGGAGTTACACTTGGTGGCCAGGGATGGACAAACAAATCGAGACATGGGTGGCCGCATGCAAAAGGTGCCAGGAAACTAGATCCACCACCCCCCGCCACACCAGTCCGGGAATGGGAAACCCCTAGAGGCCCCTGGTCGCGAATCCACGTAGATTTCACCAGGCCCACCAAGGGGGACACATTCCTGATCACAGTAGATGCTTACTCCAACTGGCTGGAAGTAAGCACCATGAAAGCAACAACAACCGAAGCCGTCATTAAAAAACTGAACAAACTTTTCGCCACACATGGGTTACCAGATGTGCTAGTGTCGGACAACGGGCCATAGTTTACGGCACTAGCATTTGAAAAATACCTGGCCGAACGGGGTATAAGACATGCTTTGACAGCGCCCGCTCATCCGGCGGCAAATGGGCGGGCGGAGAGAATGGTCCAATACACGAAAAAAACCATACAAAAAATAGAAACCGGCGAAATACAAGAAAAAATAAATAAAATGCTGCTTATACAACACATCACACCCAGCACGACCACAAATAAAAGCCCAGCAGAACTACTTATGGGCAGAAAACTAAGGTCACCACTAGACTGACTGCACCCCACATACAACCCGGAGAAACCCCCAGACTCATCCAGTAAGCATCGAACATTTAACATCGGAGACACTGTCTACGCAAAAATTTTCATGGGAGACCCACTCTGGGTACCAGCACAGATAACCCAGGTAACGGGCCCATGGTCATACTGACTACAAACCACTGACGGCCGAAGCTGGAAGCAGCACATTGACCAGCTACGGTCAAGACTAGCCACTGACAGCACTGATGACCCACAAAAAGAAACCAGAGGGGGGAAAACCTCAAACACCAGAAAAGGGGAAGAAGAAAGACCTAAAACACAAACAGAACACCCCCCAGCCAGAATAAGCCAACCCCGAACAATAAACCAGCCATACTCACCAGTAGACCTCGAACCGTTGCAGACGGGAGCTTCACCTGGAAGGAGCAGCCGAGCCAGCTCAACCAGCCTGGAGAGACCAGGTGGAAACGGCGGAGCCGACAACTCGACCGACCCAGGTAGGGAGTGCAGCCATAGGCCCGGCTCACCATTCCAGGCAGTTCCATCGAAAAGTTTGAGAGCGACGAGGAGCCCGTCCGAACTGGTCGACGACAAGATACCTACTGAGACGCGCAAGTCAACTAGGCAAGTATGAAGCCCCGCCTACCTGCACAACTACGTGACCACGCTCCGTCGGACGAAACCAAGAGGGGAGGGGTGTTCTATATTAACATTCTCCAAATCCTAAATTCTGATTGGTCCACACGGACCGCAACCTGACTGGCTGACTAAGCGGCCATGATTGGTGCGCTAAGAATCTACTGCGATTGGCCGAGCCGATCGCGGGAGATTCAAAGCGCTGTCATTGGCCGCCGCACCGCGGACAGCTCCTATATGAAGGGCTGCCACGAAGTGCAGGTCCTGTACAGAACTATCTACCAAATAAAGAGCTGACTGTTCACTTTGGTCTCGCGTCTCTGTGGGAACCGATCTACCGATCTAACACAGGTCATGAAATTCCTCAGTGTATTTGACTACAGGGTGACGGCCTTGCTTTACGAACCTAATGCGGCCATGGACTTTTCAATCGGTGAGGGGGTCTTCGAAGCAGTGGCATAGGGCTGTCATGAATCCATTGAGGTTCCTCAGCTCTCGGGCGTTAACATTGTGGAGGGTTGCCATCCATCTGGCGGCTGCCCCTTCTAGGGCCAGGGTGATGACTCACACTCAGCCTCCCTCAGTCGGGAAGTTCCTCCCATATTCTTGCATATAGGTGAGGACTTGCGCCAGGAAGAATCCCAATTTCTGGGGTTCCCCATCGAATTTCACCCCCGAGGGCGGGATCTTTCTCTGCAGTTGTATGTCTCTGGGTTGGCCAGGGTTAATCCCTGCTCTGGAATGGCAAGGGATCGTGTACCTGGCATGGCTGCTGGTCCTCTGGCTTGTTCCATTGTTGGATCATTCTCAGCTGGATCAGGGGTGACAGCTCGGGTTCTCTCAATTTCTGGTTCACTCATTCTTCTTCACCCCACACATTAAAGCTTCCCCTTGCTCATTGCTATGTTCAGACATTTTTTGCAGGGTCCCCTTGGTAGAGTGAAGTTTTCCCCCCTTTTCCCCCAAAAGAAGGAGAAAATTTTTTTCCTCCCCAGGTTGATCACTATTGCAGACCCTACTTTATGTAGGGACCAGACTCTCTCCCCTTCAAACGATAAGAATGAACTTTCGAAAACTGGGTATTTCCAAAGGAATTCTTTATTGAAAAGGAAATTATCTAGGTGATAGTCAAAGCAGGGTCTAATATGCCTCCAGGCATGTAGCATAGATAAAGGGAGTTAAAACCCCTCCCTTAGTCTGATGTGGATTTCATCAATACAAAGAAGTAACATGTTAATCCCTCCCTTTTCTGGGAAGTAGTCGATAAGTGTTTCCCAGGAAGTTTCTTTCAGGGCTGGAATTTTTATGGCCCCTTCTCCTCTTGCTATCTCTCTAAGAGGTGACAAGTTTCCAGGCATCTGGGCTCCAGTCCCCAGTTGTATATCATGTGCAAGTTATACAGATTCAATACAAGAATTAAGATATTCAGGTTACATCAAAAAGGATTACTTGTACCAACCTCCCCCCTTTCTTTTTCCATTGAAGAATGGTAGATACACGGATCTGACACCTTCCAAGAAAGAAGTTCCAACTTCTTTTTTGGAAGGTCTGACTGAACCTGTTTTAAACTGGTAGTCCCATGGTCTTCTTTTGTTGCCCTGCATGGAGTAACTGGAAAGCAGGTTAGTGAGAGAATGGTGGAATGCCTCCGTGCAGGGCAACAAAAGACAACCATGTGACTACCAGTTTAAAAAAAGGTTCAGTCAGACTTCCAACTTCTGAGGGGGAAAAAGATCTCCTGAAGTAGTAAGGTCTGACTGAAATGACTGATTAATCTCCCAGCTGATCGGGGCTGCTGTTCCATTGTCACTTTGCAACTCCCAGTCATGCAGCCTAGTAGGCCTCCCTGCAGCCCCCCTGGGAGCAAGAACAAGATGAGAAGTGACTGGGTGGGGAAGGGAGGGGCCAGCCAGAATTTTTACTACTGGTTCACCTGAACCGGCACATCCTGGCTGAATCCCACCCACTGAATGGAATTACAGTATGGGTAATAAACCCAGTTCTGCTTTTGTAGCTGGCAGCATCTAGAACTGAGCACCACAGAGTAGGCAAACAGGTGTTATGCCCTTAACTAAAGTCATAACAAGTTAAAAGGACTTTCACAAAAAGACTGACGCCAACAAAAACTTGCAACACCCCAATGATAATCAATACACAGCTGTAGGAACTCAGTTCTCTCTACTGGTTTAAATCAATTTCTGTGAAGCACAGGACTAGTCCTTTCCTGCTTTAAAAAAGAGGTCAAGTTTTCTTCCATAAGAGCATTAAAATTATATTATTAAAAAATTATATGGTTATTTACTGGGAATTAAATTAGAGGAAGAACAAGTTAAAGAAACTATGATTGTTTGGGGGAAGAATTTTGGATATGGGATTGATTTAGAGAAATGGCAAAAATTGTGGTCTCAAAATTATAAAATGACAATGTCAACAGCATATAAAGAAAATTTGTATAAGATGTTTTACAGGTGGCACTTTCCCCCGACAAGAATAGCAAGAATGTTCAAGAACAAATCTGAAAAATGCTGGAAATGTCATCAGATACCTGGCTCATATTACCATATGTGGTGGACTTGTGAGGATGCAAAAAAATATTGGACTAAAATTCGCATGTGGTTGGAAAAAATGACGAAGAAATGTATAGATTTGAAACCGGAATTCTTTTTATTGGGAATCTTACCAGATACATACAGTAAAGACTTGAAATATCTGATTGTAAATGTATTAACAGCGGCTAGGATTGTATTTGCTAAAAACTGGAAGAATGAGAAAATACCATCACAGGAAGAAATTATTAAGAAAATATTGGAATGTGCTGAGATGAGTAGATTGACATTTGAAATTAGAGAGCAAGAGGATAAACAATTTTATGAAATTTGGGATCTTTTTTATCAATGGCTAGATGACA
The DNA here is from genome assembly GCF_049901735.1 of Notechis scutatus. NCBI lineage: Eukaryota > Metazoa > Chordata > Lepidosauria > Squamata > Elapidae > Notechis > Notechis scutatus. Next base: position 57,499,221 of record NC_142025.1, on the reverse strand, counting down.
AAATAAGATAATAGAATATTTAGAATGTTAGACAGCAAGGAATACCTTTATTTTTTCTTTCACCTTTGTTATTTGACATTATATCTATAAAGTGTTTCTAGGATAGATTTGGTATGATTATATGATTTGTTATAGAATAAACTGTTTAAAGTATTGTTATCTCATAAAGCATGAATGATTAAAAGTATAGTCAAATGATTTTTTAATAGCGATATTAGGATATATAAGTTTGGATTGACAATATGAGTTGTTATGTAACATAACTGTAATTGAGACTACGAAATGAATGCACAAAACTGATGAACCAACCAACACACTGTACGTACATAAGAGAGTTGATGTTTTAATGTTTTGTTTATCTTGTTTGTTTGTAGAAAATCAATAAAATTGTTTTCAAAAAATATATATATATTTATTTGGAGCTTATAGACATACTATAGAGTCTGACTAGCACTTCAGAAACTTGGAAAAAAATCTTAAAAATGGATCTGAAAATTAAAAATATTTTACAAAAAGTAACTGCTGGATGCTCCTTCATGATTACTGCCTTGTCGTGGCAAAGGGACTTGCATAGCTCAATGAATGAGCTATGCCATGCAGGGTCACCCATAAGTTAGAAATTCTATCCGTTCATAATGTTTGGTGTGCATGTGATTCACATAAAAAACAGGTGGAAGTTCAATCATCTTATTGCAGCCATCATATTGAGTCTTTAGACAATAGTCTGCAAACATCCCTGGAAATGATTCATCCAAAATGTTGCATATAAAAAAAGTAAATGCATGTGTTTAAAATAGCTGATCTCATGAAAAATTAAATAAAAAGAAGCAGGAAAACATTGCTTTAAAAAAAATTCAGAGAATTAGAGATGTAGAGGTTAATCCATTAAAAATCAGTATATTAATAACAGCTGGAAATTAAAATGTGTACTTCTTTAAAAACATATCATACTGGGAGATTGTTCTACTAATATGGTAGATGGTTCGCTATTATTTTTAATTATACATTCCTAGCAATGATAAAGACTTGTGTAAATCATTTTCTGAACCTTCCATCTGCTTAAGCCCCCTTCACAAAGGAAAATAGACATAGTTATCTAAAGAGACAAAAAATAGAAGAATCTGCATTCTATCAAAGCAATTGTTTCATAGCAAAAAATTTAGATCCTGAAAATTGCCCAGAAAGAAAGGTTTAGACTGTGACCTTCTTCATCAATCATGTTATTCTGACCAAAATTGGAATTGCTTTTAAGTGAGGAATCTGATTGTAAATCTGTTTTGACACAAAGCTGATAACAACAGCTTAATGGCTCAGCGATCCCATTAATTCTAAGCAGCTGTATATCTTATGTTATTGTTTCTGAACTCTGTCAAGTGTGATCAGTGCTGTCTGCAGAGTACAGCAAGGAGGAGTTCTGAATGATGAAAGGAGTATTGCAGCCCTGTGGTGTACATCCTAATCCCTTTTATCTATGCACTGCAACATTGTCCATACTCCTAAAAGGAGCAGAGTGTGTGCTGCATTGTCATGACATTATTGTTTCATTCTAATTCCTGCGATGAAGATCCTGAAGACACAGCTGACTATACCCTTTTATGTAATGCTGAAATAGAACTTTCAGTATCATGGCTATTGGTAAAGAATGTCCCCACTCCACAGTAATCAGTGATATATAGTGGTGAAAGGAAGTCTCCTAACATGACTTTGGTTCATATACTTTGGGGGAAAGGAGTCTGGGTATCAGAAGTAATATACTGGCCATTTTTCCTGTGACCATCTCTCACAGTTATGGAAGCTCAGAATGGACCGCAAAAAAACAGTTGAATCAAAAACTTTGGAACTGTTGGAAGAAATATCCATCTGGTTCAGTTCCAAACTGGGAGAAAGGCACTGGAGACAAAATGGAGGCCGGAGGCTGATTGGAAAGAGGGTCCATTTATATATATAAACTTTTTTCCCTTTTAGCCATCCTCTCTCACTCTCAATAAAGCTTTAATTAATCGTTTCCTAGTTTTCTGCCATTATCTATCTTCTTCTTTTTTACCATTTGTCTTAATCATTCCTCCCTTCTCTGTTATGTTCCATTGTCTCTTTTTCAAGTTATCTACTCTTACTGCTATCTTTCTCCCAAGACATTCTCCCTGAAATTCCATTCCCTGTTACATTGCCCTTAAAGTACTCTCCCCTTGATTTATTACATCAATCATTGTCATTTTTAATTTTCTTTTCTTTTTGTCATTTATTTTTATTTGTTGTCCCGTCTGTTCTGTTTTTCTGTTTACTCTTCCAATTGGCTCCTCTTCCCAGGTCTCCTGTTTTCTTTCTGTTATTTGTGTCTCCATTTCCAGTTCTTCTGCGATGCTCTGTATTTTATTCAAAATGTCCTCAAATCTTCTATTCATAATGTCTGTTATATCCTGAAGTTCCAACATGATTTCTTTGCAAATTCCACTCATCTTTGTTTTTGTTTATTCTATTTCTTTGTGTCCAATTGTCCAACAGTCTTTTGTTCAAACCAAAATCACTTTTCAGACTAAAAACCCAATGTCCAGGAGTCTTTATATCCCCAAATTAGTCAATCTATTCTTTTAAATAATCCAAGGGCAAAACCTTCATAAATTTCTTCTCCAGTTAAATTTCATATTGTAACTTTCTGTGGTCTTTTGATAATACAATTCCTTTATTTCTCGCTTTCGATTCTCCTTAAGTCAGGTCTTATCAAAACTTTTCAAATCTGTAGTATCTTTTTTTAACAGCAGGTGGCACCCTTAGATCAGTTTTTCACTTTTCACTTTTCTTTTCTTTTTTGTCTTTCTCATCAAACTTTACCAGTATTTCAAAAAATAGATATATATATTCCTTTTTTGTAAATAGATTACAGCATTTTAAAAATACCTGTCTAAATCCGAAATCTGTCCAATCATAAAGTCCGATTTTCAATTATTTTTTAAGAAATGTACTGTATTCTTCCTTCATTTTACTTTACTTTAAAAATTCTACTCCAGTACTAGGTTATTGCTAATTTAAAAATCCTTATGAATTCTCTTTTCTGAATTTCTTTATCGGGGTTGTACTTTGAAGTTCAAAGGTGTTCTCACCTGGTTCGCACACCATTCACCATCTCCTCAGTCCTGCACAGTCTTGGGTATTCAGACTGTCTCTGTCTTCATGGCAGCCATTTTGGTTGCCGCTGCATCTTGTCTTCAGATGAAGGGGCTGTCCATGTCAGGGAGGAGAGATGTGGCTATCCTCTCCCTGCCAGGAAATCCCTCTTTACTTCTCCACTTCTCCAAAGTGGCTATGGCCTCAAAGTGGCTGAGGCCCTCCAATGAGGTGAGCTCAGAATGGGGCCGTGGAGCTCATGGTCCTTGTTTCCAAAGGCGATGGAAGTACAGCCAGAAGTACAGAGTCCATTTATTGATGAAGCAGAAGCGCAAAGGTGGTTCTGGGAAGCTGCCCACATAGAGTTGAGAATGGGTTTTTTTACCTTCTCTTGGGTTTTGAACTTGAGCTTCCTGTTCCTTTGCAAGAACATGTATTCTATTGAATGCTGTCAGACTCTCATGGGGCTATGTAGGGGATGTAGCTGAGGTTGTCTGAGTTCCCAGGTTTGGTTGAAGCTTGGCTGATGCAATGTCATTAGGAGATTGTGCAATGTAGTGAGCTCTGCTGCTAGTGGGTTAATCTACTATGTCCTAGACGGTCATGTCTTAATCCCATCACACTGGAACTGAAGGTCTCTTGTCTTGTAGATAGGCTGGCCCAGTCTTTAATGGGCACAAAATATCTGCTGGGGGAAGGAAGGTGGGGCTCTGAGTTTCTGTCTCCTTTAAGATTTTTATTTGTCCTTTAGGGGAAATATTTTATCATGTCTTTTTAATATTTTTCAAAATAGTTCATTCTTCTAGGAAAGGGGGGGGGGTCTTCCCTCATAACAAAGCCAGGAGTAAAGATCAAATGGTAAATCAGCATTCCTGAAACAACTATGAGAATTAGGACTTAAATTCAAACAGCTGATAGAAACAAAATGCAGGAACATTGTTGAGGAAGCTATGAAATAGTTTTACTACAGTACAAAATGTGAAAGCTTTGAAATTCTCAGAGGTCTTTCATTTGACAAAATGACAAAGTAAAAGTGTAGTGCGATTAAGGAAATGTTGATTTCAAGTCATAAACATTAATCCTTACAAAATTATCTTATATCTGAGGAATATATGAGCAATAGAGTCTCTTTTGTCAAAGTAGATTCCAGTTATTAAAGCAAAGTAAAGCAAAAGAGAGGACTTTGGGTAAATAAAGACTGAACCTGACCAGAATCAAACCATAATAGTTAAAATACCTGCAAATGCTTATAAAGGTTTGCCAACTCAAACGGGCAGTGCACTTCTATAACAAAGGGAAGGGATGCTCCAGCCTTCTGAGATTTCTTATTGGAAACCTACTTGAGAACTACAATGTTGGAGATGCTCTTGTTCAGGTCATCTTGTGAATGGAAGAGTCAAGACTATTTGGCATAACTGCATTAATATTCTATAAATTCTACTACTATTATCTATAAACAGTGCCACCTAGTTTCACACACCAAAGTAGGATTTACTATTCTTGGCTTGCATTCCTTCAAAAATGCCATATAGAAAACTAATTCTGAAACTCAATGAAATTTTAAAAGGAGATAAATGGAAATCTATGGTTCATTAAGAAAAGGTAGCGGTTTATAATACTTTGAATATCTAGACAATGATTCCACCTTCTGATTGTATTTCACATGTCATAATTTGTTGCCCTCTGTTGTATGTGTGGTGTAGTTCTATTAATGTATGTATCCCCATACTAAACTCCAATTTCTTGTGAGAATTTTGCAATATTGCACATTTTGCAATAGTTCAGCAGAACTATTGCAACACTTCCATTCTCGGATATTTCCCTTACAACACTGAAACCAAAAAAGCTTTGAACTTATTTAGAAAGGCTGGTCATCTTATTGCCACAGCAAACTTCAGAGAGCCTCCTGTGCAATATTATTATATGGAATGCTTCTGTGTATTTCCTCAGAAGAGTCCTAATGATTTTCAGCTTGAAGCCATATAGCAGGGAAGTAATACAACTATGCAACATCCCACAAAGTCAATTCTCAATATCAGTTCAAAGCAAGTTACCAAACAGAAAAGATATTCAAAATGGGAGGTGAAATCTGAAGTTGATAATAAAAAGGGCTCCAATATGATAGTATAAATGAGAACTGTGACCTTAAGAATCAATAACTAACCAAATGGCTTGCATTAGGTCACAGATTTTTAATGTCAGAACATTCTACTGAAATCATGGTATGAGATCACATAATAAGAAGTTACACACTTCTAATATAATCCACTCTTATTTATTGTTTGGAACGTATTATTCCAAATTCCCAACTACCTTCTTCCAATGAGATTCAGAAATAGATTAATTCTTGTAAAGGAATCAATGGAAAGGGGGCGGACCCATGCATCTTTATCTTGAACCCTTAGAGAAACAACATCCTTATTGAACCCCTGCCAAGAACAGTAAATTATTTCCAGCTGCCCACTATATCTGCTTATATCCCAGCTGAAATCGAATGGTTGAGTTAGACTGCACTTATGTTGAGATTTTTCCACTGATCTTTTTCTTCTTTTATATAGAAACTCAGAGAAATCTTCACCTTAAGATAAAGAACATTGATTCTGAGATATTAGGAGAGATCCTTATACATCTTGAAGTTCAGACCAGAAGATGGTCTCTTGATCCTTGACTGTCTTTATCAATCTAACAATTCTTTTGTATTTAAGATTAGTATATTAGACTGGGCTCACACATCACAAGAGGTATTATATGATGTTTGTTTAGTTTTGGTTAAGCAAATGTGAATTATTGGGGTTTGAGCAATAGCAATAGCATTTAGGTTTATATACTGTTCCAGTGTTTTACAGCCCTTTCCAATGGTTTATAGAGTCAGCATATTGCCCCCAACAATTTGGATGTTCATTTTATAGACCTCAGAAGGATGAAAGGCTGAGTCAACCTTTGAGCCTGTTGAGGTTCAAATTGCCAAATTGCAGGCAGTTGGCAGGCAACAGAAGTAGACTGCATACTGCACCCTAACCACTGCAACACTATGGTATTTTGTTCTAATTTCTAAAGCATGATTTCAACATCTCATAAGACAAAGATTATTTTACATGTGGTTTATTGCCTATTCATACATCTGGTAACCCTAGTCACCATATTTGTTTTTGACAGGAGAACAATCACTACAGTAGACAAGCCAATTTTTTAAAAATACTGCCAGCCTACATTACTCAATTTCCAGTCAAAGCACAAATAAATTATTTAGCTACCAAACAATTTCACAGAAGGACATTATTGCAAAGATGCCCTCCATTGTCTTGTTTTAACTGTATTATGCACCTTTTGTTCTCCTCTTTAATTTTAGCCAAAATTAAATATGTACTTCAAAGTTAAAATATAGCTAAACAATTTCTCTTACTTTAACATTTATTTGCATGTTTTAAAGCTGTAGAGACAGCTTTAAATTAGAGGTTAAATCAGACGTGTTCTGGAATCCCAGAGTTGCAGAAATAAGATTCAGTAATCAGTTGTTTTGTATTTCAACCCAATAAGATTCTACTGAAATGATTTAATTCAGCATAGTTTACAGCTGTGCAGTAATTGTGATTACTTAATGCAAAATACTTTACTAGTACAAGTACTTAAAAGTTATTTGTTATACAAATTCTGTTCACTTCATTGTGCTTGGAGCACTCCTGCAGCTGTCAAAGAAATGAATATTTCCACATTTTTATAGCTAGTTTTCATATTCTGTACTTGAGAATCCATGCCAGAATACTGGGTCTGAGTTGTTCTGTCCTCTTGCAAGAAAGTTCCGTAGCAAAAAAAAATGTTTAATATGTTTTAAAATAGCTGAATTTAATGCATATTTACTTCTGATCCTTTACAAGAAAACCAGAATATTTGAAACCACACATGGAAGATGTGGAAATCTCACCAGATTTGGAAACTTCGTGAGATATACTACAAGTCTATCTATAACTATACGTTAGAGTAACGTAATATTAATGTTAGAGTTCTGCAGATATTCATTCACAAGACCCCATCTAAAGGCAGACATTATAATTTTGTCTAATATATTTTGATCAAGTTACTGAACATATCTAATACTGCCTCTTATTTCCCTACAACTTCCCTGTGACGTAGCTTGGGCTGAGAGAGACTCACTCAAAGTCACCCAGCTGGCTAAAGCAGAACTAGAACTCACTGTCTCCCAGTTTCCCAATTCTAGCCAGCCACTTAACAACTACCAAATTCTCTCTCTCTTTGCTTTGTACTTTTTGTCATTGTGAGTTCTAATTCTAGACATATTAAAGAGAGAACACCATCAGTCAATGAAACAGTTAGTTTAATCCAGTGACTGGAGAATTCTGTGAGTTGAAGTCCACATATCCTAAAATTGCCAGATGTGAAAAACAGTTTTAAAACCCAATTTAGTGGATTTATAACCAATTTCTTTCATCATTGTGTATATTATTTAAATTCGGAGGTATATAACTCAAATTTTTCTTCTCCACTTTCTGTTTCTTAATCTATGATATACTTGAGCAAATATTCACAGGCATACAAAAAATGTTTACCTATCTTTTTAACCAAGAAATATCTAGATATATGCTGACTTCTAGGTAATATATAGAAACAATACATGGCTAAGAGTAAAAAAAAGAATTTCTTATAGTAATAACAAGCATATATTAATCGCATTCAGTCCACATGCTAAGTCAAATAATGCATATTCAGGGTCAAACATACATATTCAGCAAACACATTGGAGTCAAAATTGTCCAGAACTATTGATTAGCTAGAAATTAAAAACCTTTTTTTTAAAAAAACAAAAATCTGCTGGCTCCACCTATCTAGGAAACAATCAGAATCAGAGTAGAGCTGGAAGGGACCATAGAAGTCTTCTAGTCTAGCCCCCTACTCAAGCAGGAGATCCTATGCCAGTGATGGCTAACACTTTCAGCACTGAGTGCCCAAAGCATAAGTATGTGCGTGCATCCCCTGCATGCATCCTGCTCCCGCATATGCATGGCAGAGACCTGAAGACCAGCTGGTAGGTGAGAGGCGCGTACATATGCATGACATAGCTGAGCTGGAGTGACGGCTTGTGTGCCCACAGAGAGGACTCGTGCCATAGGTTCGCCATCATGGTCCTATACCATTTCAGACAAGTGACTGTCCAGTACCTTCTTAAATCCTCCAGTGATGAAGTACTCACAATGTACGAAGGCAAAGTGTTCCACTGTTAATTGTCCTCACTGTTAGGAAGTTTCTCCTCAATTCCAGGTTGCTTCTCTTCTTGATTAGTTTCCATTCATTGTTTCTTGTCCTAACCTCTGGTGCTTTTGAAAATAAATTGACCCCTTCCTCTTCCTGGCAGCCTCTCAAATATTAGAATACTGCTATCATGTCCTCCCTAGTCCTTCTTTTCTCTAAACTAGTCAAACCCAAATCCTGCAACAGTTCTTCATATGTTTTAGTTTTTAGTCCTCTTATCATCCTGGTTGCTCTTCTCTGAATTTTTTCTAAAGTCTCAACATCTTTTTTTGTAATGTAATGACAAAACTGGCTGCAGTGTTCCAGCTGTAACCTTACTAGCCTGCTTTATAAAGTGGTACTAATACTTCACATTGATGGGCTGTCTGGCAAAATAAAGCAGGATCATACACACATTTGAAAGTAAATCAGGAAGCCTGTAAGTGAGGAGTCTGTCTGGCATGAACAAAGAATTCTTATCCACAGGAAATATGCATGTGTAAATCTTGTAACAATCCTGGTTAATTAGAAAGCTGATAAAAGTAACACGAGTTAGACAACTTGCAGACCTCAGCTAAAAGTTAGAAATAGAAATGACCTGCAGCAAATCAAATATGTATTAGATAACTCTTAGGGCATTCATTAGGAATAGGGACAGCTAGAGACCAATAGAACAAATTGTAGAATTATTACTAAAATGTTTATTAGATGATATTTCTGATTATCTCACTTTGTCCCACCTTCTCCTTCAGTGAAAATATATAAAACTTATTTAATCCTTTGTTCTTGATCTTGGCATTTTGACCAGGAGCCCTTTTCCTTGGAGTACTGCAATAAAAAGCAATCAGAAAACCTGCACCTCATGTCTGGCATCCATCATTGGCTTTGGCACCATGCTCAGATCTGAATTGGGGACAACAATCTGTGGGCTCGTCTGGGATTCCACTCCTGGATTCAATTGGAAGACACCAACAACTACCAGAGGATGGCTCCTGGATAAGTAAGACTTGGTGGCTGAAAGTGTGTGAATGTTCTGAAATAAAAACTCCTGGTCAGTGACCAAGACTGTGTGTTTCTGCACTGCCAGCTGCCCTCAGGGCCCACGAGTCTTTTGACAGTGATTGAGTACTCTGAAAAGCAAGGGATGATGCAGACATCTGTGTGTCTCACTGATGCATCAATTGAACGCAATGAGCCACTGTCTAAATGAATGTCCAGCCTTGATAAGATCCTTGGTGACTTCTTAATTGAACTCAAAGGCTGAAGTCCTGAAGAAACCAAGGAGCAGGACCAACCACTGGTGGAGGAAAAGAAAGAGACAAAATTTGGAGGAAAGGTAAGGACTGGACAGAAGACATCCCAGGGGTTAAGGGGTATCCACCTGAGATCCAGCCCTAAGTAAAAGGCAAACAAAGGCAAAGACCAGACAGGAGACATCCTGGGGATAAGAGGAATCCACTTCCCTGCTTAAGTTTAAAACCCTTTGGATAAGATGAACCACTCATTTTCTGAATATATTGTTTCCAGTTCTTGTGAAGTGCAATCCCTCCCTTGCCAGTAGCCCTTCATCAGGGGTCAGGGGTCTTTAACCTTGACAGCTTTAACACTTGTGGACTTCAACTCCCAGAATTCCTCCTCCAGTCATGTTAGCTCAGGAATTCTGGGAATTAAAGCCCACAAGTCTTAAACTTGCCAAGTTTGAAGACCCTTGATCTAGGTAATGCAGACCATGGTCTAGGAAGCCAAAGTTCTGTTGACAACAACAATTTTAAGCCACTTATTTGTTTCTAAAATCCTTTGTTCCCTCATTGTGGTTAACCTTTCATTGGAAGTATGGATGAAAAAACAACTTGTGCTCCTAATTCTTTAACTTTCTTCCCTAACTCATAATCTCTTGTTATTGTTTTCATATTCATTGCTGTGTCATTGGTCCCCATATGTAGGAGAAGAAAGGGGTAGAAATCTGTGGGGTTGATTATTTTAATATGGAACTTGGTTACATCTTTGATTTTTGCTCCTGGGAAACTATATAATTCCATAGATCAGGGGTATCAAATTCAATTTCATTGAGGGGCACATCAGGGCTGTGGTTGACTTTGGGGGGGTGGCCAGGCATGGCTGACTGGGTGGGTGTGGCTACCTGGGTGGATGTGGCTACCTGGATGGGTGTGGCCAGACTGAGGCCATTCCCCAAACTGCTGGCATGTTTCCTCTTTGCATTAGGTAGACCGGGCCGGAGCCACATTGACCCAATGTTTCCTCTATACATTGAGTAGACCGGGGGTGAAGTAACATGGGCCGGGTTAGAGTTTGCAGCATAAATTCACGTCCAGAAAACACACAAACTGATTCAGCAGGATCATTAACTTCTTTATAAACATATTAACATGAGTAAAGTTTACAATACCATTTGTAGATTCTTTCAATGTAACATAAGCAAAAAAACAGCAAGCAGCAGCTCACAGGGCTCAGAACAAATATCAGTTTCCAGCAAGCAAGCAAGTTTCACTTTCAATTCTCAGCAAAGCATACAGAGCCAAATCACACCTAGGTTGTCAGCTCCCATTGGCTGGTCTGTTGCCATGCTTACTTTGTTAACTATGTCTCTGCCAGTTAATGAATATATTCTGACAGGCTGGCCCCTTACATTTTCCAGGATGGTCCCGTGGGCAGAATCCAACCACCTAATGGGCCAGATCCAGCCTGTGGACCTTCTATTTGACACCCCTGCCCTAGATTGATGGACTGGTCTACAGACTATAGTTTTTGTTTTCCTAAGTCTGGAATACTTTTCTTCCTGTTGTAGGAATACTGGGTTGTGTCTTCTTTTTTTTTTAGAAACTATTGATGAATGCTCTTTTGTGAGTATCTGTATATATTACTTCAGAGGAAGGCTATGAAGGCAATTATTCAATTCCAGAGGATAATGCAATAGATACTTGCATCCGCAGTTTGTTTAATGCGCCGCTGAACTACCAAAAGTATGGTTCCAATGGACAAGAGAAAGACAAAGTAATTGTTACTGATTCCCTGCAATCAGATATGAGGGGAAAAATGGTAAATAAACATTATTTCTTGTATAAAAAGTTTTTTTTAATCATGCATTAATTAATTCTGTAGAAGACTGCTTGATTTTTTTCTGTTATTGCTTTAAAACCAGCCTCAGGATATCCTTGGATATTCTTTATGGGAGGGGTGTCAAAACAAGACCTGCAGGCCAGATCTGGACCACAATGTGGTTGGATCCAGTCCATGGGGCTGTCCTGGAAAATGTAAGGGGCTGTCCTGCATTGCTTTGGTCCACTCTACCCAATGTGAAAAGGAAGCATCGGGACAGTGTGGTTTTGTCCCAGTGTACTCAATGCAAAGATGAAACATCAGGCCAGTGTGGCTTTGGCCTGGTCTACCCAATGCGAAGAAGAAACATCAGGCTAGCATGGCTTAAACCCGGTTTACCCAGTGTGAAGAGGAAACATGCTACACCCACCCAGTTGGCCACATCCAGTGAGTGATATAAAGTTGGCCACATCCATCCAGTTGGCCACACCCACCCAGTTGGTCATGTCCTCCTGGTCTCCCAAGATCAACCACAACCCTGATGCAAACTTCAATGAAATTAAGTTTGACTCCCCTGTTCTATTGGCTCAAGTAACCATGTTGTCCCTTCCTCTATTTTCTGTTACTTTCAGGAGTTGTCATTAAAAATGTCTGAATTGTGGGCTCTTGGATTATGGCTTCCAATGATGCAAACTTAGCAAAGATAGATAAGACAACTTCTTCAGGGCCTAGAGGCATAGAAGGATCTCTCTTGCCACCCATTCTTTGTGTCATGCATCAAGACATTTGATCATGGCAGGCAAGTCATCCCTCTCTAGGCTGCAAACATTTAGACCAATGGTGGCATGCTACTGGTTCGGCTCAGTTCAGGCGAACCGGTAGTAAAAATCACTACCTGTTCGGCCCAATGGGTAGTAAAAAAAAAGCCTACGATCAGCTGACAGGATAAAAGACCAAAAAGCGCATGGGGGGGGAGGGTCACTCCTAATTTTTTGTTTCTTCATCCTCTCAGCTGATTGGCTTATTAGGTGCACACGCATGATCACCCACTGAACCGGTAGCGACTAAGGTAGGATCCCACTACTGATTTGGACACTGAGATAAAGAAAGAGTTTGCAGCATCTCACTGCTGCAGTATCTAGTGCAGAAGTCTTCAAACTTGACAGCTTTAAGACTTGTGGACTTCAATTCCCAGAATTGAGAAAGTCCAGAAATATTTCACAAGAAGAGTTCTCCACTCCTCTACTCGTTGTAGAATACCTTATGCCACCAGACTTGAAATTCTAGAACTAGAAAACCTTGAATTACGCCGTCTTCGGTCTGATTTAAGCATGGTATATAAAATCATACATTGCAATGTCCTACCTGTCAATGAATACTTCAGCTTCAACCATAACAACACAAGAGCACACAATAGATACAAACTCAAAGTTAACCGCACCAAACTTGATTGCAGGAAATACGACTTCAGCAATAGAGTGGTCAATGTCTGGAATACTCTACCCGACTCTGTAGTTTCTTCCCCAAACCCCAAAAACTTTAACCTTAGACTGTCTACTATTGACCTCACCCCTTTCCTAAGAGGTCTGTAGGGGGCGTGCATAAGCTCACCAACGTGCCTACCATCCCTGTCCTATTGTTTCTCTTATTCTTCTTTTATTTTTCTTATATGTACCCATTTCATGTATTCACAACTATGTATACACTTATACTTATTATCTTGTAAACAATTGGCAAATCAAATAAATAAATAAAAAATAAATAAATTCCCCCTCCAGTCATGTTAGCTCAGGAATTCTGGGAGTTGAAGTCCACAAGTCTTAATCTTGCCAAGTTTGAAGAACCTTGATCTAGTGGTTGTTCACATTTTTGTTGAGCGGACATGATAGTCTCAGAACTGTGTAGTGAAATAATGTGACAGAGGAAAGAAGGAACAAATGAGGAAAGGACTGCTATAGCTGCCATCATTATTCCAAAGCAGCTGTTGTCTCATTACTAGCAGCAGTGATTTTCTAGGACATGTATTTGATCTTGTTTGCAAGAAAAAGAGGTTACCTTGGGAAAGCAATGGGAGAAAAGATGATAATCTAAAGTGAAAGCATTGAAAATTTCCAACATCCCCATCCACTTTTATGCCATTTTTCTGTTATATTAAAACAATCCTGTAAGCTGTGAAATATCTTCAGTTCGCACCTATTCGCTAGAACCTGTTGTTAACGTTCTAAGCAGTTTGGAGAACTGGTTGTTAGAAGAAATTACTGGCCTAATCTTGTAAGGAAGGCAGGAAGGAAACATTCTGGTATTGCTTACAGAAACTGCCTCTCCATTAACCCTTATTACATTCTTGGCAGGATTAGACTTCCTGTCTCAGGAACTCTCTGGAGTTTTTTTTCCTTCCTTTGCTGGTACTTTGCTTGCGTGGAGTGACCATTCAAAGTTACAATGGCACTGAAAAAGTGACTTATGACCATTTTTCACACTTACAACTGTTGAAGCATCCCCACAGTCATGAGGGGCCAGGTGAAGAGATGCATGCCTTGATGTGAGTGATATTGAGTTGGCCACACCAATAACATGATAACCAAGCCATGTCCACCCAGTCATATGACCACCAAGCCATGCCCACAGAACTGGTTGTTAAAAAATTTGAATCCCACCCCTGAATATCTTGTTAGCAACAGATCACAGAATAGTTATGAGATTTAGGATGAGAGAAAAAGGGGTTCAATTTAAATAAAAATCAGGGTGAAACAAGAATCAGCATCAATGGGGAAAGGAGCCACAAGTTCAAACTGATTCAAAAGGAATGTAAGCTTAATATCAAAGAATCTGCTAATGCACTAAGATAGATCATAGCCAATTCTGTTGTGGTTGTAAAACACTGAAATGGAAGTCCCCAAAGGCTAATTGAGTAAATGCTGCTACTTGAAGTTCTCATCACTTATGAAATAAAGGAGCATAGAATATTTTTCATTATATAACCTTGACCAAATCCAAAGCCTATCATTCTGAATATCATACAGCAATCTTGTAAGTCAGTGGCTATATTCATACGTGCTATGCAATTACTCATTTAACCATGTTTTATTGAAATGCTCTAATTGGTAGAGTTCACAAAAAAGTATAAAACAGCACTCCTGAACTTGCTATCTCTAATGACCTGGATTTTTGTAGTCCTGTCATGATAATCCTGAAGTAGAACACTCAAAGACATTTCTACAGAATATCTAAAAAGGTTAAATCATGACAACTGGACCAAACTTTCCTTGATTTAACTTTTTTAGATACTCTTGGCCTGGATGATTGAGTCTTCATTTACATATGTTCTACAGAATAGCAAAATCAAAAAAAGAAGGAACAGCTGCTGCTGCTTTCACTTCCTCTTCTATGGCTTTTCCCAAATCTGTTATATGGAAGCAAGACCCTGGCAGCTTCCCTAGTCATCACTTTGTTTGCTCTTTTCCTTTGCTTTTGTGAATGTACAAGGGAATAAAAGCATGCTGTTCAATGGAGGCAGAGATACAGGAACTTTATTGCCATCTAGTGGTCTACCAGATTTTTATAGCTCAAATATACTGTAGTAGAGTAAATAATTTCCAAGTAGCCAACTGGTAGTTTTCTGAGACGATTAATTGTGAAAGCTATATACAAATCCAGAAATATTCTAAATGGGAGGTGGAGTACCCTGCAAGTCTATTGGTTTTGCAGATGGGAAGAATTTTCTGGATGAGTTCCAAACTGTGAGGTCTGGCTCATTATTGCTTAAAAGGAAAGAGGAACTGTGAGAACTTCAATTTCCCTTTGTCCCACTCTCAATTACTGCAGCCTGGAAGGAGGCTTGAGATGTGAGTAGGTCCATCTAAGACAGGGGTGTTAATCTCAATTTCATTGAGGCCCACAGTAGCATTATGGTTGCCCTCAAAGGGCCAATAACCTGGTGGCCAGACTAGGTGGGCATGGTTGGATGGGCATGGCTGGTTCGATGCTACTCAACAGGCGTGGCTGATTCAGGATGACTGGGTAGGGATGGAACAATTCACACCAACATGAGGACAATTCAGTGCCCCACAAGCTCCTCACCTCCCCAAACTGCTGGCAGCCAAGGGCACATGTGTGTGTGTATGCGTACACGCATTTTTTATTTTTTATTATTTTATTTGGTTTGTCAATTGCTTACAAGATAATAGGTATAAGTATATACATAGTTTTGAATACATGAGATAGATATTTATAAGAAAAATAAAAGAAACAATAGGACATGGACACCCCCTACAGACCTCTTAGGAAAGGGGTGAGGTCAATAGTAGAAAGTCTAAGGTTAAAGTTTTTGGGGTTTGGGGAAGAAACCACAGAGTCAGGTAGAGTATTCCAGACATAGATCACTCTGTTGCTGAAGTCGTATTTCCTGCAATCAAATTTGGTGTGATTAACCTTGAGTTTGTATCTATTGTTTGCTCTTGTATTGTTATGGCTGAAGCTGAAGTATTCATTGACAGGTAGGACATTACAATGTATGATTTTACATGCTATACTTAGATCGGACTGAAGGTGGCGTAGTTCTAGAGTTTCTAGGTCTAGAGTTTCGAGTCTGGTGGCATAAGGTATTCTGCAACAAGTAGAGGAGTGGAGAACTCTTCTTGTGAAATATTTCTGGACTTTCTCAACTGTGTTAATATCAGATACATAATGTGGGTTCCAGACTGATGAGCTGTATTTGAGTATTGGTCTAGCAAATGTTTTGTATGCTCTAGTTAGTAGTGTAATATTACCAGAGAAAAGGCTACGTAGGATTAAGTTAACAACTCTTAATGCCTTTTTGGCTATGTAGTTACAGTGGGCTCTAGCACTTAGATCATTAGAGACAAGTATTCCAAGGTCCTTTACAGAGCTTGGATCATCAACAAGGTCTTGACTATTCAGCTTGTATTTTATTTTCTGATTTTTTTTGCCAATATGTAAGACACACATAAATACACACACATGCACCATGTGGGATTCCTTGTCCAGTTTTGAAATAAACAATCACCAGTCAGAACTTCCAAGAGAAAACAATGGCAATTTTATTCTTCACTTTGCAAAGAGGGTGGAGCATTGCAGAAACCTTCCTACATATAATTCTCAAGCTTCAGCCTAGCTCATGAAATTAGAAATCTATACAATGTATTTTCTTCACAGGCCAGCATGTCTTCTTACAATTCTATAAAAACAATAAGCTCTGTTTCCCAAACACACTGTTCCACTTTTATCCGCAGAAGAAGGCGAGGGCCTTCTCCCCAAGTCCAGGCATGATTGGCAGTTTGTAAGCTCTGATATGTATAAAAGTCTCCAAGCTTGGAATTGTGCATGTGTGTGTGTGAGCATGTTCATGCAGGTGCACAGCATGCCAAAGGAAATGTTCTTTTCCTAATTCCAGACATCATAGGCGTTTCCTTGTCCGGTGCTCCAAAGGGAATCCTTGTTTCCAACTGTGTGGGGTAAGGATGCTGGCTTGTTGGGGCAGCCTTCCCTCATGCAGCTTCCCTGCTCCCCCTCCAGAAATCTATCAGTACCATTTCAGATAGGTGGCTGTCCAGTTTTTTCTTAAAACTGTCAATGATGAAGCACCTGTTGATGCTGTTGATTCAGTTACTTGTACTTACAAAATAAACCAAGTGCAAGGAAAGGTAAAAGGTTCAGATATCTCAGTAATGGGGAGAGGGCGGGGACTTCTGAATCCCATGATGAAATCTCTTTCACAGTGACAGGAATGCTGTGGAGAAGTGGGGACAGCTGATCTCTCCAGATGACCTGGAGGCATCTCCCCTATATGATTTGGAGAGACAGGTAGGTGCCCTCAGAAAGAGTGGGTCCTGCAAGTATCCTGACCCCATTCTGTTCTAGCATTCCAAGTGATGGTGAGCTGCTTCCTCTTCATCTGGACCCTCACAGCCTCTGGTCACTGGGTGTTCACCTAAATGGCATTGCCTGACTGACCAGGCATGATAATAAAGAACAGTGTATAACTTACAGGGGATAAGGAAAGCCAGGGTGTCCTTTGAGATTGTAGGAAGGGGAAGTTAAGAGCGTTCAAATCTGCAAAACAGAAAGATTTGGGCAGAAAGATTTGGGCAGAAAGGGGAAATTTGGTACCTCTCCCCCAGAGGAAATTTGCTTCCTTCCATCCTCCCCGCTTCCAACTTGGTGCTGATGCTCCTCTTCAAATCCCCCCCCCCCAAATGCTGGCAGCCAAGCATAGAGCCAGTGCTGTTTCTCCCCAAACTGACACACTGCAACCTGGAAGGAGAAAAATCTGCAAGGCTTCCCTCCAGTGAGGGATCCACTCCTCTGAAGAACAACTTCCTTGCTGCCTTCCAGCTCCGCCTCCACCATCCAGTCTGGCCTGGCTGGCTGTATCCTGTGAGATGGCGCTTAGCAAGGCTGTGCTCAGAGCTCCTGTGTCAGCTTAAGCCCCGTGGCAACCCGCCTGCCCAGGCGCTTCTCCCCTGGCAGATCCTGGGACAGGCTGCTTGCCCTGCCCACCATCCCTGGCCCCCCAGTCACTCTCATTGGGTGGGGTGCCAGCAGCCTTTTGGAAACTGAGTCCCAACTCGGCTGAGTAGGGAAGAGGCACAGAACTGGCCAGAGCCTTGATCCCCGCAGCTCAGCTTGGAGGTTGCCAGCCAATGAGCAATTGAGGGGCCAATGAGCGGCAGCTGCCCAGGGGAAGCAACCTGTTGTGAATCAATAAAAAGTAACTAAGCCCAAATGCAAAGCGGGTTTTGAAAGCCTGCACACCTGATTGGTCCTTAAACAACGAACAAGGATTGGTCCATAACAAGTCCCTGATTGGCCAATATTAGGACACTTCTTATTGGGTATTAGTTGAACTTGTTGCACATATTATTGGTTAATAGGGTAGCAGCCAACCCTATAAAAGGGTTACTGCTGCCCATAGCCTTGCTCTGTTCTGTTCTATCTACTGTTATTAAAGAGTTTGAAGTCACTGGTCAGATGTCTGGTCTCCATTATTCTCCAAACTTAACACTGGCGACGAGGATGGGATTCGGAGACCGAAGAGCTGACTGATCTACAGAGCAACCAACAGAGCACGTGGTCGAACACGCACTATCAACGGCAACATGGCCAGCGGTGCCGTACCACCCGCTCCATTCGACCCAGAAACCGAAGACTGGGAGTCGTACATGGATAGGTTCCAGATGTTTCTGGAGACCAACAACTTGAAAGATGCAACAGCCAGCAAAAAAGAGCTGTATTTCTAACCCACTGCGGGCCTACCGTGTTTAAAATGGCAAAATCACTTGCCAAGCCAGCCGAAGTAAAGCGATGGACTGGGACGTCCTCGAGCCTTTGCTACGGGCCCACTACGCGCCCACCGTGCCAACCTTAGTCAGAAGTCATGAATTTTACCAGAGGGTCCAGCGGAAAGGCGAAAGCCTTGCCAACTACGTCGCGGACCTCCGAAACCTTGGAGGCCTCATGGATTCTCTAACTTAGAAGAAGCCCTCCGAGACCGCCTAGTTCTGGGCCTAGAAGACTGCACGATCCAGAGCAAAATCATGGCTAAGGGGGACATCAGCCTCACCGATGCTCTTAAAGAAGCCACTGCAGCTGAAGCAACCAAGAAGTCGGCAGCCCGAATGCGCCGCACCAGCAACTCGCCAATGATACCTCGCCTCGCTCAGAGAGACAACCGGTATCGACTCACCACGAAGACCTAGAATCCCGTCAGAAAGTGATGAGGAAGAGGTCAACCGACTCCGAACTGAACGAGACCAGTCCACACAACGCTCACTTCGACCTTGTGTAGGATGTGGAGCGAATCACCCACGATCCAGCTGCAAATTCCTCGATGCACTCTGCCGCGTTTGCGGGAAAAGAGGTCACATCACAAAGGTTTGCAGAAGCAAACAAAACTCCAACTCCAAACCCCGACAGGCCGAATGCCAGTCTTCAGGATTCATCGGCACACCCCGAGACAAACTGAATCACCAATGGGGAAGCCACTCCTACAGAAACAAACTGTCCACCACTTCCACCAGGCGGGAAGAAACCAGGCGGGAAGAGACCCACCAGACAATTACCATAGGCCACGCTACATCCCTAGATGCCGGGAAAATCAAAGTGAAGGTCGCTATCGAAAACAAACCTTGTGTAATGGAGGTGGACTCAGGATCATCCCTCTCGATGGTGTCCTGGAAGACGCTCCAACAGCTCGTTCCGATGATTCGCCGCCAAGACCTCAACCCTCAAAGGGTTATACTCAAAGATTACCAGGGTAACCGAATTCCCGTTGTCGGGTCCCGCCGATTCCAGGTCTCTTTCAAGGACCGCACCGTCGCACTGCCACTGACTGTCATTGACCGTGACCGGCCTAGTCTTCTAGGCCTGCAATGGTTCAGACCGCTCGGAATCACTGTAGCCGGAGTCCACCGTGCCGAGAGCAACGATTGGGAGGAAGCCCTCATGCAAGAATTCCAAGACGTTTTCGCGAATGGACTAGGCAAGTACAAGGGGACCCCGATCTCATTTAACTTGAACCCTGAGGTAGCACCCATCCGCCTTAAGCCGCGTCGGGTGCCATTCGCCCTGAAACCTAAAATCGACGAACAACTCGATAAGCTAATAGCACAGGGCGTGCTGGAACCCACCGACCACGCCCGGTGGGAAACCCCAATAGTGACGCCTATCAAGCCTGATGGGTCACTGAGAATTTGCGGAGACTACCGGGCCACCCTAAACCACGCACTTCAGCAAAGTGCATATCCAGTGCCGGTAGTGCAACACTTACTCCATTCCCTGGGCGGCGAGAAAGTTTTCGCTAAATTAGACCTAGCGCAGGCGTATCAACAATTGCCTGTAGATCCGGCCACCGCGGAGGCGCAAACTATTGTCACGCATAGGGGCACATTTAAATGCAACCGGCTCCAGTTCGGGGTGAGCATCGCTCCAGGAATCTTTCAGAGCTTAATGGAAAGGCTGTTACAAGGAATAAGAGGAGTCGTACCGTATTTCGACGATGTACTCATCGCCGCCCCTAACAGAGACATTCTAGAAAAATGACTCCGAATGGTCTTACAAAGGTTCCAAGACGCCGGCCTCAAAGTAAAAAAAAAATAAATGCCAGTTATGTACCGAAAGGGTGGAGTTCTTGGGATACCTCCTGGACAGTCAGGGAATCCATCCCACTGAGGACAAATTAAAGGCAATTAAGAAGGCCCCCACTCCAAGGAACAAGGCAGATCTACAGGCGTTCCTTGGACTTATCAATTTTTATAACGTCTTTTTACCCAATAAAGCAATGGTAGCCGAACCATTACATAGACTCTTAGACAAAAAAGCAACGTGGGTTTGGGGACAACGTGAACAATACGCTTTCCAACAAGTAAAGAAATTGCTAACTTCTGATTCTGTACTTATGCAGTACAACGAGACTCTGCCGTTAACTATTACTTGTGACGCCTCACCTTTTGGGGTTGGAGCAATCCTGGCCCACGTATTACCAAACGGAGCAGAAGCTCCCGTCGCGTTTTTTTCGCGAACTTTAGCTAAAGCTGAACGAAATTATAGTCAGCTTGATAAAGAAGCTTTAGCTATTGTGGCTGCAGTTAAACGATTTCATGAATATGTGTATGGGCGTGCGTTTACAATAATTACTGATCATAAACCACTACTGGGGATTATTGTGGGTAATAAACCAACCCCGTATATATTGTCCCCCAGAATGACCCGCTGGTCTGAATTCTTGGCGGCGTACAACTACACCTTGCAACACCGCCCAGGGAAATCAATTCTCCATGCTGATGCATTGAGCAGAACACCACTCCCAGAATCGGTTGAAGATCCAGCCCCAACCATCACAATGCTGCAAATTGAGACTCTACATGCGCCGCCATTGACGGCGAGAGACATTGCTCTCGAAACAAAATGAGATCTGGTCCTGCAACACATCCTACGCTGGGTTGAACGTGGTTGGCCAACAGAACAACTATCACCTGAATGGGCGCCTTTCAAAGCCCGCCAAACCGAACTGTTTTCCCAAAAGGGCTGCATCTTGTGGGGCGATAGAGTCGTAATCCCGGGCAAACTGCAACGAACTGTTTTAGCGGTATTGCACGACGGACATCCGGGCATCGTGCGGATGAAAGCACTCGCACGGAGCTACGCCTGGTGGCCGGGAATCGACAAAAGAATCGAAGCCTGGGTCGCTAATTGTCAACGTTGCCAGGACGTCAGCAACGCCCCACCTAAAGCAAGCCCAACCGAATGGGAAACTCCGAGGGGACCATGGTCCCGTATTCATATTGACTTTGCGGGGCCTACAAAAGGGCACACTTTCCTTATTACAGTCGACGCCTATTCAAATTGGCTTGAGATCCATCGAATGAACACAACTACAACAGACTCAGTTATCAACAAATTAAACAGACTATTTGCCACACATGGTTTTCCGGACGTTCTGGTTTCAGATAACGGCCCACAGTTCACAGCATTACCATTTGAACAATATCTTGCTGACCGAGGCATCCGCCATGCGCTAACCTCGCCCGTGCACCCTGCGGCGAACGGACGTGCAGAGCGCATGGTACAGTTTGTAAAAAGACCCTCCACAAAATGGAATTCGGCGACATCGATGAAAAAATCAATCGAATTTTATTGTTGCAGCACATCACGCCCCACAGCGTTACCAACAAAACGCCCGCCGAACTTCTCATGGGGCGGAAACTACGATCGCACCTTGACCGGCTCCACCCGCATACGCAGCACCGAAAAGCCTTTCGGATCCAGCAGCAAATGCCGGGAATTTAAGGTAGGTGATTTAATCTTTGCCAAAAACTTCTCCGGCGACCCTTTATGGATATCCGCAACCGTCACCCACCTCACAGGGCCTAGATCTTACCGCCTGCTAACAGACGATGGGAGGGTGTGGAAACGCCACATAGACCAACTCCGTTCGAGATTACCACCCAGTGCCCATGGCTCCCCGGGTTCACCAACTGAAGGGGGAGGAAATATCGAGGAAATTGACTTCGATATGACAGATAGCAGGCCAACGGAAACCCTACGGCCCAGCGAAGTACCGGGAATCGAAGCAGGGAGGGAGTTGACTTTCCCATGGGACATGAACACGGGGGAAACCGAACTGCGAAACCCCGAAGAAACACTGATTGGTGGGGACAACCACAACGAAAGCAGCACGGAATTTCTGTGCAGCGAAACGGAGCTTAACAGAGATCATCCAAACGCTCCACGGAACCAGACTTTAGGCCAAACCCGGTGGAACCACGGAAATCATCCAGACAGACCAAACGGCCTGTCTATCTTGAGGATTTTGTTACAGCTCCCCTCAAACGGAGCCCAAGGGGGAGGGGTGTTGTGAATCAATAAAAAGTAACTAAGCCCAAATGCAAAGCGGGTTTTGAAAGCCTGCACACCTGATTGGTCCTTAAACAACGAACAAGGATTGGTCCATACCAAGTCCCTGATTGGCCAATATTAGGACACTTCTTATTGGGTATTAGTTGAACTTGTTGCACATATTATTGGTTAATAGGGTAGCAGCCAACCCTATAAAAGAGTTACTGCTGCCCATAGCCTTGCTCTGTTCTGTTCTATCTACTGTTATTAAAGAGTTTGAAGTCACTGGTCAGATGTCTGGTCTCCATTATTCTCCAAACTTAACACAACCAGCTGGTTTGGGATGGACAGGGTCTCTCATCATCTCCACGGCAGTGCCACAAACCATATATAAGCACATCATGGGCCAGATGTGGCCTGCAGGCCTTGAGTTTGACACCTTTAATCTAAGATTGCCTACACTTAGGCAAGGAAAACCAAAAGTAGACATATAGACTGTGTGAAACCAGGCTTAATATCAGTAATTGTGAGAGGGATCTTGGAGTCTTAGTGGACAACCAGTTAAATATGAGCCAGCAGTGTGCAGCAGCAACCAAAAAAAGCTAATGCAATCCTAAGTTGCATTAACAGAGGGATACAATCAAGATCAAGGGAAGTACTAATACCACTCTATAAATCCTTAGTAAGGCCACACCTAGAGTATTGCATCCAGTTTTGGAGCCTCAATATCTATAAAAAAAGATGTTGAGGCTCTAGAAAAAGTGCAGAGAAGAGGAACCAGGATGATTAGGGCAGTGGTGGGATTCAATTTTTTTTACTACAGGTTCTGTGGGCGTGGCTTGGTGCTCATGGCAAGGGAAGGATACTGTAAAATCTTCATTCCCACCCCACTCCAGGGGAAGGATAATGTAAAATCCCCATTCTCTTCACTCCACTAACCTGCTTTCCAGCTCCGTTCTCCTGTACAGGGCAACAAAAGACCCAGCCAATCAGCTGGGACTCAGGAGGCAGAGAATAGATGGGGGAGGAGCCAGTCTGAGATGGTATTCTGAACTACTCAATATTTCTGCTACCTGTTCTCTGAACTACTCAAAATTTCCACTACCAGTTCTCCAGAACTGGTCAGAACCTGCTAAATACCACCTCTGGATTAGGGGACTGGAGACTAAAACATATGAAGAACGGTTACAGGAACTGGGTTTGGCTAGTCTAGTGAAGAGAAGGATCAGTGGAGACATGATAGCAGTGTTCCAATATTTGAGGGTCCGCCACAGAGAGGAAGCAGTCAGGCTATTTTCTAAAGCACCTGTAGGCCAGACAAAGAATAATAGATGGAAACTGAACAAGGAGAGATTTAACCTGGAAATATGGAGAAACTTTCTGACAGTGAGAACAATCAACCAATGGAAAACCTTGCCCTCAGAAGTTGTGGGAGCTTCAGCACTGGAGGCTTTCAAGAAGAGATTAGACTGCCATTTGTCAGAAATGGTCTTCTGCATAGGTGGGGGGTTGGACTACATGACCTACAAAGTCCCTTCCAACTCTGATTATCTGTTATCTAAAATGTTTACCTTGCAGCTCAGAAAGCTCTACTTATGCTACTGACTGCTTTTCTGGTTGTAATATTTTTGTTGGCAAAATGGAAGCATCAGATTAAGCAAAACAGAATTGGTTGTCTTAATTCTGTCATAATACTTCTGACTGTAGTATTTTTGTTGATGACAGTGCAAGTTTCAAAATTAACCAAGGCGGAACTGGCTGTCCTAATTCAGTGACTAGAAATATTACTACATCAAACAGTTGTGAAATTGTACATGACCTGTGAAATGCTCAGTTTGGTTTTCTGATTTAAAACAGTGATTTACTTTTTTAAAAAAGTGAAGCATCTTAATGGTTAGCAAATTTATTATGGCATGAAGCTTCATGGACTGCACACCTTAAGGCCTCATCACACGCAGAAGAAAAATCTCACAGCTATTGTCAATAACATCCTTATCACTCTCAAAGAGAAGCTACATGTTGCACCTCACATTTTGCAGGCAGCCAAATATTTCCCAAAGCCTTTCAGTTTTCTTTTGGATATTATTCTTATTTCTTTATTGTATTTCTATTGTTTTTCAATATATATATATATATATATATACTGCAGCCCCTTCTGTTTCTGGAGCATTGCTGTGTTAAATTGTCATGATTATTTTTTCTTCTTTGAGTATTTATTTGAAAAGAAAGGTATTCATTGAATAAATATTATAAATAAAAAAATATTAGGACAAAATAGTAAAAAAAATTACAGAATTAAATGTAAGAAATCAACAACACAAAATCAAACAAAACAAAAAACAAAATCAAACAAAAATATTGAGAATACACATGAACATTCAACTCGTTCCTCTCTATCTAGAGATTTCTACTGATTTTATTGTCTCTTTTTCTTAAATCTTATCCTGGCTTCTAAGCTTAGAGCATGTTTCATTAGATTATTCATTGATTCTTACCAGAACATTGAAATTTATTATGTGGGAGGGGGTATTGTCTGATCAAAAGCATTCCATAAATCTCCTGATTATGGATTTGAATTCTAGCTCAACATCACAACTCCACCAATTACCAAGAGAACATTGTTCTATACTTAATTTTGATTTACAATGACATTCATTGGTCTTATTTTTTTCATTACCAAAAAGGAGTTCTACTCTATCTAGGATGCAGAAATTAAATGGAAGAAGGGAGATTCAGAATATTTTGTTCTTTGCTGACTTATCATGGTCATCCGTATTTTTACAAGTCAAAAATGCTTATTTACCAGAATTTCAATATATTGTTTCAATTGAAGTAATTGTGTTTTTTCTTTTTTTCAGTGGCATTACAATTCTTTTTTAAAAGATAACCAGTCATAAACAGTTTTTCATCAATTTGTCATTGGAAATATGAAACATGTTTTTTTAAAATTAAATCTTACTCATTTGGTAGGAAATCCAGTTTTTTAAAAATACAAATTTATGTTCACTTCCTTGTGGTTCTTGTTTCTGGAAGGAAAACCACATTCTAAAATGCAAATATTAGTTAAAGATATGAGCAGAAGTAAGATCTATTTTTAAGCTATGTTTGTATTAACATTTGAGCAGAAGGAAGGAAGCTGGTCCACCTTTGTTGCCACCAGTTAAATATGTAGCTGGCATGTTTTAATAAGTATTTCAGTCAAGTGTCAGATTGATTGGCAGATTGGTGATTTACAACAAAATATAAAATCAACATTAAAATCTGAAAAACAATGAAAAATACTACAGTAATTAAAATGAACAAAACCCTGCTTTAAAATGCGTATTGTGCATGGGGACAAAGTGATTCAGTGGCTAGCACATTTCAAAATAGTGGAATGGCTAGCTACAGAGAAGGTTCAACAGTAAGTTGCAAGATAAGCTAATGGCAAGTTTAGGGAAAATTCCTTGGAGTCTTAATGAGCTGGAGGTAATATAAAAAAATCATTATCCAAATAGCATGTATCCAAGCTATGCAGGATTTTAACATGTGATCAAGAGGGATACTGAGGTTAGCATTAAAATCATTAGAAGCCTGTCAGAATATATGGAGTCATTATTCCTTTATCTGTAGCCATATATAACAAAGCTACTGTGAAAACAGTTCAAAATGGGTCAAAATAACTACTTTCCTTCAGTACTGCTACTCAGAAGCTATGGTATTTAGTTGTGATAATTGCCTTCTTCAAGGGAAACAGTCACTAATCAGCACAACCAATTATGTACTTATCTGCATCTCCTGACCATCTGATTCTTGATTCTTAGAATTTAATCCTTCAAGTTGCTACTTTAATGCTATTTTAATCCTTAGAGTTCCTCAATATCAAGCACTCTTTGAAGCAGATTGGAGAATATGCTAAAGAGGGATTATGATTATGTTGACTGACCAATATATTCATTAAGAACATAGACACAAATACTGGAGGAATCAACAATAGTATGTTTTAGAATAAAAAATATCTGTGGGAGGAAAAAAACTGCCAACAGATATTCCTGCCAACTTCATTTTTCAATCTGCTGATGTCAGAGCCTGCTCAAAACAAACAATGGGTGTAGTACTCTCTGGAACTTCACTTGGCAGGAGCCTTCTCATAAATTACCTTCGTCCATTTTGGAACTATGACTAGTGCTTCTCAGCCTGTCCCTGAAATGCCAATGCTTCTATGTGTAACAGCATTCATGAGAAAATGACATTACATAAACAGTCAGTTTTTTTTAAAAAAAATCACTGATTTAATGCATTATTATTGGTAGTTGCCTACTGAATTGTTGTCCATTAAATATTTCTTTATTCATAATTTTTACTAATGTTAAATTCCTATACAGTTTCTTAATTTTAATATATGACTTTATCCCCAATAATCACATTTCTAATTCCTAGGGGAAAAGAAAATGGACATTTTTTGGGAACAGATTGTGGGATAACCCAACTATTGCCTTAGTACCATATTTCCCCCAAAATATGACCTGCCCTGAAAGTAAACCCTTACCTGATTTTTGGGGTGGGCTTAATATAAGATCTACCCCAAAAATAAGCCCTAGTGAAGTGGGTGGGCATGGCCCGTTCACTGCGGTCCCTTAACCACATCCTGCAGATCAGCTGAGAGAGAGAGAGAACATGACTAAGGGAGTAGCAAGAATTGTTTGAAAGGGTTTCCTCTCTGCTGTTTCTCTTTCTCTCTCTCTCTCTCACATACACACATATACACAGAGACTTTTGATGAGAAATGGCGGAGGGCAACTGGGTAAGGGACTGACCCTCCCTTGCCTCCAGCTGAGCACCTGCTCAGGGTGGGTCCCCAAGACCTGGCCTCTGCGTGGGTGACCCCCACCCAGCCAACAGGACAAATGGGTTCCCTCACAGTGCTTCCTTTCCCATGTGAAGCAACAACCATAGCAGGCTTTGTCTGCACGGCCGTGAAGTGGGATTGGCATGGCCGGTTCTTGCCTACAACATTGGTGGCCAGAATTGGGTCAAAGCTGCTGCCGCCTGAGATTAGCAGGACAGACAGAGTGAGCCAGAGGTGCCACGCACATGCAGCTGCAGCCTGAGAGGAGAAGAGCATGCTGGAGCCCAAATGCTGAACCTCACCAGCCTCGAAAACCAGGGATCTTGCAGGCATACTGGCCAACTAAAGGCCACCCAAATCCCTGGGTTGTTTGCAACTAGAGCAAGCCAAACAGCCATCGATCCCAAACCAAGTAGCATGGAGTATTTGGGATGACACTCGGGGCTGCCCAGCCAAGAACAGCACCCTTCTAGTGCCCGCCAAAGGCAAAAGCAAAGCCGAACCAGGTGGGGCACTGTGGAAACCCCAGAGCAGCCCCAGGATTGCAATGCTGAAGACTCGGGATGGAGCCTTTTTAGCAATCTGCAGGAAAATCTGAGCCTGTATGTCTTCTCTAAACAGCAGAGCTGTTGCTCCTTTAGGAGCCCGAACGCCCTCTGCAAAACAGCTGAGCTGGGCCTGCATGTCTTCGCTAAACAGCATTTTCCTGCTGAGCCTTCAGTGTTCCAATCTTGGGATACAAACACACAAAGAGAGGTTTGATCAGATTGCCCTCTGCCTCTGCCTGTTGCTGATATTTTGGAAGGGAGAAGGTGTAGCTGCTGTTGCCCGTGCTGGGGTTTGCACGGTGGCAGAGAGAGACTGCAGGATTTATTTTTATCTCCCTTCCAAAACATGCTGAGAAGGCACTGGCAGAAGGTAGAAGCAGAGGGTGATCCGATCAAACCTCTCTTTGTGTGTGTGTGTGTGTGTGTGTGTGTGTGTGTGTGTGTGTGTGTGTGTGTGTACGTGCATGCGCATCCATGCGTGCATGAGAGAGAGAGAGAGAGAGAGAGAATCTAATCTCGGAGAGTTACTGTGTACCAGGGCTGGTGGCGGTGTGCTCTCTCTCTCTCTTAAACACACACACACACACACATACACACACACACATCATCTTCTGTCTCCACCTGCTGCTGGAGCCTTCTCAGCATATTTTGGAAGGCAGGACGGTGAAAGGATATGATGCATTATAACAAAAAAAATTACAACCAAGTTGTTTCAAAAAGGCTAATATATAGAATGTGTCTAAAATCCAGGAATCATGACTCCTAGGACAGCGGTCGCCAACCGGTGGGCCGTGGGCTGCTGGAGGGCTACGAGAAAATTTGGTGGGCCACAGAGAAATCTCACCCCCAGAGCACCCCCCCAAAAGCAATTAATCCAGGCTGCACAGAAACAGAAGGCTGCACTGCCCACATGGCCTGTGGGAGCCCTCCCGCCCACTCACTCCTTACCCAGCAAACTTGCCTGCTAAATTGCTATTTTTCCTTTGACCGACCATCAGCTGTTCTGCTGTGAGATTTAGATTAGCTAGAAAGATTTAGAATAGCTAGAAAGCAAGAAATGGTTGGATTTCTTGCTTTCTAGCTAGTCTTTAGATCTTCAGCTCTGCTTTTAAGCAGAGCTGAACCTCCCTTAGGACTGAAGGTTCTATGATTCAGTGCAGACTCACGGAAGCAAATTTTATGTGACAGACTGAGCTAGCTGATGGCAGATAGATAGATCACCAAATGATTCTGTGAGCAACTCAATCTGCCTGCCTGCTTTGCCTGATTTGGGGTAAAAGTTGCTCTTTTTTTATAAAAAAAATAAATATTTATATAAATATTTGTAATATTTACATACAAGCCATGCCCAGCCAGTCACATGATCACCAAGACACACCCACAAATTAGGCCATGCCCACAGAACTGGTTAGTGGTCCCTGAGATTTAAAATTATGAGTTTGATGGTCCCTGAGGTCCAAAAGGTTGGCGACCCCTGTCCTAGGAAATTGAAATTTGGTAAATTTTATGATATAAAAATCATAATACAGTATTTTATGAAATAAAAAAATGTCATGAAATATTTTTGGTGGTCAGTTTTTGGTGTTAGACTGTGCTATGTAGTTCAACATGGACTAGTTTCAAGGTAGATACATCTCTGAATATTTCCCTAAGTTCTTCAAGTACATTAAAAGTTCTGCCATTGCTGAAGGCATTGAGGAATCTGGTAAAAAAAATAAATATCTGAAACGATGTCTCAGCATTTAACTTTGGAAATCAAGTACATCTGAAAAATAAAAAAAATCAATCTGTCATCCTCAAGATATCTTCTGCATCCTATCTACTATATCTTTGCTGCTATGCTATGCTATTTCTTTCGGCTGTCATTTGCAACGGGGGGAGGGGGGACTTGGAGGGGAAGAGAGCTGGAGGTGTTTTGCATTCCTTTGCTGTGGGTAGCAAGGGGAGGGGGTGTATGAATTCTTGTTTTTAACTTTCCATTTCTTCACTAGCTTCTATCCTCTTTTGCGCAGCTGCAAAGTTTTATCAAAATATGTCAAAGTCAACGGACAGAGGCCTCATCACCACCTGAAGATGCCCACATGATCATATTCAGAACTTTTAATTGGAAGAGTCATTTGGACTTTGGGGGTGGGAACAATTCCATTCCTTTGTATATGTGATCTCATGCGCCAATTCCTCAGATTCAGAATTAAATCTGTAGCTTCCACTTTGATTTCCAGTAAAAGGATAACTTTGCTCTAACCCATGGAGTCTGAGTATTTCTTTCTTGGATCTTGAAGGGAGCACACGCTGACATTATTCCGAATCTCACCATCAGCCCACCCAGAGAAAATATCAACTTTTCTTCCGAGGGGGTTTCACATCATGTCATCTCCAGCCAGCGATGAAGATGACCAGGGAGCTGCAGGTGTGGGGGGGGCAGCCGATGCTGCTACCAGAGATGCCAGCCGCCGACCTGCTGGCCGACCTTACTCTGGAAGAAACCCCAGCTGAAATGCCCAGATGGTCATTAGGGGTTGGATGGAGAGACCCCGAAGACCCCCCCCTCCTGGGATCACTGTAAGTCGAAGAGGTGCGAGGGAACAGCTGTGGCAAGAGAGGGAGGAGATGGAATGCAGGCTGGATCAAACCGGGAAATTCCTTATGGACACTTCTGAGAAGCCCGGCATGGCTCCAAGGTATGAGGGGGAAGGGGGAGCGAGTTCAGCCTGGGGAAGTCGGGCTGCCCCCACCCCCCTAGCCCAGCCTATGCCAGCGCAGCAGCCAGCTGCCGCCCGGGGAGCCCCAGCAATAGGTGTGATTCCTGGGAGACGCAACCTGCCCCCGTTAGATGTGAAGTTTGGAGGAAATCCCAAGGATTTGGGTTTTTTCCTGGTACAAGTCAGGAGCATTATATGGCAGAATATGAAAGGGAGTTCACCTCTGAAGCAGCCAAAGTGAGATGTGTTACCAGAACCCTGGAGGGGATGGCAGCAGACTGGGTGGTGACTTTGTATAATGATAACTCCCCCCAACTGCGGAACCTCATTGTTTTCATGACTGCATTGAGGAGGAGGTTTGAGGACCCTCTAGCGGACAGAAGGGCCAGGATCAGAATGAAAACCATAACTCAAGGGGGGAGATTGGTTGCTGAATACACCCAAGAGTTCAGACAGCTGGCATACCACATCCGAGGCTGGTTCCAGGGGGCCCTGATAGAAGCCTACAAAGATGGCTTAAATGAAGATATATACCACATGTGCATCTCCAGAAGGGATCCATATGATCTGCAGTTGTGGTACTTGCTAGCGGAAGAAGTAGAAATAGATCTAACCCGAAGCAGACACAGAGGAGGCCGCGTATGGAGCAAACCGCGTCTCCGAGAGACCCCTAACCCTCGAAAGGGATGGGTGATGGCAAGAGCCAAATCCACTGCCTGTTTTCGTTGTGGGAAGGAGGGCCACCGGATTGCGGATTGCCGGGTCAAGCTGGATCCAAAGGGAATGTGGGGCCAAGGGAGGAAGCCCGAAAACCCCCCAGCCAAGCCTCGTGAAACCGGGCTAAAGATAGGGGAGGTTGCAGAGGTCGCCCCTCTGGCAGGAGAGGAGCTGGGACCTCCAACTCCTCTCGACGAGAGCGAGACCGACTCGGAAGATGACGTCCCGGTAAGTCCTAACCAAGGGCCCATGACCATCCCAGTAAAGTTAAGGGTGCCCACCTCAGGGACCGAGGGGGAGATGTTGGCCTTATTGGACTTGGGGTGCATGAGGTGCGTGATTAGCATGAAAGTAGCATGAAAGTAGTCAAGGGCATGGGCATCGGACTGAGAACTTTAAGAACGCCCATATCCTTTTGCCAACTGGATGGATCTGAGGCGGGAGGTTGCCCTGCATGTTTTATAACGGAACCCCTAGAGATGACCATGGGAACCCACAGTGAGACCCTGTGTTTTATTGTGGCCCCTGGGATGGAACAGCCTCTAATATTGGGATTGCCCTGGCTTCGGAAGTGGAATCCCCATGTGAACTGGAGAGAGGGGTGGATACGCGTCCGCACCAATCGGCAACTGGAAGGGGAGGAGCAATCCCATCCGGAAGGGGAGGAGCAATCCCATCCGAAGTTTCAAAGCCCGGCTGAGACAGCTTCCGCAGGTGACGAGCGCGTGGAGGGGGAGGAGAAAATCCCGAAGGAATACTGGGACTTAAGAGAGGTGTTTAGTGAAGAGACCTCTGTTGAGCTCCCTCCTCATCGGTCAACCGATTGTAGTATTGAATTTCTACCAGGGGTGATGCTTCTGAAACCGAAGCTGTATTCGATGACACCACGGGAGCTGGAGGAATTGAGATCGTTTATCGACAAGAACTTGAAACGTGGTTTCATCCAACCCGCTAGACCTCGAGTGGCGGCCCCTGTGTTGTTCCGCGAGAAGAAAGATGGCTCCAAACGCTTGGTGGTCGACTACCGAAACTTAAACGTGGTGTCCGTGGAGAACGTGTACCCCCTCCCTCTGATGAAGGACATGTTAGCCCACCTGGTCAAAGGGAAGATTTTCACGAAGTTGGACTTGAGGGAGGCGTACTACCGAATCCAAATTAAAGAGGGAGATGAGTGGAAAACTGCGTTCAACTGCCCGATGGGTTGTTTCCAGTTCAATGTTCTCCCTTTCGGCCTACAGGGGGCACCAGCCGTTTTCATGCAAATGATCAATCAAGTGCTCCACAAACATTTATACAAGGGGGTTCTGGTCTACCTTGAAGATATCCTTATCTACACGGAGACTAGAGACGAACATGTGAAACTGGTACGCTCCGTGCTGCACAAACTGCGGGCTGCCAAATTGTACAGCAAACTGTCCAAATGTGAGATCCATCAAGAAAAAATCGACTACCTGGGATATCGTATCTCACACGAGGGCATTGAGATGGACCCAGAGAAGGTGCGAGCCGTATTGGACTGGGCCCCACCGAGAACCCGAAAACAGCTTCAAAGTTTCCTTGGATTTGCTAACTTTTACCGGCAATTCATCCCATCTTTTGCTAAAATAGCCATGCCCATCACCAACCTCCTAAAGACAAAGGGGGAAACGAAACCAAAGCCCAGCCAACCGTTGAACTGGTCCATGGAATGCCAAACCGCTTTTGAAAAGCTAAAAAGACTATTTGCTGCAGAACCAGTGCTGAAACACCCAGACATGGACGCTCCTTTCGTGATCCAAGCTGATGCGAGCGATGTGGCTGTGGGGGCGGTCTTACTTCAATTAAACGAGAAGGGGACACTACAACCTTGTGCCTACACCTCCCGTAAGTTGACTGACACTGAAAGGAGATGGGCTGTTTGGGAGAAGGAAGCTTTTGCAGTCCGTTGGGCCCTACTAACTTGGAGGCATTTCTTGGAAGGAGCGAAGCACCCATTTGAGGTATGGACTGACCATAAGAATCTGGAGGCCTTAAGAACACCTCAGAAGTTATCCCCTAAGCAAGTTAGGTGGGCTCAGTATTTCAAGTGATTCAATTTCTCTTTGAAGTACATCCCAGGAGGAAAAAATTTTATGGCAGATGCTTTATCTAGAATGCCTCAATACAACAGTGTTCGTAAAGAAGTGATAAGGCTAATCGTGTCAACCACACAGCTGGCTGCCCCAGTGGTTACCAGAGCACAAAAGAGGAAGCAAGAGAGGGATCTGTCCAGTGACCTGATGGAACGATTTAAGGAGGCCTTGAAAATAGATGAGTGGTTCCTGGCAAATGCGAATAACTGCACCGTTCGAGATGGTTTAGCCTGGGTAGGTGTGAAATTGTACGTACCACAAACCCTGAGAAGCCAAGTGTTACAACAAACTCATGACTCCAAGGCAGCTGGTCATTTTGGGTTTGTGAAGACCCTACACCTGGTGAAACGGCAGTTCTGGTGGCCTTCGTTGAAAAAGGACATTGAGACTTATGTAGCGAGCTGTCCAGTTTGCGCCTCAGCCAAAAGACCTCCTGGCAAACCACCAGGTCTGTTGCAAAATGTGGCTAGGCCAACTGCTCCTTGGAAGGAAATCTCCATGGACTTTATAGTAGACTTACCCGAGAGTACTGGGCACACGGTCATCTGGGTGGTGACCGATTTGTTCTCCAAACAAGCACACTTCATACCTTGCTCCAAGATTCCCTCGGCGAAGTCGTTGGCCAGATTGTTCATTATACATGTCTATAGACTGCATGGTGTTCCTGAGCGTGTAGTTTCTGATCGAGGTGTCCAATTTACCTCGAACTTCTGGAGGGAATTTTTGAAGTTAATAGGCTCCACCCAGGGCTTAAGCTCCGCCCACCATCCCCAAACTAATGGGGCCTGTGAGAGGACTAACGGGGTGCTGGAGCAATATCTCAGATGTTACATAAACTATCAGCAGGACAACTGGGCGGATCTACTGCCTTTTGCGGAGGTGGCATATAACAACTCTGTCCACAGCAGTACTGGGTTTACCCCCTTCAAAGTGGCCACGGGGCAAGATTTTGTGCCCATACCTGAACTTCCTCATGAAAGACCCAATGTCCAGTCGTTGGATGACTGGATATCTCAACTTCAACTCAATTGGCCGGTCGCTTGTAAAGCTTTGGACGAGGCGCACCAGTCTCATAAGAAATTTGCCGACCGGAAGAGAACCCCACAGAAGTCTTATCAAGTAGGTGACAAAGTGTTCCTCTCAACTAAATATTTACAAACCACCCAGAAATCGAAGAAGTTGGGTCCCAAGTATGTGGGCCCTTTCCCTATTGAACGGATTATGAATCCGGTGACTGTTCAGTTGACTCTACCAAAAACTCTTCGTCGTATTCATTCGGTTTTCCACGTTAGTTTGTTGAAACCCGAGCATACCTGTACATTGAGACCAACCCAGACCGATCCCCCTGTACCGTTGTTGATATAGGGTGAACAACATTTCGAGATTAAAGAGATTTTAGACTCTCGGAAATGGAGGGGTCGTATCCAATATCTTGTAGCTTGGAAACATTTTCCTCCATCCTATGCCGAGTGGGTAAACGAGAAAGACATTAGGGCTCCTGAACTGCTCAAGAACTTTTATGCAAAGTACCCTGATAAACCATAGAAATGTATGCAATCATTAACATATTTTTATGTTATTCTCTCTTACAGGGACTAATGTCCTTTTTCTAGGGGGTCCGAATGTCAGCCTCAAGATATCTTCTGCATCCTATCTACTATATCTTCTTTGCTGCTATGCTATGCTATTTCTTTCGGCTGTCATTTGCAACGCGGGGAGGGGGGACTTGGAGGGGAAGAGAGCTGGAGGTGTTTTGCATTCCTTTGCTGTGGGTAGCAAGGGGAGGGGGTGTATGAATTCTTGTTTTTAACTTTCCATTTCTTCACTAGCTTCTATCCTCTTTTGCGCAGCTGCAAAGTTTTATCAAAATATGTCAAAGTCAATGGACAGAGGCCTCATCACCACCTGAAGATGCCCACATGATCATATTCAGAACTTTTAATTGGAAGAGTCATTTGGACTTTGGGGGGTGGGAACAATTCCATTCCTTTGTATATGTGATCTGCGCGCCAATTCCTCAGATTCGGAATTAAATCTGTAGCTTCCACTTTGATTTCCAGTAAAAGGATAACTTTGCTCTAACCCATGGAGTCTGAGTATTTCTTTCTTGGATCTTGAAGGGAGCACACGCTGACACAATCTCTCTTTCAGTTACAAAGAAGTTGATTATAAGGAGTTTGAAGATCCCAATATTAAACATCATCACTTTCTGACTCTGTCCACAGCTTTAGGAGTTCAATTCAGATCAGATCAAGGTTGACTCAGTCTTCCATCTTTCCAAGGTCAGTAAAATGAGGACTCAAATTGTTGGGGCAATATGTTGACTCTGTAAACTGCTTAGAGAATGCTGTAAAGCAGGGATTCCTAACCCGTGGTCCGTGGCTCAGTGGCTTGATCCCCAAGATGGCGCTGATGATGGCTGCCTTGGTGAAATAATCTCTAATGGTTTCTTTTTTAAAAAAACCTCTGCAATTCACTGTCGATTTCATACTCACGAGACCATCTGCTAAGAATTGGGCAATGTTTCTTTAAGGAGCAGCTTTCTGTGCTCCCATCCCCTCTGTCTTTGCAAACATGGAGGAGATTCTAACACAAGCAAATTCCCTGGAGCTGTGGATTACAAAAAACAAAGGAAAGAGGCATTGGAAAAGGAGACGATGTAAAAAAGCAGGGATTTTGAATGGACTAAGGAATGGGGGGAACCCTTTACCTTCAATCTTTCTGACTAATTTATGCTCACTCACTAATAAGATGGATGAAATACTCCTTTTAAATAGATGCAATTCTGATTTCTACAACTCAGTAGCTCTCTGCTTCACTGAAATCTGGTTAAATGAGAAAATTGATGACAACAGCATAAATATCCCAGGGTTTCATATATTTAGAGCAGACAGAATTGCACAAACATCAAGTAAAAAGAAGGGTGGAGGTTTATATTTATATATCAACAACAGCTAGTCTCAGGATATAACTACAATATATAAATTCTGTGATAAAAAGAGTCTTTATATATCAACTGCAAACCATTTTATTCTCCATGAGAGTTCTCCTAATTTCTCCTAATAGCTGTATGTGTTCTTCCACAAGCTTGTGTAAACAAGGCATTACTAATATCTGAACAGATTATGGAGGCTGAAGCCAAACACCCAGATTCCCTTCCCATCATTTTTGGAGATTTTAACCAAGCAAATTTAAGGAAAGAGCATCCAAAATATTTCCAGCATGTTAATTGTCCCACCAATGGCAAAAATACTTTAGAGTTTAGACCAATGGTTCCCAAAATGGGTGGTACCTCCCCCTGGGGGGAGTGGGAGGTGGTGGAAAGGGAGCACCTTACTTTCAGGCTGCCCTCTCTGGTAGAAGTGGTGGAGGCGCGCCAGAAGGCCCAAAAGCAAAATCCTCCCAAGGCACGCAGTGGAAGGGGTGGGTTAGGGCCCCCTTCCCCAGAGGAGAACAAGGGAGTGTGCAGTGCCTGCCTGGCCTCCGCCTCTCCAGCCAGTCAGGCTTGCACACAGGATGAGGATGGATGCAGCTGTGGCTCTCCAAGGTGCATGGATTGGTTTGGTTCGGCTCTACGTGGCTGGCCCGGACCTAGAACCTAGCCTCCCTCTGCAGCCCGGTTCTTCCAACTGAGCCCTGCGCTTGCTTGCTTGCTTACTTTCCAAGTGATCATTCCCTCTGACTTCACCGGTCTGGGCTGCTTCTGCACGCCTTCCTCCTCCCGGGCGGAGCATTGCAAAATTGGATGCCAAAGAAAGAACTGGGGCAGGGGGATGGAGAAGGGGCAGAGGGGCAGCTGCATTAAGGAGCAGGAAGCTCTTAGCCATGGTTTATTGACTATGCCAGAATCAAACAGCATGCTACACTCTAACCAGAATGGCTGGGTTGATATATTCAGCCCATGTTTCTCAACCTTGGCAACTTGTATGGACTTCAATTCCCACTCTGGGTTTGCTCTACTTTCCCAAAGTGCCGCTGCTGTCACATTCTTTCTTTCTGTCTGTCTGTCTGTCTGTCTGCCTGTCTGTTGATCCATCCATCCATCCATCCAAAAGTTCTGTCTGTCTGTCTGCCTGC
This sequence comes from Notechis scutatus, assembly GCF_049901735.1. Taxonomy (NCBI): domain Eukaryota; kingdom Metazoa; phylum Chordata; class Lepidosauria; order Squamata; family Elapidae; genus Notechis; species Notechis scutatus. Next base: position 57,461,480 of record NC_142025.1, on the reverse strand, counting down.
CTGCCTTCCTACCTACCTATCTACCAATATAGATCTATCTACCTACCTACCTACCTGTCTCTCTCTCTCTCTATCTATCTATCCATCCATCCACCCATCCATCCATCCACGTTCGAAGTGCCAGCCCTGCAGGCACATCGGGAAAGTAGAGCAAAGCCAATCTGGGAGGGAGGGAGGGAGGGAGGGAGGGAGGGAGGGAGGGAGAGAGAGAGAGAGAGAGAGAGAGAGAGAGAGAGAGAGACCTGATGCATCAGATTGAAATGAGGCCTAGTTTAGACTGAGGCCCTTTTCCACATTGAAACATCTTTGACAGCAAATTGAAACATCTTTGGCTTCTATTAAAGGTTTTGTGGACGAAACATGGTCAAGACTATCAGAAAGCTCTCACATTTTGTTGAGGCTTTAAACAGGATCCATTGGACCAGATCTCCACCCTAAAAATTACTTTTCCCCAATGTATTACAGTGCCAATTCTGAAGAAGGCAAAACCAAAATGTACTGGTAAATTACAAGGAGAACACACACACACACACACACACACACACACACACACACACACACACACACTCCCTTCTAACCCTGTTGGAGCAGGTGATTGGACTAGAATAGATATCTCATTATCTTTCTCCTCCCTCCCTCCTTCTTTATTTCTTTTTCTTTATGTCCCTTCCTTCCATCTTCCTTCCTCTTTCTTTGTCTGTCCCTTTTTCTTTCTTTCCCTTTTCTCTTTCTTTTCTTCCTTCTCTCTTTCTCTCTCTCTCTTTCCCTCTCTCAGGCTCACCCCATTGACTTGACTTGCTTGGGCAGGTCCTTCCAGTGCAGTGGGCTCAATGGGGTGGACCTGCAGAGCCAGCACCTAGAATGCGGCAGTGGCGGTATGTTTGAAAAGTAGAGCAAAGCCAGAGGTCGGTAATTTTTGCTGCAAAGAATCACAAAAGCTTCTGGGTTTTGCACAACAAGGGACACACATGTCAATGCAATTCAGCAACATAAAATAAAGAGATACAAATAAAACAAATCAACAAGAATCAGCAAGGCATCTCTGATTAGATTTTATTCACTACTAGAATCTAATCAGAGATGCTTTGCTGATTCAAGTCCAATGACCTGCTCCAGCAGGGTTAGAAGGGTTAGAAGGGAGTGTGTGTGTATGTGTGTGCATGGCTGTCAAAACATGTCCCAAAACAGGTCAAGTATTTCTGGGGAGGCCAATCATAAATTAGAACACTTGCTAAACAATGGGCCATTAAGTGAGGACCACTTGTTTGCCAGTCACCTGGCCACCAAACCACAGCTACCTAGTCATGTGACCAGCAAGCCATGCCCAGCTAGCAAGCCATGCCAGCCAGTCATGTGACCAGCAAGCCACGCCCACCCAGTCACATGACCAGCAAGCCACACCTACAAGTCACATGACCAGCAAGCCACACTCTCAAATTAGGCCATGCCCACAGAAATTTGAATCCCACCCCTGGGTGGGGGGCACTGAGGATGAGTTTGTAGCACCAAGGGGGCGGTGGACTGAAAAAGTTTGGGAACCACTGGTTTAGACCATTGCTGCACAACATTAAAAGATGCTTATAGGTCTGTACCATGAGCATCTGTGGGACACTCTGGTCACTGCATGATTCACCTTGTACCTGCTTACAGACAAAGACTTAAAACCACAAAACCAACAATTAAATCAGTGACAGCTTGGACTGAGGAGGCAAAGCTAAACCTACAGGCTTGCCTTGATTGCACTGATTAGAATGTTTTTGGAGATATGTCTGCAGACCTAGATGAATCATAAGCTTCTTAACAGACAGAAAGCAGCAGGTGAAGCTAGGCAGAATCACATCAGATACCTGTACAATTAGCACAGGGCCCCCCAAGGCTGTGTGCTTTTTCCACTTCTCTTCTCCCTATATACCAATGACTGCATCTCAAACGATCCATCTGTTAAAATAGTGAAGTTTGCAGATAATACAATAGTTATTCGAGACAACGACGAATCTGCATACTGATGGGAGGTTGTGCGACTAGAACAATCTGGAACTGAACACAGTCAAAACCATAGAAATGGTGGTAGACTTTAGGAGAAACCCTCCCATACTACCACTTCTTAAAAGAAAAGAGAGCATGTGCATCAAGACAAATTCCTTGTGTGTCCAATTACACTTGGCCAATAAAGAATTATATTATCTTCTATTCTAGGCTGTGCCCTGTTTGGAACTGGGCTGCATGAGCAGCAGGAACACATGCTTGCATGCTCAGCAGTGGTGGTATTCAGCTGGTTCACACCGGTTCAGGTGAACCAGTAACAAGGATTTGGCGTGGGTCGCCGAACCAGTAGTAACTTCTGGCTGGCCACACCCCCAACCTGATCATCCATTGGCCGCTCACTTGCTTGCCCTGCCCACCTGATGCCCGATGCTTGCTCACCCTGTCTGCCTGATGTTTGCCCGCCCAGTCACTCCTTAAGGTATTTCTTTTTTTAACCTCCTGACAATCAGCTGTTCCTATGAACAGCTGTGTCATGACTCCCCTCACTTCTTACTGCTTTGCCCAGAAGGCTTCCCTGAGGCCCAGGAAGGCAAAAAATGGAGGGAGGGGCAGAGCCCCTCCATTTTTTGCCTTCCTGGGCCCCAGGGAAGCTTCCTGGGAGCAAAATCGCCACCCCTAGAGGTTCCTCTGAGGTCATGAAGGCCCCAAAATGGAGGGGGTGCTGCGTGCCCTCCTATGCTCCATTTTTTTCTCCCTGAGCCCAAGGGAAGACTTCTGAGAGCAAAAATGCCCCCAGAGGCTCCTCTGAGGCTAGGAAGGCCCCAAAATGGAGCATGGAGGGTGCTGCATGCCCCTCCTATGCTCTTTCCTTTCTGAGCCTTCTGGGAGCAAAAATGCTCCCCCCTGGAGGCTCCCCGGAGGCCAGGAAGGCCCAAAAAATGGGGTGGGGGTGCTGCAAAAAAGCCATGCCCACCCAATCACATGGCCATGATCACCTAGTCACACCCACCTAGCCACACCCACAGAACTGGTAGTAAAAAGATTTGAATCCCACCACTGGTGCACAGCTCTTTTTGCATGAGTGAATGCATTTACTGCTTAGACAGAACTATTTCATCTCCCCCACCCTCCAATCCACAAAGCCAGAAAGGTTGGGGACCACTGCAGTAAAGCACTATGAAGTGCTTTATAGGTGCTTATATGTCCAAGTTTAGTGCTTATACGTCCAAGTTTAATTGCTAATAAGCAGGAATGTTTCAAGTATTCAAATACCTTTCAGAAAACCAACTTAATGTCCCCAAAATTCCTTAGTGGACCTGCTGACTTTCATTTTTCAGAAGGTTAAAGAAGAGCCATGACAACAGAATCTAGATCTGATCTTACGCAGCAGGGGTAGTTTGTGAGGAAGTAACCATGTCATCTTGCAGTTTAAGATAATTTGGATAGAGAAACTAGAGCATAATTGTAATCCAGTAGTTTTTGGAACTAAATTCAAAATGCAAAGGGAAATATTAGTGGGATTCCATGAATAAAAGATTTAAAAAATAGAAATTTCTCCAAAGTAAAATACAAGAAGTGCAGTCACACACTGTTTTAATCAGAATAAAATATGTGAGCATCTTAGGAAATGTTTATCAGTAAATTTTCAAATTAAATAAGAATTAAGAAAGGTATGTTTAAGAAATTGAATGTGATCAAGGTAGTATACCATCAGAAAGCTACTGACAAAGAGAAACGCAGAGAGACTAAAGCAAAAAAGGAACTTCAGCTTGCAATGGAAATTAAAAGTAACAAAAATGGTTTGGGGGTTAGTTCACGGTTGGGATTCTACCGGTTCTGACCTGTTTTAAAGAACCCCTTGTTAACTTTCTAAGCAGTTCAGAGAACCGGTAGTTAGAAGAAATCTCCTTTTGTTTTTTTTCACCCTTATTACATTCTTGGCAGATACCCTAGACTTACTGTCTCAGAAGGAGGTTTTTTTTCTTAAAGGGGAAAGGTTATTTTAAGCTTTTTACACTGCTGTTGGGAGGAAATACTCCCCTGGAAATACTTCTTCTTGGCTAGCTAGAAAGATTGACATTCAAACGTGAGTTTACATTCCTTTCTGAGTTTTGCTCTAAAACTGGTTTTTGGTGATGTTTAATCCTGTGTTTATTGATGAGATAATTTTCCCTATTCGGCTTTGTTTGGAAGGAAAAATGATTAATCTCTGCTCCTGAAAAGAAACTGGGTTGAGAAATCTGCTAGTTCCTGTGTCTATTTGTTCTGGTAGTTACTTTAACAAGCAACAGCTTCTGTTGTGATTTAATTGTTTGTATTGTGTTTGAATTTTTTCCTGCCTCATGGTTTCTTTTTCTATCTGGGGAAGGGGACTTCCCTTCACTGCTTTAGTGGTATCTGGCACTGTCCTTTTTGGGGTGAACTTCCAAGAGGCAGGATGCAAGCTTGGCATTGATATTTTTACTGCCTTTCTGGGGGGCATGTGACCTTTCCTTAAATCTGGATGATTTCCTTAGGATATCTTGTGAGATGAGTGAGACCAGCTGGTGTCTTTAAGTGGTGCAAATGGATCTAAGGATTGCTTCTCCTGGGTGTGCTTTTCTGGGGAGCTTAAATAACCTCTCTGCTAAAGGGTTTCACTTTATGAGCAAGAGTTGGCTGCTGATAGTTATCATTGCCTTTTAACTATTTTAATTTCTCAAGGTGCTCTGGCACCCTCCCTGATTTGTAACTCTGGCTTACAGGTATTTTTAATCTAATGATTGGTATTTAGGGCAGCTTTTTGGAAGCAAAGCTTTTTGTATTTTTGTACAGGTAATCCTTGACTTACAACAGTTCATTTAGTGACCATCCAAAGTTACAATGGCACTGAAAAAATGACTTATGACCATTTTTCACACTTATGACCGTTGCAGCATCCCCACTGTTATGAGAGGCCAGGTGAGGAGAAGCGCCCCTTGACATGAGTGATGTCAAGTTGGCCACGCCCACCCAGTCACATGACCACCAAGCCACACCCACCAACTAAGCCATGCCCACAGAACCAGTTGTTAAAAAAATTGAATCCCACCCCTGGGTTAGTTCAGTAATTAAAGGAAGGAAGAACTTGTGCACTTGCTGCTTGAAGAAGATGATAGGAAGTAGCAGATGATAGAAAGAGGGCAGAGCTCTTCTATTTTGTTTTAATTTTCTCCTCAGAGGAGAAACTATGTTCAAAAGGATGTAAACATAACTGACATAAGGAGGTAGTTGTAAGCACCTGATTATCATGAATAAATGAAATATCCAGGATTAGACCAATTACAGAGTTTTAAAAGAAGCTATTTGGATGTCATTTCAAAAACCTTTCTGTGATCTTATGACAATCATGGAAGAAGGCATAATGCCAAGGGATTAAAGAAGGCAAATGTTATTCTGTCTTTAGAATGGGTAACATTAATTATAGACTGATCATAGGGCACAAATACTGATCAAAGTTTGGAAAGAATAAACCAATCCATTTGTAAATATCAGCAAACATTTAGAGAAGAGTTCATTGTTTGGCAATAATAATGGTTTATAATGGCAAGCAAACCTGATTTCCTTTATAAGAAAAAGTGCCTTTGGGACCTTGTTGACCTTTGGAATGTGATTGATATAATGTGCTGATTTTGCAAACTTTTCCTGTGTTCTTCAAAATAGAAAATAACTTGCATGAGAGACTGAAATCTGTGAATAAAACATAGATATGATAGGAAATATTTTCAAGGATGGCATCAAGATTCAACCAAATCTTGACAAGCCAGAGCAATGGACATAAATTAGCAAGATGAATTTCAATAGAGACAAATGCAAAACTATTTATTTGGATAAGCAAAATGAAAGGTATAATACAAACAGGGAAGATTATTCTGGGTAGGAGCACATGCAAAAAGGATCGGGATATCTTGGTAAATCATAAACTAAACATGAGTCCAAAGTCTGATGCAACTGTCAAAAAAAGGAGATTCCATCCTACATAGTAGCAACAGAAATATGGTGTCAAGATCACCTTCCATCTATATTCTGATGTGCTTAGATCATAGCTAAAATATTGCTAAAAATTGCAATACTTTAGATGCAATGGGAAGACATTTTTGCTTTGACAAGTAGAATAATTCCTAATATCTAGAGTACTTAAATAGTAGAACACATTGCTTTGGGTGGTTGTGAACTCCCATTCCTCAGAAGTATTTGAACAGAGGCTAGATAGTTACTGCCAGGGATGCTGGGCAATGAGTTGGTTTACATGATCAACAAGATTATTTCTAAAGCTTTCATTTAACATTTTATATTATATCATAATATCTATACCTATACCTATACCTATACCTATACATACATACATACATACATATGTATATGTATATGTATATGTATATGTATATGTATATGTATATGTATGTATATGTATATGTATGTATATTTTAAAATTATTTTTGTGTGTGTGTGTGTGTGTGTGTGTGTGTGTGTGTGTGTGTGTATGGTATTCAACTTTGTTCGGGTATTTTCCCACGTCATTATAGTTGTGCTTTTAAAGTTGTAGCAACATTTTGGCAGAATCTCATCTGCCATTATCAGGCTTGTGTATAGTGTTCGTCTGTGAGTCAGACTTTCACAGCCGTTTCTGTGAAAGCCTTTCATCTTCCTTTTTGCCTTTTGTACCTATTACCCATTCTTTATATTGTATACTTCTCTCCCTTTCTCTAAGTCTTTATCCTCTAAATCAGGGATTGCCAACCTTTTGGACCTCAGGGACCACCAAACTCATAATTTCAAATCCTGTAGACCACTAATATAAATTTTGACTGGTGGTGGCTTCTTGATGGGAAAGTTGGTCCCATATTCCAGAGCTGCAGTAGTCACAGGACTGGCCTGTGCACTGGCCTGCCATGGTTGAGCTCCTCCAGGATGACCAAAGGGCCAATCTTGTGACTACTGCAGTTCTGGAATATGGGACCGCCCCGTGGTGGGGTAGGAAATCTCCGCTGTAGGGGCTGGCACCTGTAATATGCAAATTTGCAGGTGGTGCAACATACAAAAAGCAGTGTAGCCCTCGCTGGCCAGGATAAGGTAATGGTGCTGTTGCAGTAAGAGTGGACTGGCACCATGGGCTGAAGTGGTGATGGAGATGGTTGGAAGTTGCAGGAGCGCCGCACTACTTGCATTTGTGTGGCACTCCCACACCTTCCAGCTTGCCTCTCCTGGCCTGGGCTCTTCCTTGATGGCCGTGGGGTGTAGGGATGGCCCGGTGCAGGAAAGGTACCAGCTGGTGGTGGTGGGAGGGGGTGGAGTGGACAAGTCTGCGCTCACCATTCAGTTCAGAGGTCTGGAATGGGGCATCATAAGTTTTTGTCATAAGTTTTCTTGTCCGTCTCGGCGCACTGCTCTGCTAAGGGTGGGGTGCAGCACAATGGCCAGGTGCCCAGAGTCCCTTCCTCTTCCTCTGACCTGGGCCCAGCAGGTGGGTGGGGGCCTCCTTGGGAAATGCTCTTGCTGCATGAGGAGAGCCCAGCATGCGTGCTCTGAGGAGAGGCTTCGAGGCCTGGAGGGAGGGACCCTTCTCTGCTTAGAAGGGCGGGAGAAACCTGGAGCTTAGCCTCGGGGAGTCCTCTTGTGTGGAGGCCTAAGGGGGGGTGTTGGATGCCCAGACCAAAAGAGCACAGAGGAAGACGGGCTCCTAATAACCAGGCAACACCCCCCTTTGGCCTCCACACAAGAGGACTCCCCAAGAAACATCGGAGTGTGTCATCTGACCCTCCAGTGCACACCCGCAACTCTCTATGCTCCTCCAGGCCCAGCTTGCTGAGTGGGCGGAGCAGCCCTGACATCTCAGCTGCCCTGCTTCACAGTCCCAGCCATCAGGGATGCCCGGGGAAGGCCCAGGAAAAGAAAATGAGCAGAAACATAGCTCTCGCTGGGGCAAAGGAGCAGAGATCGGGGAAGTGATGCTTTTCAAAGATGGCAGCTTGTGTCTTCTGTTGCCTGTGCCTTCCTCGATCTCAGCTCTTTTGCCCCAGCGAGAGCTATGTTTCTGCTCGCTTTTCCTGTGTCTTTCCCCTGGCTGTGATAGCTGGGGCTGTGGGGCTGGGCAGCAGAGCAGAGTACAGAGAGGGATGAGAAAACTGACATCAATTTTGGTAATATATTCATTTTCAGCACTGCAATTCTATCTAATATTGATAGTTGTAATCTTCCCCATGTTTCTAAATCCTTCTTAATTTGTTCAATGAATTTAGTATAGTTGTCTTCTTTAATTGATGAGCACCTATTAGATAGCCATATTCTGAGGTATTTTTTTTTCATTCTGTAATCCTATTTTGCTTTGTAGTTCTATTTTCTGATTTGCCATACAATTTTTAATTATCATTTTAGTTTTATTTTTGTTCATTTTCAATCCCGCAACCTCCCCAGATTTTTCTATTTCTTCTAGTAGTGTTGGTCCATTTTCAATTGGTTCTTCTACTATGAATACAAGGTCGTCCGCAAAAGCTTGGTGTCATGCCCCTGGTGGAGACTGACTCTGAGGAAGAGGAGGAACGGCCAACAGGGAATGGAAGTGTGGCTCCAGAGGTGGTGGAGGAGGCTGGGGAAGGGCAAAGGCCAACTGAGCAATCAGAGGAGGACCCAAACCCCTCCTAGGGCATGCAGGGAGGAGAGGATCAGGGTAAAACCTGGTCTACTCAGGAGGAGAGGGCCATGATCCTCTTCATGGGTTGCAGGTGTGAGATTTGTATGAGTTTGGGCCTGCGTGCTAAGAGACGCTGGAGACAAATTAGTGTTTTATTTCTAAAGAAGGTTTATCTTGGTTTGCGTTCTTCAAATGGACTGTCCCTGGTTATCTTCCTGAAGTTGGCAATTATCTATCCTGATCTGTCGAGAAACTTTATTCAATGAGGTTTGTTTTTGGTTTTTGCTTCGTTATTGGCTCTTTGAATGTGAACTGTGTTTCTTGCCTTTGAAATGTTATTTTGAAAATAGTTTACTCCTCCACTGTGAACAATTAAATAGTGAAGCCAAGTTGAAGGCATTAAAGGATTTTAGTTATATTTTGGATTTTGTTGTATTTCTGATATACTCTGGGTAATCACACTTGGACCTTGTATTCTTCATTTCTAATTTTAATCCCTTTTATTTCTAAATTCGTCTGATTGTGGCTAGTAACACTTCTAGGGATAGAATAAATAGCAAAGGTGATAGTGGGCACCCTTGTCTCACTCCTTTCCCTATCTCAAAATGTTGGTACGCTCTCCGTTCATTAATACACTTGCTGTTTGGGTAGAGTATATAGCTTGTAGTCTTTACTATATTGGTGCCGAAATTCATTCTTGCTATTTGTTGTAGCATTAATTTCCAATTCAGGTTATCGAAGGTTTTTTGTGTGTCCAAAAATGCTGCTTGCTTTTCAGGGTGTGCTTCATAGTACTCAATTGTATTTAGCACTATCCTAATGTTATTCCTAATTTGTCTATGTGGTAAAAAGCTGTTCTGATCTGATCACTTAAGATTGGTTTCATTCTCTCTGCCAAAATAGTCATAAATATTTTATAATCTGTGTTTAACAGGGAAATTGGTCTATAATTTGAAATCATTTGTTGGTCAGTACCTTCTTTCAGGATTAGGGTGACATATGCCTCAGACCAGGACTTTGGTAATTTAGCTTCTAATGATGCCTCATTATATACCTTTAATAATATTAGTTCAAATAACTCATACACATTTTTACATAATTCACTGGGGAAACCGTCTGGTCTGGGTGTTTTATTATTTTTCTGCTTTTATATTGCTTTTTTGAGTTCTGCTGGTGTTATTGCTCTATTCAATATTTCCTTTTGTTCATCTGTGATGGAGCCTAAACCATTCTCATCTATTTCCTTTGTGATCTCTTGTTGGTCCTGTTCCAGTGTCTCCGCAATCAGTTGTGCCATGATAGCTCCCAGGTCTTCATCTTTCGTTTCTTGCACATTTTGAAACCGCAGGTAAAACCCTGCACGTTCCATCTCCAAATGGATTATTAAATCTTCCAAGTCTCTATTCATTTCCATCACTTTCCTGTCCATAGCTTCCATTTACTTTCCTGTTTGCTCTGCCTTTTCTTCTATGTTTTTTATTTTTTGTTCATTCTTTTCCATCGTTTGTTGTATCGTTTCTATTTTCCCATCTAATTTCTGGATGTTATTTTTCATCTCTCCCATTTCCATCTTTAAATCGATGTGGTTTGCCGACATTTTCTCTTGTACCTTAAGCATTGTTTCTTGGATGGATAATAGAACTTCATGCATTGCTTGCATATTGGCAGCATTGCTTGTCTTATCTGTAGCCAACATCCCCTCAATTGTTTTCTGTCCCTCTGGGGATGCAATCGATACTGATGAACCTGAGATTGTTTTCTTTCCTTTTAAAGTTGTTGTTGTACTCATCATACTCTTTATCTTACTATATACTTCTTCCCACTTTACCATCCACAGCTTGCTTCTATCCACTTTAATTCTTTAATTCTTCTGATCTGTGCTTCTTTATATCTAATTTAGATTACTAATAATTTCTAATAATTTTATCCTATATTACTTACTATATTATATAATAGGCAAGAAACGCCTGCTAGTATCTAAACTGCAGTTGGGAAAAGTAGACTAAAAAGGTATTAAATCAAAGGATGTTAAGTCAGAAGGAAAACAGAATTAGAGAGACAGAGAGAGAGAGAGAGAACACAGAGAGTAGAGGGCAAAATCTATAACAAAAAGTTACTACCTTATCTTACTAATATCTACTGATTACTAATAAGCCTATTTTTATATGAATACAGATATAACTAACAAAATTTCTCAATATCTATCAATTTATCTAAACCACTAATCAATTTTACTTGATTCATTAATAACACTTAGTTCATTAATCACCTTAATTCATACCCTAGGCAGATTAAGAATTCATTAATCATCTAAAAATTCATTATGCAGTTCCTTTCTTTTCAGGGCTTATTCCCAATATTAATTAAATCTTTCTCTATTTTTCAAATATTTGTCCAAACTCAGTAATATATTCCACACTTAAATAATAAACAAATAATTAATCTAAATAATCAATTCATTTAGCATTGAACAGTAGCAGTTAGATCAAATTCTTCAGTTCATATATATTTTGCTTTGTCTATCTATTGCATCATCTATCTTTACTGTCCTTTAAAGTTAAGATGCCTCCTTTCTTAGTCCAGATTTCTTACTGTGTCTTCTTTCTTCTGATCTTCCCTACATTTATAGCAAGTCCACCGCAAGTCCCATTTCCCCAATTGCTCAGTCTTCCCCTCAGTCCTCCAATCCAGTACTCAACTCTCGTTCAAACCTTTTAGGTAGCCAAATCCCACCGTTTCCAATGTCTTGTCTTTAAGTCCTATGCTCTCCCCACTGGATTGCTGCTTTTCTATTGAACTTCTGTCCCCTCTCCAAGACTCACAGTTCTGCTGATCAGTCTTTAAGATCTCTCCTCTTTGACAGTCACTCTCCGCCTCTGCACAATTGCATTTAATGTGGATGCTGCTGCCGCTATTATTCCTTCCTTATTTGGTGTGATCGCAGCGACTTCGGTCTGCCATTAATATGGCAGATCACTCATACACTGAGGTTTGTGAGCATTCCTTGTGGTGTGGCAGGCAGTCGCCCTCCGTCTGCTCACACCTTGGGCTTCCTCACAGTTTTGCCAATCCCTCCAGGATTTGTGTGCCCCTTGAGGGGCCTCCAGATGCACAGATTGGGGATAAAGAATGGAGACTGATCTTCTTTCTCCATACTGCCATGGCACCGCAACCAGAAGTCCCAAAATTATGTTAAAATTTATATGGTTAGGAAAGAAAGCTCAAATAAAATTAATAGCATTACAGGACAGTAGAAGTAGAGGTGGCTTTGGAGTCCCAGAATGGGAATTTTATTATAATGTGGCAGCATTGATATGGATCAAGGAATGGGTTAATTTGAGTAATAAAAGGATTTTAACTCTGGCGGGTCTTGATTTACAGATGGGGTGGCATGCCTTCTGATGGAAAAGAAAAGTAAGAAGGAAACATATTTCTATAGACACCACACCATATGAGAGATTCATTGATACAGATTTGGAATAAGATTAGGAGAAAATATTATATGAAAATACCGGCCTGGTTATCCACCATGGAAGCGATGATATACCCCAATACATTGGATTTAGAAAAAATGGTCAGATACAAAGAAACATTAGACAATCAGGGAAATTTAAAAACAAATCAGGAATTAAAAGAGCAAGGTATAAACATAGACTGGTGTCAATATCTTCAGCTTCAAACCAGATACAAAAAAGACATAAAAGAATTTGGAATTTATACTGAGCTACAACAATTAGATAAAATTTTAATAGGCCCTGAATTATACATCCTTTTTTATGAAATTCATAACAAGGATGTATAATTATTTATTAAAAGTTGCTTTGAAAGAGAAGGTAGTAAAAGGCTGTATGATAGCATGGGCAAAAAAATATAGGACATAATATAGACTTAGTGGATTGGGAAAAAATGTGGAATAAAAATTATACATTAACAAGATCGGCAGCTTATAAAGAAAATATATACAAGATGTTTTATTGTTAGCACCTGTCACCAATGAGATTGGCAAAAATGTACTCTAACGTGAATCTGAAATGCTGGAAATGCAAACAGAACCAAGGTACCTTCTACCATATGTGATGGTCATGCCCAAAAGCCCAAAAGTACTGGACTGAAATATGGGGTTGGATACAAGAAATAGTGGAAGATCAGATAAAATTTAAACCAGAATATGAGTAATTTCTCATTAGTCTCTCATATGGGTCTGGCTTTATCTGGCCATCAGCATAATGACTCATTTTTCAAACCTGCCTGGTACTGGAACACATCTTTGTATTCTGAAAAGCAAATTGAGTAAAATCTTAACTTCTGATATCATAGATACTAATCTATACAACCGGAAACAATAATAACACATTTCTTATCTGAAAATTAGGTGTGTGTGTGTGTGTGTGTGTGTGTGTGTGTGTGTGTGTGTGTGTGTAGATGGCAAGAGCTTTGGAGTGTGTTTTGATAAGTTTGTGCTGTAATTGCGCAATGAAATCTACAGACCTGGGTGAAACTGTGAAACTGTTGAGTTATAGTCTTCCTTAGGCATGAAAGCTAGCTGGGTGATCTATTCTGTCACACTCTCTCAGCCCTCACAGGATTGTTGCTGTGGGGAAAATAAAAAAAGCAAGGTATGGTGGATCTATGTTCTGCTTTGAGTTATATGCAAGACTAATAAGGTTGGGATATAAATAAATATAGAAGAAACAGATGTGGGAAGTTCCAATCAGCCAAGGTATTATTTTTAGAAGAACTGATTCTTTTAAAAAAAACAACACAGTTTCTTGGCTAACAATTTGCAGAACAATCCTTAGTTTACAGAGAGATTGTATTTTATTTTTTGCTTTACATGTATCCTTTTTCTTTAATTTACAAAGTACCCGACAAAAAGAGAATGATCCTGTCAAGATCACTTTTTAAAAGTTTTTAAACTGGTAAGTCGATTTATTTTATTATAGCATAGAAATTTAGAGAACAAATATGAATAAAATATGTTGAGATCTGCAATCACAAACCCTGCTAAAAGCATGGTAGAAGATAAAACTTGAAGAAAAATGTTGAGTTTCAAAAACAACAACAGTCCTTCATGACATGGTTTTTAAATGTATACTTCTTTGTTAGTACAGATGTTTGCATTTAGAAGTTTGACTGAAATATAAGTGACTATCTGTGTACAGTAGTTCTTCTCTGCTGTGTTTTCTGGACAACTAAACAAAGAGAAAGCTGATAGATCAGCTATATCAGTTCTACATAACATTCAACCTACTGAAATTTGAGAAACAAACATTAATTTACCCATAAGAAAAATATTTTTCTGTAATGTAAAATTTGAGTCTGTTCATGAGTTTATAGTAGAAATATCTACATATACTGGATAATAATCTGCTTATAGTAATTTAAATTAGAATGTTATGCTGTGAGATAAAGCTGGTTTCTATGTGGAAAGTAGAATTGTTTTCTTAGGTTTGGTGCAGGCTTTTTCCAAGATGCTGTTAGAGTAGAACTCTGAACAGTTCCAATGTTGTAATATACAGTAGAACCTCTGGTCACAAACGCTTCTGACCATGACCAAATCGGGTTCCGACCAAAAGATTCACAAAAAGTTTGAATCTGGTCACGAACACATACTTGGTTGGCAATCAAACACGACCCCTGACTCAGAAATTCCTGAAGATGAAGAAGATGAAGAAATAGCCAAAGTTATGGAATGAATAATGGTTGTGACCAGAGGTTCTACTTTATACTTGTGTGAATACACACACACACACATTCACCCCCACCCACCCCCACACACAGAGGGATATTTTTTTATAGTTTCAGAGAAATGGGAATAAAATAAATTATTACTGGTCTATTAAATATACTGCCTATGGGCATCTGAAAACAGTTTTATGCTATCTTCCAGGCTTTCTTGTAACTGTAATGAAGTGTAATTTAATTGCTGCGTAAGACTTATGCAGCAATTCTGGAGGAAACTGTTCAGTTCCAGGAGAAATGTACTTCAAATTATTTTGCCCTTCAAATCAGATTTCTTCACAGCCTTCCTCCTTAACATTTCCCTTAAGAGAGTTGTATGACTATTGACCAAACCAGACTTTCTGGGACATATTGACTAGTGATTTTTCCTTTAGGAAAGCTGTTAAAGTGGTCTTGTTTAGCAGAGGCTTTTATCTAGCATGGTTCCAGTGGGTTGAGAAGCCAGCAAACATTTGCATAGGATGTACTATTGAGTTGCTTACTGATTGTTCATTGAGACCTTAAGGTTGGTTTCCATTGTGAACCACTGGAAGTCATTTTGTGATATACAGCACAGAAACATAATAAAGAAAGAAATTATCGACAACTTCACTCTAAAAGCACAGGGAACCAAGAGCTTTGGGGGATAAGTTCAAATGGGTACCTATACATCTGAAAGCTTAAAGCATCTATTTTTCCTTAGGTACTTCAATTTCTTCCCCTCCTTAATGCAAAAGAGGTTGTTATATTTTCCAACGCTCCTCAAATGCAGTAAAGGTTCCACTGGATGGAACTGTAGAAGTGAGAAAACAATGCTGTCGGCTTGCATGTGACCTCTATAGTTAGATTTTTTTGGTTTGTTGTTTGCATACCTGTGTGACATTCAGGAGCTGGAAAAAAAAGTAAGGGAAGATATTTTTCAAAGGAAACACAAAGCCATTCTACCTGAAAAATTAAAACAAAGCAAAACCCTCAATCAATCAATCAATCAGAATTGAGCTGGAAGGGACCTTGGAGGTCTTCTAGTCCAACCCACTGCTCAAGCAGGAGACCCTATACCAGTGATGGCTAACTTTTTTGTCGTTGTGTGCCGAAAGTATGTGCATGTGTGTGCATGTGCACACGCATGCCTGCACCCATAATACAATGTGTGCATGACCCTCCTGCCCCTGCGCATGTACGTGACCCCCCCCGCATGCACACCACATGCCTCTGTGCATGTGTGCATGATCCCCCTGCACCATGTACCTCTGCACATGTGTGCGTGACCTGTGCATGCCCTGCCCCCTGTGCATGCATGCACGTCTCCCCCTCATATGCGCCGCAGATACCCAACAATCAGCTGGCTGGTGGGGGGTGCATATGCAGTGGATCTGTTCTGGGTGACAGTTCTTGTGCCAGCAGAAATGGCTCTGTGTGTCACTTCCGGCATGTGTGCCATAGGTTCGCCATCACAGCCCTATACCATTTCAGACAAGGAACTCCAGTCTCTTCTTAAAAACCTTCAACTATGAAGTATCCACAACTTCTGACAGCAATAAACTGTACTTTCAATTACAATGCAGCTGAATTAGAATTATATTGACTCATTTTCCCAGTAATGCTCATAGAACTCTGGAGCTGCTTTCTGACTGGCAAATAATCCAAGTACAGGAGTGTCCTGGTCAAAGCTTGGGTCTTCCTTTTCAGATCATTTTTGTCTATTCCTCTAGTAATGATGTACCTGCAATCCTACCAATAAATGTCAAAAGACACTTTGCAAACACAGCCACTCAGATGAGTCCAAATCCCATAGACAATAATAATCATTTTAGAAAAGAATAGTTTTGCCTCTGCTATCCCGCTCCATTCGGTACTCTACTCAGATGACACTGCTTGAGGGGAGGGCTGTTCCTGACCTAGTTCTGGAAATGGGAAGAAAAATATGGGATAGCATTCCAGCTCAGCAATCTTTGCATATAGGAAAGATGAGTCTTACTCCCCACAGGCAGCCCTAATAGGAAATGGGCAAGAGGAACATGCATTTCTCTAAATAGGGGATGAATCTACTTCTTGCTTTTAACATACCCTTTAGATACATAATTTTACTTAAATAAATAAGAGAAACAGGAAGGGAAATAAAAGAATAGGGATTGAAATGTATTGATTGCATTATTATTCTAACAATAAAGAGCCTACAAAAATGCAATCATGGCCAATATTCCTTAGCATACTCTGCATTATTGGATAAATGGTGATTTAAGTAAATGTATTTTCATTAGCATTTTTATTTCTTTTTGTAATTTCAGTAATTTTGTAGAAATGGAAGTATCAGAACAATTGTCCTGAAATTGTCCCCCCCCCCACTATAATTTTTAATTAAAAATATCTTGAAATGGACTGTTCAGCCTTACTCAGCCTTTTGCCTTTTCTCTACTGAAAATGTCAAATCATTCCTATATCTTCTCCCCACCTTACCAGCTGCAGTAAACAGACAAAACAGTGATAGTGTACTGAATTTCCCTTTATGACAAGTATTTGCACACTTGAGTCTTGAAAACTCAGCATGATGAGAAGGGGAGTTCCAGCTGCAGCTGGTTTTTCAGCCCTTCACACTTGCTGCTTGATGTAAACAGGCTTAGTGGGCCTCAGCTGGCTCCCAGTTGCTATGGGATAGGTTGCTTCCACCACAAGTTCAGAGCAGGAGGCAGTCTAGTTATATGGTACACACTGATATTTTCAAGGAGTTCTAGCAACCAGAAAGGAATGAAACATCCTATCATCTGTGGCTTCTTCTTATGCAGTGCTGTTGCTTATTAAGAATGATACTCTTGAAGCATCTTGTTTCCTAATATTTCCTGCAACAAAAACCACAATTAATTAATTCAGCAGCTCTTAACATTGGTTCTAGCTTCCCAGAATGCCACATTTTCAGCTTTTTCATAGCTGAAAGCTATGGCAATGAAGAAATGTTTTGGGTATCATATTTTGTCCCATTTCTTATAGCTACAACTGGCAGATCTCCTCTGAATTTGGCAAAAGGAAAGGAAAGAAGGAAGGAAGGAGAAAGGAAGAAAGGAAGGAAAGAAGGAAGGAAGGAGAGGGAGGGAGGGAGGAGAGGCACTTCCTTTTCTCCAGGTCTCATTTTCCCATGACTCAGTCATGAATCAGACATTACAGTGCTTCTTCTCTTTGCTACTTAATTTGTGGTTCAATTGCACAGATGGATTACTAAGAAACCAATAGTTGGATGGCTTGTCCTACAGATAGAACAACTAAAATGTAGGCAATTAAATTCTGATGGCCAGATGAAATTGCAGAATAATTCTCTGCATATCCTGTTTACTACAAAATCTGGAGAGCTTTACATGATGTTTCTACAATTAAACTCAGGTATATGTTGCTTTTCTTGGTCTGGCTGCTATTATTATTACTATTATTATTATATCTGGTTGCAGTTACAAAGGTATTTAGACTGGATTTGGTATGTTGTACACATATCAAGTATTTCCCAAGGATCTGGGATAGGTAGATTTATTTAAAATTAAAAGTATCAATACAAATCTGTAAGCTGTTCCAAGTAAAGCTGACTTTGCAACTGTATGACAGCAATTTTGTCAATGCTGATAGTATTCAGGTGGTATGCCAGATGGTTTGGAATTGTATCCAAGGCACTTATTACTATTACTACTTCCTTGTACCATGTCTTTTTACTTTTATTTGCGGGTTTTATATTTTATGATTTTCTCTGGTTCTTTCTTTTCTATTCTGCTGTCTTTAGCTACTGCCATGTCCAATACCCAGACTTTTTGTCTTTCTTATCAGCAATTACCAAGTTTGGGTGTTACGTGGCAGGTGTTGCTCTATTTTAATTCTAAAGCAGGGATCTCCAACCTTGGCAACTTTAAGACTATAGATAAGCTTTGCTGGTTGAGGAATTCTGGAAGTTGAAGTCCACAAGTCTTAAAGTTGCCAAGGTTGGAGACCCCTGTTCTAAAGTTCCAAAACACTTTAGCTTCTTTATTTTTTATTACTTTGTCTATTCTGTAGTCTTACCATTTCTTATAGTCAAATGAAATTTCTTGCAACAATGAACCACTGTAACCACTTGTGTTATGCCACTGCTTGTAGTCTGTGCAATGTTTTGTAGCATATATACAGGTGATTCACTGTTTCTTCAACTTCTTTGCAAAGGTAGCAGTTGCTGTCTATATCTGTCTTCAGAGTTTTGGCTTTATATGCATTTATTCCTTCCACTATTATCCCACTGTCTCTTTCTTCAACTTTCCTGCTCTTAGGCATTGTCAGGGTTTAGTATCCGCTTGGTCTACAATTTTCTTTATGTACAGACCAAGTAATACTTTGCATTACCATGTCTTTTTTCTGTTCTTGATCTTGATCTTACTTACAGGCCAGTTTGATTTCTTTAACCCAGTAAGCCTTCATAGTATACAAGCTTCAGTGGATCTTTTTCTGTGTCCTTCAGATATTCTTTTACTGCTCTTTTTTCTTCTCATCTTTCTGTTATAGTTGCAATTTTATTATCATACAATAATAAATTATTATGACTGCTGAATCCCTAAAGATTCTGAGCATAGTACAATTGTACTATTAATTCTGAATGTCTTCAGTTTCCCTAATTCTGCTTTAAAACTCTGTTCTCCTTCCAACATCCGATGATGTTGTTCTCTTTCATTCCTCAGGGAACATGTACATGCAAGCCTTTGTGACTATTTTCTTCAATTAACTCCTGCTATGGGAATATGTCCTTCTTGGAAGCCTAAGAGTAATAAAAATTCCATTGGAAAAGTTCAGTAAGTAACACTGAAGCATAAATATGTTTTATGAAAGTATACGATTTTGATAATTCCTTCATGTCTTTTTATTAATTTATATTCCTTTATTAATTTGTATTCTGGCCATTGATTAAGGTGATGATAACAAATAAAAATATTCTAATCTGTGAAAGTAAAATGCAGAATTATAATGTTAATCAAGAACACTATCAAGGCAAAAAGGACTGTGAAATTTCTGGTTCTTCAGAATTCTAAATCAGATAAGAAGCTGGTCTGATTGGTCTCAGTACCACTCATCAATTTGCTTCTAAATGTTTGTAGAATGAAAATTGTAGTATTGTTGTGCAAAATGGGAACCCTGATATTATTATGAAGTTTCACTTCACAATAAAAATCTAAGATAAATAAATAGGGAGTCAGAAAATAGTGTATGTCATTCAAGCAAATCCACCACTCCCAGCACTGCTTCTATTGGAATCCATTGGAACCTGTGGGAAAACAAGTTTTCATTCTGATTCATTCTTCTCAGCTACTTTCCAAACACATTTTAGCCATAAGGCTATATAAGTTGCTCCTTCAATAGTAGAAGGATTTAATAAGTTGAAAATGGACTCTTTTCGGATATTTTATGTGCATTTAATGTAACAATAGGAAAATCTTCTCAGTAACTAATATCCAGTGAAATCTGGTTTGACTTTTTGTTAAATGAATTGTGCTTGGGATCCAAGATTTTGGAAAGTTAACTCCATTTGCATGTACTTGCCATTTCATGTATTTACATGAGTGTAAGCAAGGGTGGGCTTCAAAAGTCTCAGCACAGGTTCTCTGCCCAGTTGCTGGGTGGGCATGGCCATGGTGGGCATGGCCTACTGGAACTTCCAGGAGGCCTGTTTTTCACCTTCCCCAGGCTCCAGAGGCTTTCCTCAAGCCCTTAGGAGGGCAAAAACGGCCTCCTCAAGGCTCCGGAAGCCCTCCTGGAAATGGGCTCATTTCCAGACTTCTGGAACTTCCGGGAGGCCGGTTTTCCTCCTCCCCGAGCCTCCATATAGAGACTTCTGGGAGGGGCAGGATGGGTGGTGGCATTTGGCAATTTGCCAAATGAGCCATAACGTTAGCAATGGATTCACCTAAACCCAGGCAAACCCATAGCACCCCACCCCTGAGTGTAAAACACCTGGACAGGAGGCGAATGCGCACAGGGCGTGGTGTCCCTGGGGACCATCTTCTCCCATAGACTGATTGTGTTCTGAGCACCTCCCTTTCACCCAGGTTGCCAGGCCAAGTACTTGCTGTCTCCTATTCATACACCCAGCGGACAGGGCCAAAGAAGCTGGGAGGTGCCTCCTGGCTCCAGGGCAGCCCTGCTGGTCAGATCTAAGGCTGGGTGCAGGAACCAGTGCCGTCTGTGGCCTGGGTGCACTGCTCACATGCACTGGCCTTACTGTTTGAGTTCAGGAATAAAGTCTTCAACTGACCAAGGGCCAGGCCCCTCACAACTGCAACTAGAGTTTGCTGTGCCAGTGGAGGAATGAGACCCCATTGTCCCGAGGACCCAGCCTACATGCAAATGGGGTAGTTGAAAATGGAGCTATCTTTGAGGGCAATTCCAGTGCTGCACTTCTGCTTTCTTTAGCTTGGATACAGCCTAGGCACCCAAGCTGCAGGCAGCGGCGGTTGCAGGAGCCCCCTGAGCAGCCATGACCCCCCATCCCTAGCCAGCCAGCCCTGCCTGACCTACTCCCCACCTGGCACAAAGCCTCACCACTCTCCTCCTTCTCCCTGCAGAAGAGTAAGCGGGCTCTGCAGGACAATGGGGATCTCTCATTTCTCTTGTGTGGTGAGCTCTGGCAGGCTGGACACTGGAGTGAGGGGCCTGGCCCCGTGGTGCCTCTTCACTCAGTTGAAGGCCTCAAACAGTAAGGCCGCCCTGGAATTGGAATTGGCTGGGTGCAGGAATGAACACTATCTGTGGCCCAGAAGCGCTGCCCACTTGCATGTGCCAGCCATGCCCACTCCAGCCCCTCAAGGTCAACCACAACCCTGATGTGCCTCTCAACAAATTGAGTTTGACACCTCTGGTGTAAGACATATTACAGATCAATTAGCATATATAAAGCTTTCACTATTTGGTTGCATCTCCAAAAATAAAGCTGTTTTCAATGGACACAATTAGTTAGTCAAGTTCTAGCAGATGCAAATCTCCAATGAGTCAATTTTTCATCCCAAATATGGTAACTTTTATGCAGATTAAAGGTGATCTTTTTCCTTTGGTTAAAATTCAGTGTGTTCTCTTATATAGGAAAATCAACACGGCATTGTTACTATTATATGTTTTCAATATTTTTAAAAGCTTTGTATTGTCTCCCTTTAATAGTAAACAACTCTGTCTTTTTCAGTAACAGGGAACAAGATGGACAATCTAATAAATGGAACAAATGAAGTATATACCACCACTGAATATGACTATAGTGGTATGGTAACACCATGCCAGGCAAAGGCTTCCCAAAAATTTGGTTCCAGTATCCTGCCTACCCTTTATTCTTTGGTATTCATCTTTGGTCTTTTGGGTAACATGCTAGTTGTACTGATTCTAATCAAATATAAGAAATTCAAGAGTATGACTGATATATACCTATTAAATTTAGCCATTTCTGATTTGCTTTTCATTTTCTCAATCCCATTTCGGATTCATTATGTAGCAGATGAATGGGTATTTGGAGATCCAATGTGCAAAATTATTGTTGGAATCTATTTTTTAAGCTTCTACAGTGGAAGCTTTTTCATAATCCTCTTGACTATTGATCGGTATTTAGCAATAGTCTATGCAGTGTTTGCATTAAAAGCCAGAACAGTATTCTATGGCATCATCACAAGCATTATTACCTGGGGCCTAGCAATTCTAGCCTGTTCACCAGGAATAATCTTTATTAGAGCACAAGAAGAAAATGGTAGGATAACATGTTCTTTTCATTTTCCTCATCAAAGTTCCTTCAGATGGAACGTGTTCTTTACACTGGAACTGAACTTCATAGGCTTGATTTTTCCAATGATGGTTATGATTTTCTGCTATGCATGCATCATAAATACTTTGCTGAGATGCAGAAATGAGAAGAAGAACAAAGCAGTCAGGCTTATTTTTATCATAATGATTGTTTATTTCCTTTTCTGGGCCCCATACAATGTTGTTGTTCTGCTCCAGTTGTTCCAAACTGATTTATCCCTTGATAATTGCAGCAAATTAAATGGTATCGGTATAGCAACTCAAGTGACTGAAACACTTGCAATAGCTCATTGCTGTATCAATCCTGTGATCTATGCTTTTGCTGGCGAGAAATTTAGAAAATACACTATTACCTTTTTCCGAAAACATGGTGGTCACCATCTCTCAAAATACTGTGTCTTTCTATATCGAGAACCTCTGGAACGGGCCAGTTCCACTTACTCTCATTCTACTGGAGAGCAAGACATTTCAGCAGTCTTATAAAGCATATCTTTAGGAAAAAAATTGAATGATTTTTTATTGGTGCATTTTTATGGACCTCTGCAATATAGGTAGTCCTCAACTTATGATCACAATTGAGCCCAAGATACATTTGTTAAGTGAGTTTTGCCCCATTTAACAATCTTCCTTGCCACAGTTAAATAAATCACTGCAGTTATTAAGTTAGTAACATGGTTAAGTGATGCTGGCTTCCCCACTGACTTTACTTGTCAGAAGTTGGCAAAGGGGGATCACATGATCCCGGAACATTGGAACATCATAAATATGAATCAGTTACCAAATGTCTGAATTTTGATCATGGAGATGCTACAATGGTCATAAGTGTCAAAAATTGTCATATCACTTTTTTCAGTGCCATTGTAACTTCAAAAGGGTAACTAAATGAACAGTTGTAAGTGGAGGACTATCTGTACTGGATTTAAGTAACTCTTTCAAATGAGTCAATACAACTTTGATGTGAAAAGGCATGATCAAAACAACTTTGATGTGAAAGTTATGAATAAAGATTTGTTTTGCTATGTTAATTCACAAACCAAGCCATTTGTCAATGTTCATATAATGTCAGTTGAATAATTATAAATGTAATAAGGCATTTAGCAATAAGAGAAAAAAGCCTTTCTTGGGCAAAGCATATGTAGTTGATTGCATTTGAGATTAAGTTTCAAGCATCTTTTGCAGCAGAACATATATTTACTAATACTAATACAATATGAATGACTATATTGGTTAGTTCAGTGACACTTAATATGCTTCAGTTCGTCATAAAATCAAGACTTCCTCTTCTCTAAGTTCATCGAGGCTGCAATTCTGCCCATACTTTCCTGCAAAGAAAAGAGCTACTCATTAGAAATTGAGCTATACAAGTCGGTTTTGTGTTAACTTTAAATCATTAAATATTGCTTGCTCAAATTTTGGGTTCTTGAAATTTTTTATTTCATAGGTTCATGGATAATAAATGGGACATTGGGATAGGCCACTCTATTGTAACTTGACGTAAAAAAGATTCCCCATCGAATGGGGAAAAGAATGCAACTTTAGAAGACGATTTCAAGGAGCCATGGAAGACTGTAAGTGGGATTAGGATTCTCCAAAATACTTATAAGGTTTAAGTCAAAGTGCAGATTGAACTTCTGCAATGTGAATTAAATATTTGCTCTGTTAAGAATGGCTTCCACTACCATTTACCCAACAATTATTCTGGAATTTTCTTTGGTCCAAGAACATCAATAATAGACTCACATTTGCACTGTATATTGGACATTAACACAATTGAGCGGGTTCAGACGCATTTCTTGAGAAAAGTACTCCACTTCTCCACTCACAATAGAATTCCCTATGCCTCCAGGCTTGAAATTTTCAGCCTGGACAATCTAGAATTGCGCCACCTGCGGTCCGATGTAAGCATAGTTCACAAAATTGTCTGCTATAACATCTTGCCTGTCAATGACTTCTTCAGCTTCAATCACAATACACGGACAAACAACAGATACATACTCAGGTAAACCATTCCAAACTCAATTGCAGAAAATATGACTTCAGCAACACAGTGGTCAACACCTGGAATGCCCTACCCGACTCCATTATTACAGCCTCAATCCCTCACAGTTTCAACCTCAAATTGTCTACAGTGGACCTCACTCCATTCTTAAGAGGTCCTTAAAGGGGGCATGCATAAGCGCACCAGCGTGCCTACCGTCCCTGTCTTACTGTCCCCATTTATCTGTATTTACTTCCTTTGCTTTTGTTTATGTTCATATTTGTTATCTTGTACATGTTTGACAAACAAACAAACAAATAAATAAATATTATACAATTCTGGTCAGTGACATATCCAACATACAAAAGGGGTATTTTACAGCTGCAAAAAGCACAATCAGTGAGGAAAAATAATAATATTTGGATCTTTTCAGTTTAGAAAGAAATCAAATGTACAAAAGAATACAAAAGGGAAATGTGGATATCATGTTCTTCCTTACAGTATACACACTTTGGCTCAATCATTAAATAGATATAAACAAAATTTCCACCTAAATTAGTATTGACAGCCAACTAATTCATTTTTAAGGGATGCTTCAGCCATCAGATCCCAGAGATACCCTGCTCAGTAAATCAACATCTCCTGACATCATTACCCATATGTTGTGGAGAGATCATGTGGGAGAAATGCCTTCCTTCCTTCCTTCCTTCCTTCCTTCCTTCCTTCCTTCCTTCCTTCCTTCTTCCTTCCTTTTCTCCTGCCTGCCTCCCTTCCTCCCTCCCTGCCTCTCACATCCATCCATCCATCCGTCTTCCATCCATATAAATGTAGTCCTTGATTTTAAATTGTAATGTAGCCTGCCCCTTAATGGAGGCAAGTCATGACAGTTATTAACTGTCATTGTCATTCCTGTTCTTCCCATTGCATCCATTAAGTGACTGTGTAGATTGCTAAGTAGAGCATGGGGTGCCTTCAGGGCAGGTGTGGGATTAAAAAATCCCAGCAACTGGTTTGCTGCCTTGTTGCTGGGTGGGCGTGGCTATGGTGTACGTGGCCTGCCAGAACTTCCTGTTTCCGGCTTCCAGTGGGCCTCCAGAGCCCGGGGGAGTTCATTTTCATTCTTTCAAGGGTCGGGAGGCCTGGGCCTCTGAGGGGGCGAAAACAGCCTCCCCCAGGCTCTGGAGGCCCACCGGAACCCAGAAATAGACCTGTTTCCAGACTTCTGGTACTTCCAGGAGGGCTGTTTTTCACCCGCCCAAGAGTCCAGAGGCCTCCCCCGGGCCTCTGGAGGCCCCCCGGAAGCTGGAAACAGGCCCATTTCCAGTCTTCCGGAAGACCCGTTTTCCCCCTCCCAGAGCCTCCATGTGGACCCTGCACTTACCTGCATTGCATGGAGACTCGTGGGAGGAGTGGAGCAGGGTGGATGGGGCCAGCCAGTCAGTTGAAATGCCAGTTCGGCAAACCAGATATAATTTTAACATCCGGTTCACCCGAACCGGAAGAATCCCACCCCTGCTTCAGAGTAAAGGAGGTCCTGAGATGTCTACAGACTCAGGACCACCTGCCCAGGCCTCCCAAATCCTCCTCCAGCCCCAAAGACCCTGTGCTTCATTTTGTGGTCCCTGCAGGCTTTGGGAGTGATTCCCATCCCTCCAGATCCCATTCCCCTCCCCACACCACATCCCCATGTCAACTCATAAAATATTTCTATGGTCTTTTAGAGTTGCCAACAGAAAGGGAGAGAGAGCATGTAACAGCTTGAAAAGCTGAAACTACATTCCATAAATGTTTTCAAACATAGTAACTGGTGACCGAAGTTTCTGCTGTGCAAAATTCTAACTGGAGAGCATGATTGATGACTCTTGGCTATGGATGTGTCCCATTGGAGAATATGAATTACGATACACCCAGGGGTTGTATCCAAAAATATAGATTATAAGATATTTATGACAATATTAGCAGAAAGAATGAAACTAGAGTGAACTTATACATACAGACCAGAATGGTTTCCTGCCAAATAGACAAATTAAAAACAATATTAGGACAGTACTAAATTCAATTGAATACTACGAAGCTCACCCAGAAAAACAGGTAGCTTTAATTTTTTTAAATGCACAAAAAGCATTCGACAATCTCAATTGGAAATTCATGCTATATCAAATTAAAAAGCTGAACTTTGGCACTAATATAGAAAAAACACTACAAGAAATATACTCAAATCAAAAAGCAAGTGTGGAGATTGTACTGAAGATTTTGAAATTGCAAAAGGAGTGAGACAAGGGTGTCCATTATTGCTTCTGTTATTTATCTTGTCTTTAGAAGTGTTGCTAGCTGAAACCAGACAAAACCCAGAGATTTATGGAATTAAGATTAGAAATGAGGAATATAAAGTTCAGGCATTTGCCAATGATTTGGTATTTATAGTGGAAGATCCAATGAATTCGGGACCAATATTGTTGCAACAAATAGAAAAATTTGGGGAAGCAGCAGGATTTAAAATAAATAAAAATAAAACTAAGATGATAGTCAAAAACTGTACAACAAAACAGAAAGTAGAATTAGAAAACATAATGGGTCTGCAAATAGTAAAAAAGGTGAAATACCTGAGAATTTGAATATCACCCAGATGTTCATCATTAAAAGAGGACAATTATGTTAAACTGATTAAGCAAATCAGAAAAGAATTGGAATTATGGGCCAAATTGAAACTGTCTATATTAGGAAGTATAGCGACGTATATTACCAAAACTAATATATCTATTCCAAATGATTCCAATTAAATTAGGGAAATCTTTTTTTATAGAACTAAATAAAATGACATCCAAGTTTATCTGGTTGGGCAAGTGGCCACGTATTAAAATGAAACTATTACAAGATAATAGGAGCAGAGGCAGTCTCCGATTAGCAGAATGGGAGCTTTATTACCAGGCAGCGGTGTTGAGTTGGATTAAGGATTGGATTAAATTAAGAGACAAGAGAATCTTAACATTAGAAGGACAACCTTGATAGGTTGGCATGCATTTTTGTGGGAAAATAAAAGTAATATACATACCTATTTCAATCAACACCTAATAAGAGACTCATTGATTACAATTTGGAAAAAAATAAAAGGTAAACACTATACAGAAATCCCACGATGGCTGTCAACCATGGAAGCCATAATACATCCAAACAGATTAGACCTACGGAAAATGGTAAGCTATGAAGAACTATTAGATAGTCAAGGGAAATTAAAATCAAACCAAGAACTGAAGGAAAATGGAATTATAATCGATTGGTGGCCATATTTGCAAATTCAAAATAAATATAAAAAAGACTCAAAAGATTTTGGATTTGACAAAGGGCAGAACCAACTAGATAAAATATTAATGGGACCGGAACAAAAACTTATAACTAAAATATATAAATATTTATTAGATTTAAAAATGAGGAAATAGTCAAAAGTACAGTGATTGCATGGTCACAGAATTTTGGATACACTATAGAATTAGAGGAATGGGAGAAAATATGGAATATAAATTATAAATTAACGGTATCTGCAGCATACAAAGAAATCATATATAAAATGTTTTATAGATGGTATTTAGCCCCAACAAGATTGGCAAAAATCTACTCCAATATGAGTCCTAAATGTTTGAAGTGCAAAAAAGTTGATGGTACATTTTATCACATGTGGATGTGCCCCGAGGCCAGGACATACTGGATTCAAATTAAAAATTGGTTAAAAGAGATCACTAGCTATCAGATTGAGCTCAGACCAGAATCCTTCCTATTAGGAATCATTAAAGAAAGGCTACCGAAAGAAGTAAAATACCTATTGTTACATATTATAACAGCCTCCAGAATAGCCTTTGCACAGGTATGGAAAACACCAAATATCCCCAATGAAAAACTAATAATACACAAAGTAACAGAAAGTGCTGAGATGAATATGCTAACAATGAAATTGAAAGAAAAAGATGACTCTGAATTCTTTACAATATGGAACAATTGGTATAAATGGATAACAAACAGAACCAAGAAGTGAGACAAAAATGTTAATTGAAACAACCCTTAAGAAAGTAAAATAAAATTTTGTAAACTATATAAAGATATAAGAATAGTAATTATAGCTAAAGATATTATTTAATAGTAGATAAACTCAATATAATGTATTGTGATATTTAAACCAAAATCTTGTATAGATGCCAAGAACATTGTTGATACCATGATGTTTTATGATGTAAAAAAAAAAAAGAAAATTAATAAAAATATATTTTTAAAAAAATTACTACCCTTTCTGTGGGCGTGGCTTGGTGGTCATGTGACTGGGTGATCATGGCTTGGTGGTCATATGACTGGGTAGAAGTGGTTTGTTGGTCATATGACTGGGTGGACATGGCTTGGTGGTCATGTGACTGGGTGAGCGTGGCCATGCCGACATCACTTCTTTGCCCTAATGACCTACAAAAAGAAGATATACTAAAAGATAGTTTATTCTTTCGTAAATACTTAAATAAGAATAAAATAAGTACACAAAACAATAAAAGAGGTACGCAGATATTTACATAAGAACAATAAATGTGTTATTTATCTTTAAGGTATTTCCAAATTGATGTTTCATTGGCCTCCTCCTCACTTGCACTTTTCTTCACTTTTACTGAAGCATCATCAGCTGTATGATGTGCTCTGAACCATTTTTTGACTGTAGGAATAGGATCCCATTTTTTTAGAGGTAGGCCAATTAACACTAATGGTCATTAGGTTTATTATATTGGAAACAGGAAAGTTCTCTTCTCTGAACATGTGATGTTCATTTTTGAAAAAACCCTTTCTGCTTTTGCTGAACTTACAGCAATTGTTCTGACAATATCTTTAGCTTTTTAAATACTGTCAGGAATTTCATATTTCTGGGAATCTTTTAAAGCATTATCTACAAAATCTTTATAATTGTTGATATTATTTTCGTAATTAAAAATGTCACTAATGCAAACAATTATTCTTCAGCTGATGTCCATGGAACTACTACTTCTTCAATATTCCAGTAATCTGGCTCCAAAAAATTGAAAAGTTGTAATTTATTCATTTCTTGAAATTGGCTGCCTGTTTTTAAATGTTCACAATCCATTAGTCTTTTTTTCAAATTTGTTACAATGCTTTCTACAAGTATTTCCTGAGGAAGTCCAACAAATCAATGATTTTGTACAAATGTTATATTTTTGAAGGCTTCTAAAGTAGTCTACTTTTTTTTCGTATGGACCCTTTCCCTTTCTAAGCATTTCAAATGCTTTAACTGATCTTATCACAAGTTTTTCAGCCTTTATGACGTCAGCATTTCTTGCTTGCAGTGCATTTGAAAGAAGATAAATTTCATTCAGAATATCGATCATCAATGCCAAATCAGTTATCAAATATATATTTTCTAGATAGGCAGCCATACCTGAGTATTTTTCATTTGAATAAAAATACTGCTATAGCACTGGATAAGCCTGCCACACAGCTAGGGTTGACCTTAAACTACATCTTGGTCCCAAAACTCTACCAACCTTTATGGTTTCAATTCCAAGTTGTCCGGATATTTTGTAAGTTCAATTTGGCTCTTATTGAATTTATGAAAAATAGTGTATATCTTGTCAATAAATATTTTTAAATGATTTAGTTGCTTTATTTCCTTTATGGAATCATCTAAAACAGGGGTCACCAACCTTTTGGCTCTCAGGGACCACCAAACTCATAATTTTAAATCCCGCGGACCACTAATATGAATCCAACAAGCCGCTCACTGAAGCACCTGGACTCCCACTGACAGAATGGGGTCCTTCAAGCACTTAGCTTGACTGCCTGTTTCTGCAACCTTAAATACTCAAAGAGTCATTTGGACCCATTTCCCACAGAAAACAAAACATGGGGATCTCTCATCTCTCTCTCTCTTTCTCTCCCCCCCTCTCTTTCTCACTTTCTCCCTCTCCCTCTTCCTCTCTTTCCTTCCCTCTCTTTCTGTCTTCCCCTCTTTCTCCCTCTTTCTCTCTTTCCCTCCCCCCTCTTTCTCCCTTTCTCCCTCTTCTCCCTCTTTCTCCCTTTCTCTCTCTCTGTCTGCCCCCTCTCTTTCTCTCTCTTTCTTCTTCTTTCTCTCTTCCCTCCTGTGTCCCCAAGGGGGGTGGGGTTGGGGGGAAAGGAACCTCTGAACTACCCTGTTTCTCCAACAATACGGCCTCCCCAAATAGGAAGTCCCAGCATGTTTTATAGGCATGAAATGAAATTAAGCCCCTCTCCCCAAATAAAGGCCTATATTAAAACATGCGAAATGGGGGGGTATGGTGGGGGGGCTTGCCGTTAGGAAGTACTTTTGTTGCACACCCGGATATGGTGCTGCCTGCATTGAGCTCGATACGAAGTGCCCCACCAACGCCGAGGTCAACATCCAAGCTGTCGCTGCCCGCCCGCCTGAAGATGCAAAGGGGGGAATTAAGTCACCCCCGAAAAGATGGCCTAGCCATTTTTTCGGGGCTCAAAAAAAAATAAGACCCGGCCTTATTATATGAGAAACACGGTAGTGCTGCATGGTGAGAATCTGATGTCCGGAGGCTAATGAGCCACGTACTGAAGATTAGATGGCTGGCTGGGAGGTGGGGCAACAGGGGTCATACGGGTGGCGATGGACTCATATGTGTGGGAGATCGCAGCATCGGAGCCCTTCCCGAGTGTACACTGGCCTGCAAGGGAGTGGTGGGGGGAAAGCAACCTCAGAACTGGTGTTGCCTCCTGCCTTCGCATATTGAGGAGGTCGAGCAGCTGCCAGCGATGCCCTCAGGTGAAGATGTTGTGAGGGGGAGGCTCAACCCCCTTCCCTCTGGAGCTTCTCTTCCTTCTCACCAGGGAGAGGCTCCCCTCCCCTCCAGAACTTCTCTTCTTCCTTGCCAGAAGCTCTCACATGCAAAACGCTCATCGCCCCTCTGGCACCTGGCAAGCCTCCTCCTTCCTGCTGGGTGTGTGAGCACTTCTGGCGAGGAGGAAGAGAAGGTCAAGCCTCCCCCTCACAACATCTTTACCTGAGGACATTGCTGGCAGGCACTTCCTGTGGCTCAGGAGATCCGTGCTCTTCCCGCTGCTGCTCGGCCTCCTCGATGGGCTGAGGCAGGAGGCAGCAGCCACAACACTGGTTTGCTAGGGAGACTGCAGGATTGCCCCACCTCCCCGCCAGCCATCTGGTCTTCAGCACGCTGCGGCCTACCAAAATTTTCTCATGGACCACCAGTGGGCCGTGGCCCACCAATTGGCGACCACTGATCTAAAACAAATTGGAGGCGCTGGTTTAAGCAGTGCCATATTATGATGTTTGGAAACTCTTTTGCTATTCTAGTGCTCACTTCCAATTTTCTCCCAAGAATAATGCTGGCACCATCAGAGCAAAATGCTATTAATTTTTTTTTATGATAGTCCTTAGTAAACCCAACATTATTTAAACTTCCCATAACTGAATAACATATTGTCTCTGCATCTTGTTTTTCCAATTCAACAAGCTCAACAAAAATGAGTTAACTAAATCCTTAACTTTTAAGAAAAGTATCACAACTGGTTTGCATGATTGAGGCTTTGTCAATAATCAAACATATTCTCAGATTATTTTCAATAATTTTAGTAAACAATTTGGTTTAATTTCTTTTGCAATGAAATTAACTATTTTCACTGAAGTTGACCGTGAATGCAATCCTATTCCCATATCTAGTCCATTTTCAATTTGCAATTCTATTGCATCTTCTATGTCTGAAAATGGTTTACATCCTTTTGCCAGGCTGTAAACGATTTTGAACATTCTACAAGTGGAACCTAAATATTTTTCAGACATCTTATCTATTCCTTTTGTTATAGCATCCTGCTCCCCTTGTTTTAAGTTCTCTGTGCAAATGGTGTGAGGTTTTGATGAAAAATGTTCTTTTATTTTTTTTCTTAGAGAAGCTTGTTGTATTTCTTTATTTTTCCCTGCTGCCTCAATCTGGAAATGTTTCCATTCCTTGGACACATGAACACCTTTCTCTTTTGCAAAGTCATGTTTTTCACAGTAACTTATTAATTTTTTAAAAAAACTTCCAGTCCCTCATATTTCTCTTGAAAGTTGCTATACTGTTGCAATGTCCAGCAGTCGGGAAGATTACTTTCAATTTTGGAGTTTGATGAAATTGACTTGCTGGTTTCTCCAAGATCAAGTGGTGGTGCTTATAGTGGTGCTGTGTGTGTGTGTGTGTGTGTGTGTGTATGATTTTTTTTGTTTTATTTTACAAACATCTTATTTTCTATATTAATGTATTGATATATGTTCTATACATCTATCTTTTATGTTCATATATTTAGTTTCTAATTTCCATTTTTCTTTTCCAATCATTGATAAAATAATGCCCATATCATACAATATTCAGTTTGTTCTTTTCCTTTAATTGCCAGTGTTAATCTATTCATTTCTGCACATTCTAATATTTTCCTAATCACATTCTCTTCTATTGGAATTTTTTCACTTTTCCAATTTTGAGCAAATACTATTTTAGCTGCAGTTAATACACGAATAATTAAATATGTATTTTCTTTACTATAACTTTCAGGTATCATCTCTAACAAAAATATTTCAGGTTTTAGGTCTATGTGTTGTTTTATCCTCTTTTCCAACCATGTGTTTATTTTTGTCCAATATTTCTTCGCTTCAGTACATATCCACCACATGTGGTAGTATGTTCCGGGTGTCTGCTGGCATCTTGTAGTGGTGCTTATAATGTTTGTGACGGTTTTGGTTCATCCAAGGCCAATTCTGTTGTATCTGGTTCCAATCTTGTTATCTTGCTGGAAAAAATGGTTAAACTCTGTTGCCTTTTCATCCTGTTAAAGGCTACTACTGCAAAAGAAATAAATTGTGCTTTGGAGTCGATTGTGGTTGTAAGTAGAGGACTACAGGTAACGGAAGGTATCTCTTTTTTCACCCAACAATGTACAGTCTTTTCAGGATGTGATTGAGGTCCAACATACAAAAAAGATACAGTTTTTCATCCAAGAAGAATGAATTGCATAGGTACATTCACAGAGCAATACTGAATTCTTTTTCTGAAATTTATTCCTCAGTTCAAAAATCAGGAATATATGAGTAAGGTTCAGTATTGGGCTCAGCTTGTACTCAAGTCAAGTAGCTATTCAAGAATTAGTGGTGTCATGGTTAGAAGCAATGGTAAAGCAACACATAGATTTAAAACCAGAAATATTTTGTTGAGTATTTTAAAGGGAATACAATACATATTTAATGTTACACATTTTAACAGCTGCTAGAACTGTGTTTGTACAACAGTGGTAAAACAAAGAGGATGAAAATGACTAATAGATGAAAATGACTAAAAAAAAATTAGAATGTGCAGAAATGAATAGATTGACAGTTAAAATTAAGGAGAAGGCTTCAAATACTTTTTAACATGAGATTTGTTTTATCAATGGCTAACTAACAAAAACAGAAATTAAAAATCTGAAAGTATAAAAGAAAACACCAATTATATAAGGAAAATTTGCTAAAATGGATAAGCAAATATTATTAGTATGTGATATATGTTAGATGCTTTCGGGAGCATACACCCCTGCTCCCCCAAACTAGGACAGTGCCAGGAAAACACCAAAAGAATAAAAACAGTTTCCCCCCAAAAGACTGCATGTTATGTCCGTCGTGGAAAGAGAGACTCGGAGCCAGTGACTTGGTTTCAGCTCTTTATTTAGTTCCCGAGATCGGCTCGGCTCCAAAGGAAAAGCGGCGCTTTTATTCCTTGGCAGCGCGGCTGCAGCCAATGGCACCACTTTGAATCTCCCGCAATTAGTTTCCACCAATCGCGGGAGATTCACGCAGCGGCCAATCCGTGCGGCTCGCTCAGCCAATCAGCTTGCCGTGCGTCTTGACCAATCACCGCTGCGGCGTTTACAAGTATGTTAATGACTGTACAGAACATCCCTCCCCTCTTGGTATGGTCCCTACGTGACGTAGTCCCATAAGTAGGCGGGCTTACTTGTCTACTTGACCTGCGCAGGTTAGTTGGTGCTTGGTTCCCGGCCGGTTCGGTCAGTTTCTGTGTTGCTCTCTGCCTCGTCGATGGAACCGTCTGGAAGGGTGAGCCGGGCCTTTTGTCGCAGCTCCTCCCGGTCTACCCGGGCTGGTTGAGCTGCGGTTGCCGCTCCCGCCTGGTCTTTTGGGCTGGTTGAGCTGGCCTGGCTGCTTCTCCCTGGTGAGGCTTCGAGCTGGCTGCTTGTTGGTGAGTATTCCCAGTTTCTTTCTGGTATGGGTTGGTTCTTGGGGTCTTCCCTCCCCCTCTTGGTTTGTGTTGGGGGTTCCCTTCTTTTTGGGGTGTGTGTCTGTGTCTGTTTGCATGTTGGTTGTGTTTCCCGTGGTTGTTCTTGACCTTAGTTGGTCGATGTGTCGCTTTCCATGCTCGTCCGTCGGTTGTCTGTAGCTTGGTACGAGCGGGGGACCTGTCACTTGGGTTATGGTTGCTGGTACCCAAAGTGGATCCCGGTAAGGTTCCTTGCGTATACTGCGTCGCCTGGTTTAAATGTTCGGTCTTTGCTTGAGGAATTTGGGGTTTTTCTGGGTTGTATGTGGCGTGCAGTCTGTCGAGTGGGGACCTTAATTTCCTCCCCATTAATAGTTCTGCCGGGCTTTTGTTGGTTGTTGTGTTCGGGGTTATGTGTTGTATAAAAAGCATTTTATTTATTTTCTCTTGGATTTCCCATTTTCTATCTTTTGGATTGTTTTTTTTGTAAATTGAACCATCCGTTCCGCCCTCCCATTCGCCGCCAGATGTGCCGGTGCTGTTAACTCGTGTCGTATCCCCGCTCCGCTAGGAATTTTTCAATTCCAGCGAGGTAAATTGGGGCCCGTTGTCGGATACGATGACGTCTGGGAGGCCGTGGGTTGCGAACAGCTTGCTGAGTTCCTTGGTAACGGCCTCCGTGTTGGTAGTTCTCATGTTGCTTACCTCCAACCAGTTGGAGTAAGCATCTACCGTAATGAGGGAAGGTGTGCCCTTTCGTGGGTCCGCAGAATCTATGTGAATCCTGGACCATGGTCCCCTGGGGTTTCCCATTCCAGGATTGGGGCAGCAGGGGGCTGGGCCTGGTTTCCTGGCATCGGTTGCATGCTGCCACCCAAGCCTCGATTTGTTTGTCCATCCCTGGCCACCAGGCGTAACTTCTGGCCAAGGCTTTTGTCCTAACGATGCCTGGGTGCCCCTCATGTAACAATTCCAATACCTTTCCTGTAATTTTTCCGGAATGACAACCCTATCCCCCAAAGTAAACACCCTTTTTGTAATGACAGTTCTGTTTGCCAGTTCCGGAATGTCCTGAATGTTTCATCGACGTCCTTTTCGGGCCACCCCTTCTCTACCCAATATAACACTCGCGCCAGACGTTTGTCTTTATTAGTTTCGCGGGCAATGTCTGACGCGGTTACGGGTAAATCGGGTAGAGTCTCTATGCTAAGGGTGGCCATCGTGGGTGCTGGGTTGGTGTCCAAGTCAGGTAGCGGCGTGCGGCTCAGGGCATTTGCGTGGGTGATTGTCTTACCGGGTCGGTGTGTGAGCCGGTAGCTGTAGGCGGCAAGGAATTTGGACCACCTTGTCATTCTTGGAGATAGAATGTTCGGGGTGGCCCTGTTTCCTGCCAGGATTCCCAGCAACGGCTTGTGGTCGGTGCGATGGTGAGCGTCCGGCCGTAGATGTATTCGTGGAACCTTTTGACGGCGGCAACAATAGCCAGGGCCTCTTTGTCCAGCTGGCTGTAGTTTCTTTCCGGTTTGGTGAGGTCCTTGAAAAAAGGCGATGGGTGCTTCTTTTCCGTCGGGGAGAGTGTGGCTGAGGACAGCACCGATGCCGAAGGGTGATGCATCGCATGTGACTGCTAGTGGTAGGGTCTCGTTGTATTGGATGAGGACGGCATCCGAGGTGAGTAGGTCCTTGGTTTTGTTGAAGACGGCTTCCTCGCGTTTCCCCCAAGTCCACGGGGCCGCTTTGTCCAAAAGCCTATGCAAAGGTTCCACCGCGGTCGCCTTCTGGGGCAGGAAAACATTATAGAAATTAAGCAGCCCTAGAAATGCCTGTAGTTCCGTTTTATTCTTCGGCCTGGGGGCTTCCTTGATTGCTCTGATTTTTTTTTCGGTTGGGTGAATTCCGTGCCGATCTAAGAGGTACCCCAGGAATTCGACCCTCTCGGTATGTAATTGGCATTTTTCCTTTTTAACCTTCAGCCCCGCATTTTTGAATTTCGTTAGGACCTCCCTCAGGCGACCCTCCAGTTCTTTTTGGTTGGTTGCCGACACCAGTACGTCGTCAAAGTAGGGCACCACCCCCTTGATTCCTTGCAGGAGCCTCTCCACGAGGCTCTGGAATATTCCCGGGGCCACGCTGACTCCAAACTGGAGTCTCTTACAGCGGAAAGCCCCCCGGTGGGTTACTATGGTTTGCGCCTCGGCAGTTTCTTCGTCGACCGGCAGTTGTTGATAGGCTTGCGCCAGGTCGAGTTTCGCAAAAACCCTGCCTCCCCCAGTGAGTGTAGGAGGTGCTGCACTACTGGGGACGGGAGTAGGCGCTCTGTTGTAAAGCGCAGTTGAGGGTGGCCTTATAGTCCCCGCAGATTCTCACCGACCCATCGGGCTTGACTGGGGTGACTATGGGGTCTCCCACCTGGCGTGGTCAATAGGTTCGAGGACCCCTTGTCTGATGAGTTTGTCTATTTGCTCATCGATCTTGGGCCGGAGTGCGAAGGGTACCCGCCGTGGTTTTAGGCGTATTGGGGAACGCTAGGGTCTAGGCTGAAGGAGATAGGGGCCCTCGGTACTTGCCTAGGGTGCCATCGAACACTTCCTGGAAGTCCCTTGCGAGTTGCTCCTCCCAATCGGCCTCCCGATGTGATCGATGCCCGTCACTTCGATTCCGAGTGGTGCGAACCATTGCAGTCCTAAAAGGCTGGGGCGGTCTCGGTCCACGATTGTCAGTGGGAGCCTTGCTGTGCACCCCTTAAAGGTTATCTCGAACTGTCCTGTTCCGACTACCAGGATGCGATTTCCTTGGTAGTCCTTGAGGATTAGTTTCTGGCTTTCCAGTCCCCTTCTTTGGATTTTGGGCACCAGGTGCTTGATTTCCTGCCATGCAACCATGGAGAGGTAGGACCCGGAGTCCACCTCCATCTTGCATGGCTCGCCCTCGATGGCCACTTCCACATATACCTTCCGGGTGTCTGCGCTGGACGAATGGCCGATGACGACCGTCTGGTGAGTTTCCTCTCTCTGCTGGTTCTCGCCGTTTCGGTGGCCCCGTCCGTCTTGGCTCCAACGATTTTCGGCTTGGCGGTCTCTGGTGCCGTCTCATCTCCGGTTGCTGTTGTCTCGTCGCCGGGGGCTGTAGTTTTTCTTAAGTCGGCAGACTCTGGCGATGTGGCCTCTTTTATCGCAGTGCCGGCATATCGCATCGAAAAATCGGCACTCCGATCGAGGGTGGTCGCCTCCGCACCCGGCGCATTGGGGTCCTGACTTACGACTCCGTTGATCGTGCCGGTCTCGTTCCATCTGGAGTCGATGGATGTCCTCTTCCTCGTCCAAGGTGTCGGAAACGGAGTCGAGGTCACCATGGTGTGTGGTGGTGGTCTCTCGGCGGCTTGCTTCGGAGCGTGTCTCGGTTGCCGTGCCTGCCTCGGTGGTTTCGGTGCGGTCTCCGGTGTCTGGTCTCGGCATTCGAGCCGCCGATTTCCGGGTTGCTTCGGCTGCGGTGGCGTCTGCGAGGACATTGGCGAGGGCGATGTCGCCTTTTGCCATCAGTCGGCTTTGTAGGACCGGATCTCTGAGCCCCAGGACGACGCGGTCTCGGAGTGCCTCGTCCATGTCCATAAACCCGCACATGCCCCGAGATTTCGTAAGTCAGCCATGAAATCGCTGATGCTCTCGCCCGCTCTCTGTTCTCGCCGGTAGAAGTCGTACCGCCTGATGAGGGTGGGCACGGCGGGGGCATAGTGGTTCCGGAGCAACGGC
Organism: Notechis scutatus; assembly: GCF_049901735.1. Classification (NCBI taxonomy): domain Eukaryota; kingdom Metazoa; phylum Chordata; class Lepidosauria; order Squamata; family Elapidae; genus Notechis; species Notechis scutatus. The sequence goes on along the minus strand of NC_142025.1, from coordinate 57,423,356 downwards.
TTGAGATCGCCCAGTCCATCGTCTTCACGTCCTCGGGTTTCGCGAGGGCTTTTGTTATCTTAAACACTGCGGGCCCGCAGTGTGTTAGAAAGACGGCTCTTTTCTTCTGCCCATTGGCGTCCTTTAGGTTGCTACTTTCGAGGAACATCAGGAACCGGTCGGTGTACGATTCCCAATCCTCAGTAGCTGGGTTGAAGGGCACGGGCGGTGCGATGCTGGCCATCTCGTCGGTCTCGTTTCCTCCGGACACGTGTTCGATGGGAATCAGGCTTGGGATCCCACCCTCATCGCCAGTGTTATGTCCGTCGTGGAAAGAGAGACTCGGAGCCAGTGACTTGGTTTCAGCTCTTTATTTAGTTCCCGAGATCGGCTCGGCTCCAAAGGAAAAGCGGCGGCTTTTATTCCTTGGCCGCAGCCGCCACGCTGCCAATGGCACCGCTTTGAATCTCCCGCGATTAGTTTCCACCAATCACGAGAGATTCGCGGCGGGCCAATCCGTGCGGCTCGCTCGGCCAATCAGCTCGCCGTGCGTCTTGACCAATCACCGCGTGGCGTTTACAAGTATGTTAATGACTGTACAGAACACTGCAGATAAAATCAATTTTTCCCCTAACCCTAAGACAGGAAAGACAAAGCCACAGGAATAAAAACCATCAAGACATCAATCACACTCAAAATCTCATCAAGCCACACAAATTTCAAAATATAAAAGCTATAGACTCGTAACATAAATTTTGCTTGCTGCAAACAAACTCACAAAATTAATTGTACCCAGACAACACCATGATCAAGGCATATCAAAAAACGATCACACTCACTACAGAAAAACACAAAATCTCATCAAACTGCACAAATTTCAAAAAATATAAGATCTACAGACTTATAACACAGAATTTGCTTGCAAACAAAATTAACTGTCTACAACAACAATGAATTTTTTATGCTAAATTTTAAAAAATAGCAACTTAGAACTTAACCCAAAATGAGGTGAAGGCAGGCAGGCAGATTCAGGAGTTGCTCGCAGGCCAATGAGTTGGATGTAGCTGTGTGGGATGCAGCCACTGTGGTGAAGCAAGACAGCATGCAAGCTGGAGGCGCTTGGGATTCGGGATTCAATCATGGAGGTAAGCTGGAGGCTGGGGACTGTGGGGTTAGTTAACTAAGCCCTCCTGGGATGGAGCCAAGACAGTGAAGCCAGCCAGGCAAGCTCTATGGATGGTGGGGAGGCAGCTGCAGGCCACAGCTGGTGCTGCTGCCTGGGATGGAGCCAAGGTGGCGAAGCCAGCCAGGAAAGCTCTGTGAATGGTGGGGAGAGCAGCTACCTAAGTCAGAGCCAGCACCGCTGCCTGGGATGGAGCCACGCTGGCAGTGAAGCAAGTCAGGCAATCTCTGGGGATGTGTGGGGAAGCTTCCTAGGTTGCAGCCTGCACTGTTGTCTGGGATGGAGCCGCACCAATGGCGAAGTGAACCAGGCAAGCTCTGGGGACAGGGTGCAGCTAGCTAGGCCGCAGCCAGCACAGCCAGCTGGGATGGAATCATACCAATGGTGAAACCATCCAGGCAAGCTTCGGGGATGGTGGTGGTGGGCTGCTAGTTAGGCCACAGCCAGCGCCGTTGCCTGGGATGGTGCCACACCACCGGTGAAGCCAGCCAGGAAAGTTTCAAGAACGGTGAGGGGGAGCCAGTTAGGCTGCAGCCAGCACCGCCACCTGGGATGGAGCTGCGTCACTGGAAAAGCCAGCCAGGCAAGCTCTGGGTGCAGGGGGGGGCTAGTTAGGCCAGGAATTGAGAGGGCCGGATGCTATGATCTTAGTTTTCTTAATGTTGAGTTTCAAGCCACCTTTTGCACTCTCCTTCTTCACCCACATCAAGAGGCTCTTTAGTTCCTCTTCACTTTCTGCCATTAGGGTGGTATCATCTGCATATCTGAGGTTGTTGATATTTCTCCTGGCAATCTTAATTCCATCTAGCCCCGCCTTTTTCATGATCTGCTCTGGATATAAGTTAAATAGGCAGGGTGATAGTATATAGCAGGGGTGGGCAAACTTTTTGGCTCAGGGGCCGCATTGACTTTTAAAATTTGACAGACGGGCCGGGTCAGCACAAGATTTTTGGGAATCGCCCCACCCTTCCCCCCTCTTCTCCTCCTTCCCCTCCCCTCGGAGGCCCCTGAGTGAGGAGTTGCTACCGCCGGCGCGGCTCCGCGCGGCTCCAGTCCTGCGTTGCCTCGGGAAGGGAAAGGCAAAAAGGAAGAGCCGCGGTGGTGCTTTGCAATGGGAGCAGCGGCACCGGAGGCTCAGGCTCAGCGGCCCTGGTTTTGCCTTTTCCTTCCCAAGGCAACGCTGGACTGGAGCCGCACGTGAGCTGCGCCGGCGGTAGCAACTCCTGACAGCCCCAGCCGGACACCTGAGCGGAGCCCGGTGGAACTGCCTGTTGCTGCTGCCGGAGCACCGCCGGGTCACCTCCTCCAAGCAGCCTGCCCGCCCACTCGGCTTCCCCTCTGCTGCGCAGCTCAGGGCCAGGCGCGAGCGCCCGCAAGTTAAAAGGAAGCCGAAAGTTGCTGGGAAGTTGCTCGGTGCTGGGAGCAGGCTTTTAAAGTGCCGCCCGAGCAAAGTTTAAGCAGCCCGCCGCCGCCGGGCGGAATCCTTCCTGCTCCTCGGCGGGAAGACGCTCCAGCCTGCAAACTTTGCCTTTGCAAAGTTTAAGCCTGGAAGCCCGGAAACCCAAGCAACTTCCCAGCAACTTTGGCTTCCTTTAACTCGCCAGCGCCACGCCTTGCCCCAAGCCGCATGGCGGAGGGGAAGCCCGGAGCGCCGCCGGTCGCCTCCTCCAAGCAGCCCGCCTGCCCGCCCACCCGCCTGGCTTCCTCCGCCACACGGCTCGGGGCCAGGCGTGAGCGCCCGCGAGTTAAAACGAAGCGGAAAGTTGCTGGGAAGTTGCTCGGGTGCTGGGAGAAGGCTTTTAAAGTGCCACCCGAGCAGGACCGCCGAGCCAGGAAACGGGCACCAAGGCAGGGCAAGGCTCCACCCGCAGCGGCCTAGCTTTAGGTGGCTCCAAGCAGCCTGCCCCGCCCGCCGGGTGGGAACCCTTCCCGCTCCTTGGCGGGAAGACGCTCCAGCCTGCAAGCTTTGTCTTTGCAAAGTTTAAGCCTGGAAGCCCGGAAAAAGGGGAATCGGCGGGACTCACCTTCGGAGAGGTTGCACTTGAAGGTGATTTCGAACTCCCAGCCGAGGCCTTTGCAAATTTCTTTTCTTTCCTACCCCTAGATCGCTCCGCACTGTTTTGCAGCTTTGGGGGCCACTGGCGCACAGGGCAATACGCCACGCCCAGCGATTTTTTTTCAGGGAGGGCGATTGGACAGACCAATGGCAGCGATTTTTTTCAGAGGCGGGCCGCATTGGACAGACCAACGGGCCGGATGTGGCCCGCGGGCCGTAGTTTGCCCACCCCTGGTATATAGTCTTGCCGAACTCCTGTCTCAATTTTGAACCAATCAGTGGTTCTGTGTCCAGTTCTCAGTGTTGCTTCTTGACCCACATATAGCTTTCTCAAGAGACAAATAAGATGGTCTGGTACTCCCATCTCTTTAAGAACTTGCCACAATTTCTTGTGATCCGCACAATAAAGGCTTTAGCATAGTCAATGAAGCAGAAGTAGATGTTTTCCTGGAACTCCCTAGCTTTCTCCATTATCCAGCATATATTGGCAATTTGATCTCTAGTTCCTCTGCCTCTTCAAAATCCTGCCTGTACTTCTGGTAGTTATAGAATAGAATACTTTTATTGGCCAAGTGTGATTGGACACACAAGGAATTTGTCTTGGTGTAAATACTCTCAGTATACATAAAGAAAAGATACATTTGTTAAGAATCAAGAATCATAACATACAGAAGAAGGCGGAGCCTTCTTGCCGACGGACGGTAGATTGCAACTCTCTGCGGCTATCGTTCGTGCTCTTTCGTCGGAGAGCCCCAATCATTCTGATTAGGGGCTGAAACTGCCTTGGAGGGCAGCGGAGTAAGAGGAAGCAGCAAGCCTGATTGTGGGGAGCCGCATCTCTCCCCCGGCTTGGTTTTTTTCCTCCCGAAGACGACTGCAGCGATGGTCTAAAATGGCCATCCTGAAGGGGATGACTCAGCTCGACTAAGATTTGTGCAGGAGGGAAGAAAGAGGTGGATAACATCTGAACCGGGACAACTGGGCAATATAACCAAATAAAAGTATCTCGGGATTAAGGTAACATAGAATTTTTAAGAAAAGAAAAGTGAGCGGCGAAATTACAAAGGGACAGAGAAAAAAAGAAAAATATTTTTGACAACTTAAATGGGGCTTTGAACCGGGAAAGGAAGAAGCTGGAATTAAAGATGTAATGAAATTGGACTAAAATAATTTGGGAATAAACAAGTATAAAACTAAAGCTGGACTTAAGATTGTCAAAGAATAATAATAACAAAGTTTACAAATTGGAGACTGGATTGTGTTGGAATATTGAGGTTCGAAAAACCTTAAGTAAAAATATAGAGGGAAAAAGTGAAGACTTTGTATAATGGAGAGTGTCACCTTTTGATAAAAATTTAGTTCAAATAAAAGGGAAAGCATCTTGTTTTTGAATGAACTGGTGTGGATATAACATTACAGAAATAGTGAAACAAAGTAAGAATTTTAGAAAGTGAAAGCAGAACCAGAATAAAGGAAAAAGCAAGGAAGGAAAGATTGTTTGTGGGACTGATTGATGTTTTTGGTATAAACCCTGGACTGGAATAGCTGAGAACCTTAAAAAACTGAAAGAAGAAAGAAGGAAAGTAAAAGTGGTTTCTTTTTGTGGACTTTAACGATCATAAAATATAAGAATGATGATATCTCTTTGGGAATTAAAAATGGAACTTAAAAATATGAGAGAATTACTACAGGAAAGAGGCGAATCACTTTGCTCTGTGCTAGAAAAAATGGAAATGGCGATTGAAGAACAAGAAGAAAGATTCTCAGAGGAGGAGGAATCGACTCAAGGAGAAGACATTTTAAATAGACAATTAACACAAAGAACGCTACAAAGAAGTGGGGAAAGAAGGAAGGTTAAAAAGTTGAGTTTTAAGAAAGCAATTAAAAGAGGGAATACCTGTGAAGTCAGAAAAGGCAGGAAGATTCAGCAGAAAAGGGGAAAGGAAGATATTAAGAAAGAGATAAATTGGAATGAGAAAAGATATGGGGAAAAGAGGGGGAGGAGAAGCAGTAAGAAACTGGCATGTGAAAGAAAGAAACACAGAACTAGTAAAATGTTGAAAGGAAATTGTTTCTTTACAATTAAAAGAAGGAATACTTGTGAAGTCAGGAAATGCAGAAAGACTCAGCAGAAAAGGGAAAGGAAGATATTAAGAAAGAGATAAATTGGAATGAGAAAAGACATGGGGAAAAGAGGGGAGGAGAAGCAGTAAGAAACAGGCATGTGAAAGAAAGAAACACAGAACTAGTAAAATGCTGAAAAGAAATTGCTTTTTCAGAGATAATGGTTGATGAATTAAAAAGGGGATTCTGCAGGGTGACAAGGGGTAATAAGAATATCTCTGCAATTAAAAATATTTAGAAAATAGGGTAATATAGATACTGATAACTCTTATTAAAGGGGGGGGGGAAATATGTTGTGGAATCCAATTGAAAAGATGTAATGACTAATGGTTTATATTGGGAATTAAGATGAGGGAATAAAGGTACATTCTAATCATTACGGTATCACACTCAAAATAGTAAAAGAGGGGAAACTTATACTTGTTCATTTTTCTTTTTGTGTGAGTGTGTTAAGATCTGTATTAATTTAGAATTCATAAAAAAATGTGTAATGGAAAGGGAATATGACAGACTAAAGAACCAGCTAAATTAATAAGTTTAATATAGATTATTAAAAGCAAGGAGAGACATTGGTAACTTTATTATTACCACTATTAGGCAAATATATATTGTTTATTTTAAAAATAAATAAATATTAAGGATTATATTTGAAATAATTGAAATGAAATAAAAATATGTTTAGATTGAGATTAATGAAAGAATTTAGAATTAAACTTTATTATTATTTATTAGGCAAACAAATATTGTTTATCTTTATGTTTAAAAACAAATACTAAAGGATTATATTTGAAATAATTGAAATGAAACAAAATTGATTGAGATTAATGAAAGAGGCTAGAATTAATGTGTTTGTTTCTCTCCTTACTGAAAATTTGGAATGGAAAAGGTAATAATAGAATTAAGTATGCATATATCAATGTATAATTTCTGTCATATTTGTATGTAAAGATGATGACCCGGAAATATGTTGTCCACTAAAAAGAGATTTTTGTTTTTAATGTGAAAAACTGAATAAAGTCTGTTAAAAAAAAAGAATCATAACATACAACACTTAATGATAGTCATAGGGTACAATCAACAATCAAATCATACTAGGAAACAGTCAATATAAATTGTAAGGATACAAGCGACAAAGTTACAGTCCTATAATCACAAGTGGGAGGGGATGGGTGATAAGGAGTGATGAGAAGATTAACAGTAATAGTAGTGCACACTTTGTAAATAGTTGAACAGTGTTGAGGGTTCTCAGTCCACATACTGCTGGAGCCTAGTTAGCAGGATTTTGAGCATAACTTTGCTATAATGTGAAATGAGTGCAATGGTGCGGTAGTTTGAAAACTCTTTGGCATTGCCCTTCTTTGGAATTGGAATGTAAATTGACCTTTTCCAATCCTGTGGCCATTGTTGAGTTTCCCAAATTTGCTGGCAAATTGAGTGTAGCACTTTTACTGCATCATCTTTTAAGATTTTGAATAGGTCAGCTGGAATACTGTCACTTCCACTAGCTTGTTGCTCAGACTTCCTAAGGCCCATTTGACTTCCTGTTCCAGGATGTCTGGCTCAGAGTCAGTGACCACCCCATCGTGGTTATCAGGGATGTTATGCTCGTTCCTGTATAGTTCTCTTCCGCCTCTGTTAGGTCCCTGCTATTTTGGTCTTTTACCATGCGCATCTTTGCATGAAACATTCCCTTCATATCTCCAATTTCCCTGGTCCTCCCTATTTTATTATTTTCTTTTATGTTTTTGCATTATTCATTTAAGAAGGCATTCTTCTCTCTTCTAGCTATGGAATTCTGCATTTGATTGGGTGTATCTTTCTCTCTTGCCTTTTCACTTCCCTTTTTTCCTCAGCTATTAGTAAAGCTTCCTCAGATAGCCATTTTGCTTTCTTGCATTTCTTTTTCTTTGGGATTGTTACACCTTGTACAATGTTGTGAACCTCCATCCATAGTTCTTCAGGCACTCTGTCTATCAGATCTAATTCCTTAAATCTATTGGTCACCTGTGCTGCATATTCATCAGGGATATGATTTAGTTCATACCTGAATGGCCTAGTGCGTTTCCCTACTTTCTTCAATTTAAGTCTTAATTTTGCAATGAGAAGCTCATGATCTGAGTCACAGACAGCGCTTGGTCTTGTTTTTCTGACTGTATAGAGCTTCTCCATCTTTGGCTGCAGAGCACATAGTCAATCTGATTTCTGTGTTGACTGTCTGATGATGTCCATGTGTAGAGTCATCTTTTGGGTTGTTGGAAAAGAGTGGTTGCTATGACCATCGTATTCTCTTGACAAAATTCTACCAGCCTGTGCCCTACTTCATTTTGTACTCCAAGGCCAAACTTGCCTATTATTCTGGTTATCTTTTACCTTCTTGCTTTAACACTCCAATCCCCCATGATGATAAGGACATAATTTTTGGGTATTAATTAATCGAACATGTAAACAAGCTAAATTCACTACTAACATGGGCAACATCGTGCCCACACGCTTTTATTTTTCTTGGTGACTTCAATCTACCTCATAACTGGATCTTTAACGAATGTACAACTGAACCCACACATGCAACCTTCTACAATGCTGTTACAAATCTGGGACTGGAACAACTAGTAACCAACAATACTAGACTTAACTGCCTCGATCTCACTTTCTGCAACAGTTTGAATTTAATTTACGGAATATAAACTAAAGAACCCTTTTCCAACAGTGACCACAATATGATTGACTTTTGTCTCAACATACGCCCACACAAAAATAATCACAATGATGTAATCCCCAATTATAACTTCAAAAAAGGCAACTATGATCTTATAGATAACGATCTCTCAACACTTGATTGGCAATCTCTATTTACTGGATGCAATACTGCTGAAGACCATTACACCATATTTTTACTTGAAGTCAAAAGAGTAATCAAACTATATGTACCAATAACAACTCCCACAACAAAAACAAAAAAACAGATTACCCATAACAATAAGGAAACTCCAATCCAAAAAGAGATCACTCTGGCGGAAAAACAAATCTGGTCACGTTGCCAACTTCAAAAGCCGATACAAAAATTTATGCCACCAGATAATGACTGAATGCACCAATTATCACATTAAACAAGAGGAAAACCTTCTACGCACCAACTCCACCCATGCTTTTTACAATTTTGTAAACAACAAACTAAAAGACTCAAGGTCCATCCCACCCATGATAGGACCTAATGGTAAAGACTGCAATGACAACACCATTAAAGCCAACATCTTTAACACATTCTTTGGCTCAGTATTTGTAAACAGCAATGGATCATGCCCAGTATTTCCTAGCCGAACCACAGAAAACTACAATGATCTAATAAATATTGATTTTACAGAAGACAATGTTGAAAAAGCACTACGCAATCTAAAACCATCTCTATCTATTGGACCGGACAGAATATGTGCCTACTTCTTAAAAAAGCTATCCACTGCCATAGCAGAACCTATAAGCATAATCTTTGAAAAATCTTTCAGGACCAGCTCCTTGCCTAACCTATGGCCACAAGCCACGGTCATCCCCATCTTCAAAAAGGGAGACCCCAGCCTTCTTGAAAATTACAGACCAATCTCCTTATGCTGTGTCACCTGTAAAGTCATGGAATCAATTATTAACCAATCCATTATCCTCCACTTAGAGACAAACAACCTACTTTCTAATAAACAATTTGGTTTCAGAAAAAAACTATCCTGTAATCTGCAACTCTTACACTGCAAAAACATATGGACTACACAACTCGATCAGGGCAAAACAATAGATGCAATCTACATAGACTTCTGTAAAGCCTTTGATTCAGTGGTACATGACAAACTACTCCTAAAACTAAAATCTTATGGTATCTCTGGACAACTGCATAACTGGATAGAAGCATTCTTGCCAAACAGACAACAAATGGTCAAAATTGGGAGTGTCCTATCAAATTCTGTACCTGTCAATAGTGGTGTCCCCCAAGGCAGTGTTCTAGGACCAACTCTCTTCATACTCTACATAAATGACCTCTGTGATCATATTAAGAGCAACTGTGTTCTCTTCGCTGATGATGTAAAGCTGTTCAATACCACAGACAATACTGCTACCCTTCAAAAAGATCTTGCCTATGTATCAGAATGATCAAACAAATGGCAACTTCAAATCTCAACAAATAAATGCTCTGTCTTACATACTGGCAAAAAAAAATCAGAAAATAAAATACAAGCTGAATAGTCAAGACCTTGTTGATTATCCAAGCTCTGTAAAGGACCTTGGAATACTCATCTCTAATGATCTAAGTGCTAGAGCCCACTGTAACTACATAGCCAAAAAGGCATTAAGAGTTGTTAACCTAATCCCGCGCGTAGCTTTTTCTCTGGTAATATCACACTACTAACTAGAGCAGGGGTGGGCAAACTTTTTGGCTCAGGGGCCGCATTGACTTTTAAAATTTGACAGACGGGCCGGGTCAGCACAAGATTTTTTGGGAATCGCCCCCACCCTTCCCCCTCTTCTCCTCCTTCCCCTCCCCTCGGAGGCCCCTGAGTGAGGAGTTGCTACCGCCGCGCCCGCGCGGCTCCAGTCCTGCGTTGCCTCGGGAAGGGAAAGGCAAAAAGGAAGAGCCGCGGTGGTGCTTTGCAATGGGAGCAGCGGCACCGGAGGCTCAGGCTCAGCGGCTCCTGGTTTTGCCTTTTCCTTCCCAAGGCAACGCGGGACTGGAGCCGCACGGAGCTGCGCCGGGCGGTAGCAACTCCTGACAGCCCCAGCCGGACACCTGAGCGGAGCCCGGTGGAACTGCCTGTTGCTGCTGCCGGAGCACCGCCGGTCACCTCCTCCAAGCAGCCTGCCCGCCCACTCGGCTTCCCCTGCTGCGCAGCTCAGGGCCAGGCGCGAGCGCCCGCAAGTTAAAGGAAGCCGAAAGTTGCTGGGAAGTTGCTCGGTGCTGGGAGCAGGCTTTAAAGTGCCGCCCGAGCAAAGTTTAAGCAGCCCGCCGCCCGCGCGGGCGAATCCTTCCTGCTCCTCGGCGGGAAGACGCTCCAGCCTGCAAACTTTGCCTTTGCAAAGTTTAAGCCTGAAGCCCCGAAACCCAAGCAACTTCCCAGCAACTTTTGGCTTCTCTTTAACTCGCGAGCTCACGCCTTGCCCCAAGCCGCATGGCGGAGGGGAAGCCCGGAGCGCCGCCGGTCGCTCCTCCAAGCAGCCCGCCTGCCCGCCCACCCGCTCTGGCTTCCCTCCGCCACACGGCTCGGGGCCAGGCGTGAGCGCCCGCGAGTTAAAACGAAGCGGAAAGTTGCTGGAAGTTGCTCGGGTGCTGGGAGAAGGCTTTAAAGTGCCACCCGAGCAGGACCGCCGAGCCAGGAAACGGGGCACCAAGGCAGGGCAAGGCTCCACCCGCAGCGGCCTAGCTTTAGGTGGCTCCAAGCAGCCTGCCCCGCCCGCCGGGTGGAACCCTTCCGCTCCTTGGCGGGAAGACGCTCCAGCCTGCAAGCTTTGTCTTTGCAAAGTTTAAGCCTGAAGCCCCGGAAAAAGGGGAATCGGGGGACTCACCTTCGGAGAGGTTGCACTTGAAGGTGATTTCGAACTCCCAGCCGAGGCCTTTGCAAATTTCTTTTCTTTCCTACCCCTAGATCGCTCCGCACTGTTTTGCAGCTTTGGGGGCCACGGCACAGGGCAACACGCCACGCCCAGCGATTTTTCAGGGGAGGGCCGGATTGGACAGACCAATGGCAGCGATTTTTTTTCAGAGGCGGGCCGCATTGGACAGACCAACGGGCCGGATGTGGCCCGCGGGCCGTAGTTTGCCCACCCCTGAACTAGAGCATACAAAACATTTGCTAGACCAATACTCGAATACAGCTCATCAGTCTGGAACCCACATTATGTATCTGATATTAACACAGTTGAGAAAGTCCAGAAATATTTCACAAGAAGAGTTCTCCACTCCTCTACTCATTGTAGAATACCTTATGCCACCAGACTTGAAATCCTAGACCTAGAAAACCTTGAATTACGCCGTCTTCGGTCTGATCTAAGTATGGTATATAAAATCATACATTGCAATGACTTACCTGTCAATGAATACTTTAGCTTCAACCATAACAATACAAGAGCAAACAATAGATACAAACTCAAGGTTAATCGCACCAAACTTGATTGCAGGAAATACAACTTCAGCAACAGAGTGGTCAATGTCTGGAATACTCTACCTGACTCTATGGTTTCTTCCCCAAACCCCAAAAACTTTAACTTTAGACTGTCTACTATTGACCTCATCCCTTTCCTAAGAGGTCTGTAGGGGGCGTGCATAAGCGCACCAATGTGCCTACCATCCCTGTCCTATTGTTTCTTTTATTTTTCTTATATGTACCCATTTCATGTATTCATAACTATGTATATACTTATACCTATTTTCTTGTAAGCGATTGACAAATCTAAATAAATAAATAAATAAATAAATAAATAAATAAATAATTCTAGAAGGTATTGTAGAGCTTCACAAAACCGGTCAGCTTCAGACTCTTCAGCACTAATGGTTGGGGCATAAACTTGTACTACTGTGATGTCAAATGGTTTGCCTTGGATTCGAAATGAGATCATTCTGTCATTTTGGGAATTGTATCCCAGTAATGCTTTTCCTATTCTTTTAATGACTATGAAGGCTACTCCATTTCTTCTGGGATTCTTACCTGCAGTACTATACCTGATGGTCATCTGAATTAAATTCATCCATTTCTTTCCATTTTAGTTTGCTGATTCCTAAGATGTCGATGTTCAGCCTTATCGTTTGACCACATCCAGCTTGCCTTGATTCATGGATCTTACATTCCAGGTTCCTATGGAGTATAGATCTTTACATAATGATGGTATCAGGATGGTGTAACAACGGTGTAAGTAAAGTGCAGAGCTTTGGTTGCATAGTTGTTGTTGCCATCTTTATTTTTTTTTGACATACATACACACACCCTGGAAATCCATGAAGCTGCACCATTTTTCAACTATTGGTTCATTAGCATAATTGAGTTCAGTGTGTTAGACAGTAAATTAATAAGATGTTGATGTTCAGTCTTGTCATCTCTTGCTTGACCAGCTTGCCTTAATGGATCTTACATTCCAGGTTCCTATGGAGAATTGATCTTTACAGCATTGGACTTTCCTTTCACCACAAGATATATCCACAGCTGAGTGTCCTTTCGGCTTTGGCCCAGTCGCTTCATTCTTTCTGGTGCTACTAGTACTAGCCCTCTGCTCGTCCCCAGTAGCATATTGGACACCTTCTGACCTGAGGGGCTCATCTTCCAGCATCATATCTTTTTGCCTTTTGGTACTATCCATGGGGTTTTCATGGCAAAGATACTGGAGTGGATTGCCATTTACTTCTCCAGTGGAGAAATTCTGAAGTTCTAAAGAAGGTAAATGAATGATCATTGACAAGGGTTGGGGAGGAAGGTTTGCGACTAGTGGAGCAGGAAGCAAGTCCAAGGCCTGCGAGGACTCAGTGGGGCAGAAAAATAAGGCCAAAGTTTCTGGGAACTTGGTGGGATGAGATCATAGGAGATAGGTGGGGGTGCTGCAGTGTTCCTGCAGTTGGTCCTATTAGAATAATTTATAAATTTATATAACTGTTAGAAAAATTGAATAGGGAATCATGAGTTAACTAACCCAGGTTCCAACAAAGTTACTGATTAACAGCATTTAAATTCCTTTAAACTCACAACAAACATAAAAATTAATTAAATATTTAACTCAATGTAAATATAATTGTAACACAGTTCAAATGAAGAGATTCAATCCACATCACTTGATGTAATGAACCCTTTGGCCAGGGTCAACACACCCATGTCCCTCAAATGTTACCCTAGAACCAGCACATACACACATACCTCAAGGTCCACACAATGACAAGCTCCCCTGTAAAACTCTTTTGTACCTCATTTTCTCATTTTTTTCTTCCAAGCAAATCTCTTTGATTTGGGAATTAATAAATCTCCTTTTCTTACAGCTATCTGGATTTCATTTTCATTTTTCTTGTGGAATCCTACCTCAAGTTGGAACCCCAAATTATTCTTCTGACAGTCATAAGGGATTTTAGATATAACAACAATTCTCACATCACAGGTTCTGCTAACATTTTAAATTCCATGCTTGGGAACTATACTTTGATACATTCTGAAAAACTGGCAGGGTTAGAGCCAATCTAATTTTGAGTGGTACAATATTCTGTACTGTATGGCAGAGGCAGCAACTGAAAAACTCTACTCCTCATGTTCTTCACCAAGGAGATGTATAGTATGCCTGTATTGCTGAATCCAATAGGATTGGTAGAAACAATGAGAGAGAAGCAGTTTTGCAAATAGTTATGGCATGAAGGATTTTAGATATAACAACAAAAACTTGAATTGCCCCCAGAAGCAAATACGCAATCAATGCAGCTTATGGAGCAGTGATATGAAATGCATTCCAAGGCACATTTATAACTGCCTGTGCCACTGCATTCTGCACTAGCTGCAGCTTTTGGATACTCTTCAAGGACAGCACTATATAAAGCAACAATCCATTTGGAAGGTAACTAAGACATGAGTGGGGGGTTGAGCCAATGGTAGGATTCAATTTTTTTAACTACTGGTTCAGTGGGCTTGGTTATGTGGTCATGTGACTGGGTGGTTCAAAAGAGAGAAACTCACTTTAACAATGCTCTTGGAACAAGGGATTGGACTAGATGATCTCCAGGGTCCCTTCCAACCCTGGATTGCTGTGCTGTTTCAAAGCATCCTCTGAAGCTGTGTCTAGTGCCAGGGTTTGTGGTCCTTCCTTCCTCTTCTTTTCCTCTCCCTCCCTCCCTCTATCTATCCATCCACCCATCCATATCTCATTCACTTTCCCTTCCTTTCCCTCCCTTTCTTTCTCCCTTACGTTTTTTCTTTCTCCCTTTCCTCCCTCCCTCCTTCCTTCCTTCCTTCCTTTCTTTTTTCTTTCTTTTGCCACCCTCCTGTGCCCTGTTTTGGGCCTAGTAAGCATCCCTGCAGCCTCCCGGGAGCAAAATGGGATGTAGGGGAGCCATGCAAACCTCCCATGCCCCATTTTTGCTCCTAGGAGGCTGCAGAGAGGACTCCTAGGCCCAAAATGGGGCATGGGGGGGAGTGCTGCACCCCATTTTGGGCCTAACAAGCCTCCCAGAAGCCTTAGGAGAGCCAAAACGGGATGCAAGGGGGTGCACCACGTCTCCCCCCATGCCCCATTTTGGGCCTAGAGGCCTACCTGCACTTACTTGGGAGCCAGAACAGGGTGTGGGTTGACTTCTGAGAGTGGCAGGGCCGGGTGGGGCAAGAAGAGCTTGTCTTTGGAACTATTGGTTCACCAAACTGGATGTAAAATTAATATCCAGTTTGCCCAAACCAGCCTGAACTGGTTGAATCCCTTCCCTGGGTTGAGCTGAAGCCTGTTCTTCCCTACCCAGGCTATTACAATTTCCAGACAATGAGACATAACTTCCAATGCATCCCTTCATAGGCTAGGAGCAGAGATATAAAGCAGAGTATTATCAGCATATTGATGATATCTCACCCTATGCTGGCAAATGACCTCACCCAGTGGCTTCAATAAATGTTAAATAAAAGTGGGGAGAGCCCTCCTAAGTCCTGAAGCAATCCCCACTGCTTTGAGCTGGACATCTGCCTCCAATCAACACTAAAAATAACCCTGGAGGAAGTAGCAGTGTAATGGTATGTCCAAAACTCCCAGTCCCTGAAGCCAGTTGAGGATATATAGATACACACATATACATGCACGCACACACACACACACACACACACACACACACACACACATATATACATACACATATACATTAAACTAAGATAAAACCATAATAAAATCACCATAATTAGGTATAGTGACATCATCACAAGTGCCTTGTAATTTCCTGAAGGGACATTCTTGAACTATATGTATTATAATTTGTTCTGGTGTTCTTGGCAATTCCCCACTTAAAGAGCTTTGGCTTAGTTCTGGCATGGCCTGTCCTGATTCTATTCAGATGACTCCATATTTTTGGGAGGGCGGGCAGTTGCATTCCTAGAAGCGGTTTTGTTGGATCTGTGTGATCTGTTTGGTTGTGGTTTTTAAAAGTCATCCATCTTACATATCAGTTTGGTCACCATTTGTGTAGACTTTTACCTGCTCTGTTAACATTGCTTGTAATATACCATCATGGAAACAGTCTATACTCATACTCCATGGCATGGGTTTCCAATGTGGACTACTTTATAGGTTTGGTAGTATTGTAAGCATACTCAAGGCAGTTCTCAACTGTAATCCAACTCTGATATCAGATTGGAAGGTGTTCAAAAACTTTAAATTCTCCAGAGCTCTTTGAATCTGCAATGTGACCACTTTCTCAACCTCTTTCTCCTCATTTCATTCTTATTGTTATTATCTAAGCTTCAATTTGATTCACAGACTTCTTCCTCTTCCTCTTATTAAACATGAAACTCAGTCAACTGAATATTTAAAAATGTATCACAAATATCAGTGACTGGTGTTAATGGTTGATACGGGTTGCTGCCAGCGTCCTAGGTATCAACCAAGTATTTTCTTAAAATATACGATGTTCCAAGTAGCGCAGTTTTTTGCAGTTCTGCTGGTGTTATTGCAGGAAAGCTGCAATTTCTTGATGTGTTTTGTAAAATTCTTGAACATGGTACCAACTGCTCCAATGACAATGGGTATCATTGTTACATATGTTTCATCCATAACCGTGTAGTTTCAATGGCCAGGTTGTGATATTTCGTGATCTCTTCCAGTTCTTTTTCTTTGACTCTGGCGTCTCCTGATACAGCGATTTCAATAAATTGTATGCTTCAGCTCTCGACAACTGTAATATCTGGCATGTTGTGTTCCAAATGGTGATCTGTCTATATTTGAAAGTCCCACAAGATCTTCACTGTCCCATTTTTAACCACTTTTTCCACTTTATTTTGACCATTTTTTCCACTTATGTTCCCATGACTTTTTGGATAGAGGTAGGGCATATTTTTTAGATAATGACCAGTGGATTAATTTAGCAACTCAATCATGTCTAGCTTTGTAATCAGTTTGCGCAATTTTGGTGCACTCACATATTAAATGTGAAACAGTTTCAACTTTGTCATGGCAAAGTCGGCAGTTTGGATTATCAATGGATTTTTATAGCATTAGTTTGTAGTGCTTGTTCTTGAGCAGCAAGTATTAAATCTTCCCTTTCTTTTTTGATGGTTCCTCTCTTAAGTCATGCCCATGTCAAGTTATCTGTCAACTCATAAAACATTTATATGGGCATTTTATAGTTGTCAACAGAAGGGGAGAGGAGAAAGGGGTTTGAAAGAGCAGTGCGGCAGCTTGGATATCAAAACTGCATTCC
This sequence comes from Notechis scutatus, assembly GCF_049901735.1. Classification (NCBI taxonomy): domain Eukaryota; kingdom Metazoa; phylum Chordata; class Lepidosauria; order Squamata; family Elapidae; genus Notechis; species Notechis scutatus. The sequence continues at coordinate 57,406,625 of NC_142025.1, read as the reverse complement.
ATACATAGTTTTTCAGAGATTGTAACTAGGTGACTGAAGTTTCTACCAACCAAAAATCTAACTGGAGAACATGATTGATGACTCTTGGCTATGGATGTGGGGGAAAACCAGGATCAAGAGTGACAATGTGTCTCAGAGTCGGCTACACCCAGGTAGTGCCGACATGTTAACTCCCAATAACTCCTGTTTAGCTTTGGAAGTTTGGCTTGAGACTCATTATTTAATTGGGGTAACTGCCGGAATCCTGACATCACATTTTCCTTCAATGTTTTTCAAGTGCTGTCCATGCAAAGCTTTGGTTTTCCATCTATTTAATCTGTCATCCAGCTGTTTTTCCTTATATTCTGCCTTTGTTTCTGTTGTTTTTATAATTTTCACAGCTTGAGGCAATTTTTCTGTACTTTGGTTCACATAATCATTCAAACTTAATTTTTCTTCTACAGTTTGATGGATTTGCAATAGCCCTCTGCCCCCTATTCTTCTTGGCAGATATAACCTGTCGATGTCACTTTGTGGATGTAAAGTGTGGTACATATTCAAAAGTTTATGCATTTTCTGTTCCAGGTCCAGTTATTATTATATACTTTATTCATTAAACATGAAACTCAACTAACTGAACATTTAAAAATGTATCACAAATATTATTAACTGGCACTGATGATTGATATGGGTTGCTGCCACCATCCTAGGTATCAACCAAGTATGTTCTTAAAATATACGATGTTCCAAGTAGTGCAGTTTTTTGCAGTTCTGCTGGTGTTATTGCAAGAAGCTGCAATTTCTCGATGTATTGTATAAAATTCTTGGACATGGTGCCAAGTGCCTCAATGACAATGGGTATCACTGTCACATATTTCATCCATAATCGGGTAGTTGCGATGGCCAGGTCGCAATATTTCTTGATATTTTTTTTCCAGTTCTTTTTCTTCGACTGGTGTCTCCTGGCACAGCGATATCAATAAATTGTACACTTCAGTTTTTGATGACTGTGATATCTGGCATGTTGTGTTCCAAATGGCAAGTCTGCATTTGAAAGTCCTACAACATCGTCATCTTCTCATTTTCGACAACTTTTTTGACTTTGTGTTTCCATGATTTTTCGAATATAGGTAAGTTGTATTTTTTACATAATGCCCAAGTGGATTAGTTTAGCAACTCGATCACTAGCTTTGTAATCTGTTTGCATGGTTTTGCTGCATTCACATATTGAATGTGAAACAGTTTCAACTTTGTCATTGCAAAGACGGCAGTTTGGATTGTCAGTGGATTTTTGTATCTTCACTTTCATAGCATTAGTTTGTAGTGCTTGTTCTTGAACATCAAGTATTAAACCTTCCATTTCTTGATGGTTCCTCTCTTAAGCCAATTCCCTTGTCAAGTTGTTATCACATTTTCCTTCAATGTTTTTCAAGGGCTTTGGTTTTCCAACTATTTAATGTCATCCAGCTGTTTTCCCTTATATTCTGCCTTTGTTTCTGTTGTTTTAATAATGTTCTCCATTTTCACAGCCTGCAGCAATTTTTCTGTACTTTGGTTCACATAGTCATTCAAATTTCACTTTTCTTCTTCTGCAGGTTGATAGATTTGCAATAGCCCTCTGCCACCTATTCTTCTTGGCAGGTATAACCTGTTGACATCACTTCGTGGATATAAAGTGTGGTACATATTCAAAAGTTTACGTGTTTTCCGGTACAAATTTTCCAGTTCAGCCAAAGTCCAGTTGATGATTCCAGCTAGGTAGCATATCACTGGAACTGCCCATGTATTAATGGCTTTAATTATGTTTCCAGCATACAGTTTTGAATTTAGTATTTTGTGGACCCTCCTGATATATTCTTTTTGCATAGACAGTTTGATTTTTCCATTCAAGACATTATCTGCTTCCAATATGTCTAGGTATTTGTTCTGTATGGGTCATTAGCATTCTTGTAAACACCGCGCCCTGATTGGCCAGGGCGCACAGCAACCGGATTGGCTGAGCGAGCCTCACTGATTGGCCCCCCGTGAATCCCCGCAATTGGTGAAAACCGATCGCGGGAGATTCAAAGTGGTGCCATTGGCCGCGGCTGGCGCGGCCAACTCAATATAAGCCGCAGCCGATCCGGAAAACCCGGAGTCGATCTCGGGACTAATAAAGAGCTGAAAATCAGTCACTGACTCCTGAGCCATTCTTCGAGCGCTTATATAACACTGGCGACGAAGGTGGGATTGGGGAACTGATACCCACCAAACACGTGGCACCGAGACGAGCGAGACCGATGAGATGGCCAGCATCGCGCCGCCCGCACCCTTTAACCAGGCTACTGAAGATTGGGAATCGTACATTGATCGATTCCTGATGTTTTTAGAGAGTAGCAACCTTAAGGACGCAAATGGGCAGAAAAAAAGGGCCGTATTCCTGACACACTGCGGGCCCGCAGTGTTTAAGATGGCAAAGGCCCTTGCTAGACCCAAAGATGTAAAGGCAATGGACTGGGCCGACCTCGAGCCTCTGTTGCAAAGTCACTATGCCCCCGCTGTGCCCACCCTCATCAGACGGCCCGATTTCTACCGGCGCGACCAGCGAGAGGGTGAGAGCATCAGTGATTTCATCGCTGACCTACGAAATCTGGGGGGCATGTGCGGTTTCACAGACATGGATGAGGCGTTACGAGATCGCGTCGTCCTCGGCCTCAGGGACCCTGTCCTACAAAGCTGGCTGATGGTGAAAGGCGACATCTCCCTCACCGACGCCCTCGCTAAAGCAACCGCAGCAGAAGCAACCCGGAAATCAGCGGCCCGAATGCGGAGACCAGACACCGGGGACCGAGCCACCACCGCCGAGACAGCCACCGCAGCCGAGACACAGCCAGAAGCAAGCCGTCGAGCAACCACCACCACACACCATGGTGACCTCGATTCCCCTTCGGACTCCATGGACGGGGAGGAGGACATCCACCGACTCCAGACGGAACGAGACCGGCGCGAACGGTGGAGTCGTAAGTCGGGGTTACAGTGCGCTGGGTGCGGGGGTGACCATCCTCGATCGGAGTGTCATTTCTTCGACGCGATCTGCCGCCAACGCGACAAAAGAGGCCACATCGCCCGAGTCTGCCGACTCAAAAGAACCTACAGCCCCCAACGATGAGACAGCAGCGGCCGGAGGCGAGACGGCACCCCCCCCAGAACAAGGGACCGCCAGACCGAGGGTCGTTGGAACCAGGACGGATGAGGCAAGAGAAACGTCAAGACCCGACAAAGAGAGGAGACCCACCAGACGGTCATCATTGGCCATTCATCTAGCGGGGACGCCCAAAAGGTATACGTGGAAGTGGGCATCGAGGGAGAGCCATGCAAGATGGAGGTGGACTCCGGGTCCTACTTCTCCATGGTTGCATGGCAGGAAATCAAGTGCTTGCTGCCCGCCATCCACAAAAGGGACCTGGAAAGCCAGAAGTTAATTCTAAAGGACTACCAAGGGAACCGCATCCCCGTAGTCGGAACCGGACTTTTTGAAATCACATTCAAGGGGCGCACAGCAAGGCTCCCCCTGACAATTGTGGACAGAGACCGACCCAGCCTTTTGGGACTACAATGGTTCGCGCCGCTCGGAATCGAGGTAACCGGCATCGACCACATCGCAGAGGGAGACTGGGAGGAGCAACTCACGAGGGACTTCCAGGAAGTGTTCGACGGCACCCTAGGCAAGTACCGAGGGCCCCCTATCTCCTTCAGTCTAGACCCCAGCATTCCCCCGATACGTTTAAAACCGCGGCGAGTACCTTTCGCACTCAGACCCAAGACCGATGAGCAGATAGACAAGCTCATCAAACAAGGAGTCCTAGAGCCAACCGATCACACCCGGTGGGAGACCCCCATAGTCACCCCAGTCAAGCCCGATGGGTCGGTGAGAATCTGCGGGGACTATAAGGCCACCCTAAATTGCGCCTTACAACAAAGCGCTTATCCCATCCCAGTGGTACAGCATCTTCTGCACTCACTGGGGGGAGGCAAGGTTTTTGCGAAGCTCGACCTGGCGCAAGCCTACCAACAGTTGCCGGTCGACGCGGAAACCGCCAAGGCACAGACCATAGTAACCCACCGGGAGGCTTTTCGCTACAAGAGACTCCAGTTCGGAGTCAGCGTGGCACCAGGAATTTTCCAGAGCCTCATGGAAAGGCTCCTCCAAGGGATCAAGGGGGTGGTGCCCTACTTTGACGATGTGCTGGTGTCAGCGACCAACCAAAAACAACTGGAAGGTCGCCTGAGGGAGGTACTACAAAAATTCAAAGACGTGGGGCTGAAAGTCAAAAAATAAAAATGCCAGCTGCATACCGAGAGGGTCAAGTTCCTAGGGTACCTCCTAGACCAGCACGGAATCCACCCAACAGAGAAAAAAATCAGAGCCATCAAGGAAGCCCCCAGGCCGAGGAATAAAACTGAACTGCAGGCATTTCTAGGACTGATTAATTTCTATAATGTTTTCCTGCCCCAAAAGGCGACCGCGGCGGAACCGTTGCATAGACTATTGGACAAAACAGCCGCCTGGACCTGGGGGAGGCGAGAGGAAGCCACATTCAACAGAACCAAGGACCTACTCACATTGGACGCCATCCTCATCCAGTACAACGAGACCCTCCCGTTAACAGTAACATGCGACGCATCACCGTTCGGCATCGGGGCTATCCTCAGCCACACACTTCCGAACGGAAACGAAGCACCCATCGCATTTTACTCAAGAACCCTATCAAAGCTGGAAAGGAACTATAGTCAACTAGATAAGGAAGCCCTGGCCATCATCGCCGCCGTAAAAAGGTTCCATGAGTACCTCTACGGCAGGACATTCACCATCATCACCTATCACAAACCGCTGCTGGGCATCCTGGCGGGAAACAAGGCCACCCCGAACATCCTATCCCCGAGGATGACAAGGTGGTCTGAATTCCTCGCCGCCTACAGTTACCGGCTGACCCATCGACCCGGTAAGACAATCACACGCAGACGCCTTAAGCTGCACCCCGCTACCTGACCTGGATGCCGACCCGGCATCCACAGCATCCACCCTGAGCATAGAGACCTTACCCAACCTCCCCCTAACTGCGTCAGACATTGCCCACGAGACCAATAAAGACAAACGTCTGGCGCGGGTTTTGCAATGGGTGGAGAAAGGGTGGCCAGAAAAAGACGATGACGAAGCATTCAGAACTTTTCGGAACAGACAAACGGAACTGTTTACGCAAAAAGGTTGTGTACTATGGGGGGACAGGGTTGTTATCCCGGAGAAATTACAAAAAAGGGTCCTGGAATTGTTACACGAGGGGCACCCGGGCATCGTTAGGACAAAAGCCCTGGCCAGAAGTTACGCTTGGTGGCCAGGGATAGACAAACAAATTGAAGCCTGGGTGGCAAGCTGCAGACAATGCCAAGAGTCCAGGCCAAGCCCACCCGCCGCCCCAATCCTGGAATGGGAAACCCCTAGAGGGCCATGGTCCAGGATACACATAGATTTCGCCGGGCCCACAAAAGGACACACATTCCTCATAACGGTAGATGCTTACTCCAATTGGCTGGAGGTAAGCGGCATGAAAACGACCACCACCGAGGCCGTCATCAAAGAACTAAACAAACTATTCTCAACCCACGGCCTCCCAGATGTAATTGTGTCAGATAATGGGCCACAATTTACCGCACTGGAGTTTGAAAAATTCCTAGCAGAACGGGGCATACGACACGCTCTGACAGCGCCGGCACATCCGGCGGCGAACGGTAGGGCGGAACGGATGGTACAATTTACCAAAAAAACAATCCCAAAAATCGAAACCGGGGAGATGCAAGAGAAAATAAATAAACTACTTTTTATCCAACATATAACACCTAACACAATGACCAACAAGAGCCCCGCAGAACTACTAATGGGGAGAAAATTAAGATCCCCCCTAGATAGGCTTCACCCCACATACAACCCCGAAAAACCCACCGATTCATCAAGCAAGCACCGAACATTCGCACCAGGAGACGCAATATACACAAAAACCCTTAGAGGGGACCCCCTCTGGATACCGGCAACGGTAACCCAGGTAACAGGTCCCCGCTCGTACCGGCTACAAACAGTCGATGGACGAGCATGGAAACGACACATCGATCAAATAAGATCGAGAACAACCACGGGAAACACAACCAACACGCAAGCAGACACAAACAGAAACCCAGAAAGGGAAGAAAACCACCCAAGCACAAACCAAGAGGGGAGGGAAAGACCCGGGAACCAACCCCAACCAGAAAGAAACCAGGACTACTCACCAACTGGAGCAGAAGCAGACAACCAGCTCGAAGTCTCACCGGGAAGAAATAGCCAGGCCAGCTCAACCAGACCGGACAGACTGGGCAGGAGCGGCGAAGCCAGCAGCTCGACCAGCCCGGGTAGACCGGGAGGTAGCCACCACGAAAGGCCCGGCTCCTTCCAGGCGGTTCCATCAACGAGCCAGGGAGCAACACAGAACCTGACCGAACCGCCCGAAGGCCAAGCAACAACTAACCTGCACAGGTCAAGTAGGCAAGTACAGAGCCCCGCCTACTTACGGGACTATGTCACATAGGACCATACCAAGAGGGGAGAGGTGTTCTGTATGGGTCATTAGCATTCTTGTAAACACTGCGCCCTGATTGGCCAGGGCGCACGGCAACCGGATTGGCTGAGCGAGCCGCACTGATTGGCCCGCCGCGAATCCCCGCGATTGGTGAAAATTGATCGCGGGAGATTCAAAGCGGTGCCATTGGCTGCGGCCGGCGCGGCCAACTCAATATAAGCCGCAGCCGATCCGGAAAACCCCGAGTCGATCTCGGGACTAATAAAGAGCTGAAAATTAGTCACTGACTCCCGAGCCATTCTTCAAGCGCTTATATAACAGTATTTGTAACCATCATCCTTTGCAAATGCTTTCACAATCCTTCCATTTCCCAGTTCTATTCCTTCTATTTTTTCATTTTTCCTCCCTGCATGGATAATATGGTATATTTTTCAACTCCAAAGTTCATTCTGATGTCACTGCTGAACAGTTGGACTGTGTTGAATATTGATTCAAGTTCTGTGAGACTTTTCACATACAATTTTAAGTCATCCATGTATAGTAGATGGTTTTTCTTGCCATGTTGACTTGAGATTTGGTATACCAGTTTTGTGTTTCATAGGATTATTGTCAGTGGAATTAATGCGATGTTGAATAGTATTGGCGAAAGTGAGTCCCCTTGGAAGATTCCTCTTCTGATGTTGACTTCACCAATGTTCTCCCCATTTGCTGTTAGAATTGTTTTCCATTTTTGCTTTCAAAAATGTACAAATATTTTTGCTGAGTGCAAAGTTTTCCAGACAGGCATTAATCCAGCTTTGGAATAGTGAGTCAAATGCTTTCTTGTAATCGATCCATGCCACATTCAAATTCATTTTTCTTCATCTTGCATTTTTAGTACCATTTTGTCAATGGGCAGCTAATCTTTTGCTCCTCTTGATTTTTTATAATTTCCTTTTTGTTCTACTGGATACAAGCTGTTTCCCATCAGATCATTGAATATTGAATTGCCTGTATTCTTGTAAAAAGTTTGAATGTTGTTGGCAGACAAGTAATTAGGCAATAGTTGCTTGGTTCTGTGTCCTTTTCTGGATCTTTCATTATGAATTATGTTTGGCCAGCTGTTAACCATTCTTTGCTTGTTGCATTTTGAAGCATTTCATCAAATTGAGTGGCCATGCGATGATGGAGGCTGGTCAGATGCTTTAGCTAGTATCCATGCAGTTCATCCAGGCCAGGTGCACTCCAGTTCTTGACCTTCTTTGCTTGTTTTGCACCATGTCAGTTGTTATTACAATATTTTCCATTTGTTTTGTATTGTTAGTTGTTGAATATCTTTGATCCAGGAGGCAGTTTTGTTGAATTCCACTGGGTTTTTCCAGAATTGTTTCCAAAAGTTCAAAGTTTTTTCTTTAATGGGCGAACAGTAGTTTAGATTTGATTTTCATCAAGAGACCAGTAAAAGAGGTGTTGGTTTCTTCTGAACTTGACATTTTCACGATATTGTTTTATTTGTCCTTCGTATCTTTCAATTTTCTTTGCTATTGCTATTACACCTTGTTTTAGTTCTTCCATGATTTCCATTATTGTTTTTTTTCCTCCTGGTTGTATTTTTTGTGTAAACTATTTTTCAACATTTTGTTCTTTAGTTTTTCTTCTTTCAAGTACTTTAAATTGCTGACATCCCCACATAGTTTTTTTTCCTTTTATTTTCAAGTCAAATTTTTCACTTTGGTGTTCCAGTGGTTTGGTTTTTTTTTGGCATTTTATAACCCAGTTCTGCAGTTATAATGGAAGCTGTGCTATACACTAGTTGGTTGGTTTCATATAGTGTGCTGGATGGGATGAAACTTAAAATGTTGTTCATGGCAGTTAACAGATCTTTCACTCATTTGCTATGCACTTCGCAAATGGTAGGTAGTCTTTTTGTTTCTGTTTTCTTTGATGTGGTTTTCAATCTTTTTTTTCAGCATTTTTGCTAGATCACTTAGCTCTACATTTTCAAGTTGTTGCACAGGAGGATCTTCATCCTGTATGTTGGTTTCTTTCACTAGCTGGTCAGTTTGTTCTGGTATTGGAGCAGTTTCTTCAGCTTGTTCATCATTACTTGTTTTCTTTTTAGCCAATATTTCTAGATGTTGTATTTCCACATCTGTGAAAACTTTATTACAGATGATGAAACATCTTTGATCCATTAATATTTGTTCAGTTATATCACTTTCTGGGTGTTTTTCCTTCTAGAGTTGCATCATTCTTTTCTGAAATACCCTGGCTGTTGGTTCTGCCTGATGGTAACATTTGATGATTTCTCAATTTTCTTCAGTTGTCCAAATTCTGCGCCTTTGTTCCAGTCGCTTTGCAGTTGCACACCCTGGTTCCCCAGCAGTAACAACTGAGCCCTCTAACCCATTTTTCAGCAGATGTCCAGTAGTCATAGCATCTGACATGGTCCTTGTTGACCTGGGTGATGACCGATCCAGTGTGGAATTTTGTTAATTTCTTCTCATTATTCGTGATGGTGAGTGCCTGGTTGGTTCACAATGGCTAAGCCACTACTGATCCAAAGTCAGTAACCCCATAACTGCACCGGATAGCTGTCCAGGCCCAGCCATGGCAGCCTAACTGCCTGTTTGGTAGCAGAAAAACAGGATTAGGAATGTGTGGAGGGGGAGGAAAGCAAATTATTATTATTATTATTATTATTATTATTATTATTATTATTATTATTATTATTATTATTATTATTAATAATATCATTATTAATATCATTATCATTAATCATCATTCAGTCAGCCAAATGTTCAGACTCAGTTTGGCATTTTTGTGTACCTATCAAGTCCTTACCAGATCTGCATGTTTGATGGTGTTAGATATTGTTGTAGGATGGAAGCTGTTCCAAGTAAAGCTTCATTCTGCAATTGACTGATGGCAAATTTGTTAATGCCAGTGGTGTTTAAGTGGTGCTCCAGTTGTTTTGGAATTGCACCCAAGGCGCCTGTTACTATGGGTACTACCCTTGCTTGCCTTTGTCACAGCCATTCTATCTTTATTTTTAGGTCTCTGTATTTTGTTATTTTCTCCAATTCTTTCTCTTCTGTTCTGCTTTTTCCAGGCACAGCAACAGCCACTAGCCACTTTTTTGTCCTTCTTATTGACAATTGTTAAGTCTGGGATGTTATATGGCAGGTGTGCCTGTCTGTTTGAATGCTAAAGTCCCAGAACAATTTAATGTCTTCATTTTCTAGGACTTTCTCTATTTTATGGTCCCACCAGTTCTTGCTTGCAGGCAAATGATATTTCTTGCAGTGCACCATTGCTGCTACTTTGTCATGCCGCTGCTTATAGTCGGTCTGCACAATCTTCTTGCAGCAGATTACCAGATCTCCACTCAGCTTCTTTGCATAAGTGGCACTGTCTGTTGCTGTTCTCAATTCAGTTCAATTCAAACCTTTGTCAGAGCACATGTGAACAATGACATTGGCTGAGCCTCCCTTAATGCAGGGGTTGCCATCCTTTTGGACCTCAGGGACCACCAAACTCATAATTTTAAATCCTGCAGACCACTAATATGAATTTTGACTGACAGTGGCTTGCTGACATTGGTAGGAAAGTCAGTCCCATATTCCAGAGCTGCAGTAGTTACAGGACTGGCCCTTTGGTCATCTTGGAGCAGCTGCTCCTCCACCCGGGTGCACCGGACTGCCATGGACTGGAGGAGCTGCTCTGGGATGACCAAAGGGCCAATCCTGTGACTACTGCAGCTCTGGAAAATGGGACCAACTTTCCCACCAATGTTATCAAGTCACCCCGGGGCGGATTTGTTAGGGATAACATTGTTTTACCCTAACTGTTTTGGGTAAAGATAATAAAATGATGAATCATGGTTTGTCAGATAAAGTGTATGTGACTTTAAGCTAAAGGAATCTAATTAAGGGTGCAGCTGTAAAAGTACTATATAAGCAGCAAGGCACTCTCTGGCTCTTACTGGCTGGCTTATTGAAGACTGCGTTCTTGCTGAAACGGGAGTGAAGAAGTGTGTTGATATTTCTCAACGGAGAGAAGATTGGACTGATTTATTGTAAGTGTACTGACATTGGCTATTCAACACGGACTTTGCAAATAGAGTATCCCTGACAAGAATTGACTGAAATTGATATATGACTAATGGACTGTTTATTTGACTATGCTATAATTCTTAAATGGAATAAACAATATTTTTGATAGCACAAGCGTATCTGTATTTTTACTGCGTGTTAACTAGAAAACTTATCTCACACATTTACCTGTCTTCCTATCTGACTTCGCTGCACGTTCTGTTTAGTTTGTTTTCCTTAACACCCATTGGGGAATCCAGGCTTAACAGGATTTCCCTCCCCTACCATTGGTCTTACCTTCCAGTTCCAGCTCGCGTGGCTCTACTCAAGGTAAGGTTTGTGCTTGGCCAAAGGGTGGGGGCCAGCAGGTGGACAGGCCATGTGGGCGGTGCAGCCTTGTGTTCCCGCGCAGCCTGGGTTAATTGCTTTGGGGGGAGTGCTTTTGAGGGGGGATGACATTTCTCTGTGGACCAAATTTTTTTCCCCGCGGACCACCAGTGGTCCCCAGCCAGTGGTTGGCAACCATTGCCTTAGTGCACATAAGACAACACAGTGAAAACAGATAATCCCTAACCCAACAAATCATATTAACAAACACACGTTCTATTGCACCAATGTGACCAGCCTTGCAAGTATCATACTACATAGTTATGATGTTATTTCACATTCAGGAGTCTGACAGCCCATGGATAAGAACTGTTCTTCAGCCTGTTTGTGCAACTGGCTATGCTTCCTGATGGTAGGATAATAAAGAAGTGCTGACCAGGGTGTGAGTCATCCCTGAGGATTTTCTTCACTCTTCTAAGGCAGTGAGCCCCAGTGATTTCATCCAGTGATATCAGGGGACAACCCACAATGTTTTGTGCTGTGCTCACCACCCTCTGTAATGTCTTTTTATTTATGGCTGTCAAGCTGGCATAGCATACTGTGATACAATAAATGAGGACACTTTATATTGTGGACTGGTAATAAGAGGTCATCAGTTGTTCCACCTTGTTTTTGCACAAGATCCTGAGGAAATGGAGTCAATGTTGGGGCTTCCTGGCCACCTGGATTGTGTTGTTTTTCCAAGTAAGATCTTCACTGAGATGAATGCACAGGAATTTAAAGGAGACTCTCTCCACACAGGCCCCCTTGATGTAGAGTGGGGCAGGTTCCTCTCTCTTCTTCTGGAAGTCTAGGACCATATTCTTTGGGTCATTCCATGTCAAATGGTCTGATTTCAGAAAACAACCCCACTTGACCATCATGCATTTTAATGAAATTTTGTGTGAACATGCAAACATGTCACCAATGAACATTGGTAAAGTGTTATGTTTGCTGATGCAATACTTGTGGAGATATTGTTTGACCCCCATACAGTATGACTCTCAGGTTCCAGCAACTTTGAGACATAATGTCTCTGGCAATATTTGTTGAAAGAAACAAAACTTGGCCATCTTGTACAACTTTTTGTGCTCTATTAAACAAAATAATAAAAACATTCTCATGAGCAATCTCCATCTAGATAATTTGGAGCAAAATTGGCCGAAAATATTGCAGCTTGAAAAAAGGTTAAAGTTTGGCTTTTTATATCTCTAGAAGGAAAGGTATGATAAATGTGAAATTTTGCACTGTGGGAATTATTCTTTGTTCTTTGTGTATGTGCTAGGACAACGGAGCCTTCTGGTGGTTGGCTGGAACACGAAGCAAGGAGCAAGGACAAATTGTTGCCATTTCTTAACTAGAACTGTAGCAAACTTAAACTTTGCAGCTTTGTATGCTTATGCGAATAATCAGTGCATTTTGTGTGATGTAATGCATTTGTGATAGGACGTTAACAAAAATTGCTACGTTAACAAAGATTGCTTCTAATAAAAGAGGGTTTCAGGGTTTGCTCTGGGCTCTCATCCCAAGACAGCCTTGCGTTGTGTCTTCTTTTCATGAGAGACCACCACAACTGGTGACCCCGACGTGATCCACTCAAAAGTGATACGTCTTTGGCCCACCCATTCTCATCGTCTGGAATAGACTTGGTGCACCCCATCCGCTTGAATTGCTGGCGACAACGGATCCCTCGTGAGTATGGGTAGTAGATTCTCTAAGGAGCAGGCAGCTCACATTCAGGAAATCAGAGAATTGACCAAACGAATTTTTTTTACCTTTAAAAAGGGGGCTCCCTTCATGCCCCCCTCACAAAAACCTCTATTGAGGAACTCCTAGAATACATTTGGCCTTCTTATCCGGCTAAAGGCAGTATCAAAACTACAGTATGGAAGGAGATTGGAAAATACCTTCACGCAAGTCCTAGGGCCCCTTCGTCTATATTAATTGCTTGAAGGGTGGTTTTTGAGGCTCTCTCCTCTCTAGAGCAACCCCTACTTGGCCCCCTTTCTGGACCCCTCCCTATGTGAATCCTGCTGTACAACTCTTGCCCCCGCTGTGGCGCCTGTGTCTCTTAAACCGACTGCCCCCTGGGGCAAATGAGGTCGGTAAACCTCCCCCTTCTCCTGACCCCCTCACCCAATCCCTCTTCTTCTCTTGCTCTCCCTTCTGTGCCTTCCTCTCCTGCCTTACCCCCTTCTATGGGCACGGTTCATGCCGCCATCGCTGCGGGAGTTAGAACTGGCGAGTTAGATCACTCCGACTGCCCATCGGCGTTCCCGTTAGTTTATACGCAGAACGCGCAGGGACAAAACGTACCACACTGGGAACCCATCCCTGTTAAATTAATCAAGGATATCAAACAAGCTGTACAAATGTATGGTATTCAGGCTCCATTTATGATGGGATTATTTAGAATGATGGCTAACGCCCATATAATGATCCCAGCTGATTAGCATAGCCTTTTTCATATGACTCTAACAGGGACTCAATTTGTTGTATGGCGATCGGAGTTTCTCCATCATTGTCGACTATTGGCAGCTCAAAATCCGAATTTTACCGCAAATGAACTGGCAGGAGAGGGTGCCTTTGCTGCTCCCACAGCTCAATATAATAGCCATATTAATGCTCTTAACCTTTCTGCACAAGCCGCTCTGCTTGCTCTCTCTCGCTTGGATGACCCTCATACCTCCGCACAATCTTTTGCAAAAATTCTACAAAATTCCAATGAACCCTATGCCGATTTTATTGAACGCCTCCAAACGGCCCTACAAAGGCAAATTACAAATGAGGCAGCTCAGCAAGAAATTCTCCTTAAATTGGCATATGAGAACGCTAATGCAGACTGTAAAACCTTGCTTACTCCCTTGATTAATTCTCCAGATGCCACTCTAGCCCAATTCCTACAAGCCTGCAGGGTGGTGGGAACACACCAATACACTTCCGAAATTATGGCTGCAGCTATCACCAGAAGTAATAAGCCATCTGGTAATTGTTACAATTGTGGGAAGCCCGGCCATTTTAAATCACAATGTCGAGCCCCCGGCAGGGGGCAGCAAAGCCCTCCGCCAGTAGAGATGTTCGACCAAAAACAGTCTGCCCGAAATGTAAGAAAGGCTATCAATGTCGATCAAAAACTGAACCCTCGGGAAATGAGTAGAGGGGCCGGCAGCTAGCCCCTCTCCCAAGGCTGCCCATATACCATCCACTGTGTATGAATTATCAGTGGCAGAAGATGTGCTCATATCCTTTCCCCATCTACCACTCTCTGTCGGCGCACAGCTTCCTCCTTCTGCCTCCTTCTCCTCTGATAAAACTGCTCTTATACAATCTCACCCTCATGCCCTCCTCAAAGGAATCTCTGTGGTTCCCGATCTGCTTTATCCTTCCTCAAAACTCTCAGCCATTAACCTTTCTGTGCTATCCACTCTTCCAACAAAGTTACAAAAGGGTGACGTCGTAGCAAAAATGATCATGGTACCGCAATTTCCCTCTGATGTGCTTGTCCTCACTAGATCTATCATCGAAACTAAGCCCACACTCTTGGCTTTAATCAAGGGTCGCCGCTTCACCGGTCTTCTGGATTCTGGTGCGGACGCCTCGGTGATACGCTCTGACGAGTGGCCTACAGACTGGGAAACAGAGACCTCCCCATTGGTAAGAGGTGTAGGAGGGATTCAAACAGCTCGCATCAGTAAATTTTGGCTCCCTGTGACTTCTGAAAATCTCACAGGGACTGCACAAATTAAGCCCGTCATCCTCCCCCTTCACACGAATTTGTGGGGAGGGACTTGCACTCTCAATTTGGCGCTAAATTGCAGCTAGAATGACTCACCCTCTTTCCCTTCACTTGACCTTAACCACGGATGTTCCTGTTTGGGTTGATCAATGGCCGTTGCCAGCAAATAAATTGCTTGCATTGCAGCAATTAACAGCCGCATCCGCTGCTACTATTCTATCCGCTTTTCTCTTTCTCCCCTAACCCCTTGGGACAGTCATAACTATTTTCATCAAAATAAAAGGGTTCTTATGAAGGAATTCCAAATCACCGCCCAAGAGGCTGCTGCAATTATTCAACAATGCCCTACTTGCAGCAAGCAAGCCCCTGCCCTGCCAATGGGAGTAAATCCCAGAGACTTAAAAGCCTGCCAAATTTGGCAAATGGATGTAACCCAGTATGCGCCTTTTGCACCATGGAAATATATCCATGTTTCAGTGGACACATACTCAGGGTTCATCATGGCCTCCCGCAAAGAGGAGAGACCACAAAACATGTCATTAACCACTGCATCCGGTCATTTGCATGCCTGGGAAAGCCCTCGGAATTAAAAACTGATAATGGCCCCGCCTATACTAGTACCAACTTTGCTACCTTTTGTAAACAATGGGGCATTTTGCACAAATTTGGCATGCCATATAATTCTCAAGGGCAGGCCATAGTAGAAAGAGCCAATCTGACCCTAAAGAATGCTCTTGACAAAGTTCAAAACTCAATGGGAAAACTCACCCCAGGGCTACCCACGCTGCAAAACAAGCTTAACTTGTGCTTATTTACACTGAATTTCCTGAATGAGTCTGGCACACCTGCTTCTTCTGCCGCCTCTCGACACTTTTGCTCTCCATCCAAGGATGCTCCTAGACCTCCAGTCTACTTTCGACAATTGCCAGATCCCACATGGCACGGGCCTGCTGAACTTATAACCTGGGGACGAGGGTACGCTGCTGTTTCCTACAACAACGCCACCACCTGGGTCCCCGGACGACAAGTGAGGCCTTTTCTACCCAAACCAGCCTTGCCTACATCAGCATCATGAAGCTGCCCCGCTGCATTCATCATTTGCCTCCTGGGCTTCCACATCATTCCTGCCGATACGACAGCCACCCCATCCTCCTGCGATGCCTGCATCAAAACTACTCGCAGCGGAACGAAAACCCAATCCACCCTGATCTATCATACTTTGAAGCCTGAGTGCAACTCCACGACGGTCTCCCCTTGTCTGCATAACAACACTCAATATGTGCGATGTTACACTGCCGAAGGCATTCAGTGCTATGAGCCTAAGGCAGTGGGACCCATTACAGCATCCCTATATGTCTATGCATACAAAGGTGGCTCCAGTTCTGATCTTGCAGGAATGTTCTCTACCAGTCAAACAAAAAATGGGTACATAACCCATAATGTCACTCGGGGGGGTACCAACACCTCAGTATGCTTTGATGTTTGCCTTGCCATCAGCAAAGGTCAAGGTCCTAACGACGCTGCAGGAGTTACCTGCGGCTCACACAGCTGGCAGAGATCGTACAAACATGGAATGGTCTTGATTTTAGAGACATGTTTGGATCCTGGTTCCCAAAATTGCCTGGTTTGCAAGCTATTATAGCGCTCATTGGTATGATTGCTGCGGGATCTGACATCCTGCCCTCCTTAAAAAACACATAGGTCTACCTGGAAAAAACAAAAATCATGCATTACATTAGCAATTCAGGATGGTTTATCAGGGTATTTTAGATGGAACTTTCATAGTAATGTGGGTCCTTTTACGTGTCGTTTGGCTACCCACTCATTTTCTGAGGAAGGAAGGTGTTTCCAAGCTACTAAATATTGTGTGGATCCATGGTGAGTACGTGAATCAAGGATATCTTTAATTTCAAAATGTTGTTCCCATGTACCATGACGGGGTTGGAGGTGTGGGAAGGGGGTCTGAGGTTTGAAGTGATCTCCGGTTTGAGCAAGCTACAGTGAAATACTGGAGGAATCTGCCTAAGTGTTTTTGGAAGTCGAAGCTCTACCGTCACGGGGTTAATAATTCTGGAGATTGGAAATGGGCCAATGAATTTTGGTCCTAATTTCTTAAAGGGTTGCAATGATTTTAAGAATTTTGTGGACAAATATACATGGTCCCCAATCTTGAAAGGTTTAGGGTCGCAACTTTTTTTGTCTGCTTGAGCTTTGACGACTGCTTTAGCTTCCTGTAAAGACAATCTTACCACTGTCCACATGGCTTGTAAATTATCCATCCACTCCTTAAGGGAGGGGATTTCAGGTTCTTTGGTGGATAGTTCTGGCATGGAGTTGAATTCTTGGCCTGTGGCTACTTGGAATGGGCTGAAACCCGTGCTACTATGGACTGAGTTATTGTATGCTACCTCTGCAAAAGGAAGGTCAGTCCAGTTGTCCTGTTGGTAATTAATAAAGCAATTTGAGAGTACAATATCTACAATATCTACGATGTTTGCAAAAGCTGGAATAAATTGGCGATAAAAGTTTGCAAACTCCAGGAAGCTTTGCAGTTGTTTGCAGGTGTGCGGTGGGTCCCAGTCCAATACAGCTTTTACTTTCTGTGGGGTCATCTCTATTCCCTCGTGGGATATTCTATACCCCAAATAGTCATTTTTTTTCTTGGTGGAATTCGCATTTAGAGAGTTTTGCATATAGTTTAGCATCTAAGAGTTTTGTGATGAGTGCACAGAGTAGTTTGATGTGTTCTTCCATCGTTTCCGTGTAGATTAAAATATCATCAAGATACACTAGAACCCCTTTATATAAAAATTCATGAAGGGTTTCATTGATCAATTGCATAAACACGGAAGGCGCTCCTTGCAGTCCAAAGGGGAGCACTTTAAATTGGTAGCATCCCAATGGTGTGTTAAAAGCTGTCTTCCACTCATCCTCTTCCTTTATTCTTATGCGGTAATATGCCTCTCATAGGTCTAACTTTGAAAAAAAAATTCCTTTCGAGAGGTGGGCTAACATGTCCTTCATGAGGGGCAGTGGATACATATTCTCTATGCAAATTGCATTTAATTTTTTGTAATTAACACACAAGCATACTGAGCCATCTTTCTTTTCGCAGAATAACACTGGAGCAGCTATTTTTGGTTGGGTGGGTTTGATGAAACCCCTTTTTAAATTTTTGTCGATAAATGCTCTGAGTTCTTTCAGTTCTCTGGGAGACATACAGTACATTTGTGGTTTTGGGAGTTTAGCCCCTGGTAGGATTTTGATAGCGCAGTCTGTGGTGCGATGGGATGGGAGTTCATCACAAGCTTCCTCGCTAAATACTTGGGTGAGATCCTGGTACTCATTGGGGATGTTAATGGGTTCAGCTAACTGTCTAGTCATGGCTTACTCTCTGTTCTCTGTCCCTTTCTTTATCCTTTTCTCTGAACTATTTGCAAATACTACGTCTCTCTGGAATTGTATGGTTCCTCTCCTCCAATTTATTTTTGGATTCCATTTCCGCAGTCATGTGAGACCTAGGACTAGCAGCTCTTCCATTCCTGGCACTACAGTGAATGTGAGCATCTCACTATGGTTCCCTAATCTTATTTTCAATGGTTCTGTGGTAAACCTGGCTCCCCCGCCCCCGCTAAAGTTCCATCTAATTGGCAGAAAGCGATGGGATTTTCCATTTCTTTCAGTTGGATCCCCAATTTCTCTGCAAGGGAGAGATTTATTAGGCATCGGGTAATCCTGAATCCAACTTCCCGCTGCAACTTCCTCCCCCTTCCCTCGGTTGGGGATAAACAGTCTTAGGGATAGAGTGATTGGTTCAATTGGGTTGCTTAATTGGGTCATCTTCCGGATTGCTTTTGGACTGGCTCAGGTCCCCTCGGAGCGTTGGGGGTTCTTCCTCTGGTTTGGGGGGAATAGGAATCCCACAGCTACTCGGCCGCTCAGGCCAGTCTCCTTTCCACGAGGGCTGGATGTTCCAGGTTTTCCCCCGATGGGTGGTCTGGCTTTCTGGCAGAGGTTTTTGAATGGCATTCTGCTATGCGGTGTCCCTTCTTTCCACACTTAAAGCAACCAAGATGTTCTTGGAGTCATGGTGGTTTGGGGGTTGAAAATTTCCCATTTCCCCAGGAGTGGGGATCTTTTCCAAAACTTGCCACTGCGGTACCGGTTACGGGTCATGTCTATCTCTGCCTCCTCTGCCATCATGTACCATTCATGCAGGAGGTTCGGGGCCCCACAGGCCAGGCAGGTAGCGTATAGGTCGTCATTTAGTCTATCTTTGAACCAACAGACTAGGATATCCTCTGGCCAGTTGACTCAGCCAGCCAGGTCACGAAATTCCTCGGTGTATTCAGCTACTGGGCGATGGCCTTGCTTTATGACTCTGATGTGGTCTCAGGCTTTTCTATCTGCGAGAGGGTCTTCGAAGCAGTGGCATAGGGCCGTCATGAAGTGGTTGAGGTTCCTTAATTCTGGGGCATTGACGTTGTGGAGTGTCACCATCCATCTGGCTGCTGCCCCTTCCAGGGCCAGGGTGACGACTCATACTCAGGATCCCTGGGTTTGGAAATTCTGCCCATATTCTTGCATGTAGGTGAGGACTTGCGCCAGGAAACATCCTAGTTTCTGGGGGTCCCTATTGAATTTTACTCCTGGGGTGGGACCTTCCTCTGCAATTGTATGTCTCTGGGTTGGCCAGGGTTAATCCCCTGTTCTGGGGCATTTAGGGGTCAGGTACCTGGTATGGCTGCTGGTTTTTCAGCTTGTCCCGCTGCCCGATCATTCTCAGCTGAATCCAGGGTGGTGGCTCGGGTTCTCTCATTTTCTGGTTCCCTCGCTCTCCTGCATTGGCATCCTGGTGCATCCCTCACCTCAAGGTTCTCCAAGGCTTCCCTCATGAGGCGATTTATGTATCATCTCAGTTGGTCATGGGCCGGTGGCTTCTTGTCCCATTCTTCCTGATCCAATAGGGCCTCCAGCTCCAATTTCCATCCCAGGTTTACGATTGCCCTGGGTGAGGGTTACTCCCCTGGTTCTTCCATCTCAGCTGTCTCTCTTTCTGATGCCTATAGAACACCAGTTTGAGCTTCTTCAGTGACAGACTGAAACCTCATCTCTGCGGGGCTTCGATCCATGCTTGCCGCTGGAGCGACCCGAGCCGGCTGGTTTCGGGGCTAAGCCACCCCGTAAAGGTGGTGAAGAGGGGGGAGACTGCCTGCAGGGTTGAGGAGAGCCGCATCTCTCCTCCACAGCTGGCCATTACTCACTTTCCCGAAGGCGGTTGCAGCGGTGGTCAGAAATGGCCACCACAAAGAAGAACTCAACCGGAAAAGAATGTGCAGGAGGAAGATAAGAAGAGAAAGTTTTGGTTGACTGGGTCAAACAGCAAAAGCAACAAAGAAGGTACCCTGGAATTGAAACTTAAAAAACAATAACATTGTTCCCTAAGAAGATTTTTAAGCTGCAAAGGAGAGAGAAAAGGGGAAAGATTTGGGTTTTTTTTTCCTCCTTTTCCTATTCTGGCAGCTAAGAGACTTAAGCAAGGATTTGGGGAAAAAACCACTTTGACATTAATAGGCATTTAATGCTGAAAATAAAAAGTCAAAGGGATAATAAAGATTTCTGGATAATTAAAAGCTTTTGAAAACAGGAAAGGAGAGAAAAAGAATAAAAGGGCAGGATCTGGAAGGGAGGAGACTGCCTGGAATTAAAAAAGAACTTACAGCAAATCTCAACAAGACTTCCAAAAGAAACATTCTAACTGAAAAACCGCAGGAAGAGAAAGTCAAAAAAGAAATAAGATATAACTCGGGACTATCTGGATTACTTGATGATTTCTGGATTCTTAGTTATTGTTTTGAATGACTAAAATCAATCGGGTGGTTGTTTAAAACTGTTTAAAATGGCTCCACTTTTAGAAGAAAATGGAACTTAAAAAGTACAAAGAAGATGCACAAGAAGGGAGAGGTTCTTTTGGCTTTGTATTTCAGTTTTTAGAAAGGGAGATTTGGAATTATGAGAAACAACAAGAAATGCCTGCAGAACAAGAAGATTGCAACAAAGAAGCCATCTTTAATGAACAAGTAATCTTAGATGGGGGGGAAAAAGGAAAGGGGGAAAGAGAATGGAAAGTTTAAGATTGGGAAAAACAACCCAAAAAAGAAGAATAGAGTGAAAAATAAGTATAAAATCAGAAAGCAACAGAAGAGGGAAATGCAGAAGAGAGAATTAGAACTAGAGAGACAAGGGGGTAAAAAGGGGAGGGAGAAGATGAGGGGGAAGAAAGAAAGGAAAAGAAGTTATAAAGGACAGAAGCAAAATATAGAGAAACGGCCTATTTAGAGATAATGGGTGAAAACTTAATGGAAAAAGGGATTCTGCAAAGGTACATAAGATAGTATGGTTATATTACAAACAGAAATAATTTTAGAAAATATGAAACAATGTATGATTAAAATGTCTGATAAAATAGCTATCGTAATTCAGTGGAATGCTTGTCGATAAATAAATGTAACAAAAGGTATATTTAATGATTTATAAAACATATGTGAAGAGAAATAAGGAAAAATTAATTATGGAGATTATATGTGTTTTTAAGGAAGTATGACATTTAATTGAAAAGAAGTGTTAAGATTTTAATGATTATTAATGATAGAACTGAACTGGAATGGAATGAGGGTTTATAATTACATATATTTACAATCTTTCTTTTTTTTAAAAAAAAAAAAAGAATATAGTGTGTATTATAAGAATGTGCCAAGCAGAATTCGATTGGAAGTTATGTATTATGTATTATATTGAAGGTCATAAACTTAAGGTATATATTGAAGTTTAAATAAGAGTTGAATGGATGTAATTAAAAGATATAAAGGTGTCATACTCCAATTAGTAACTACAGGAGAAAATTTGTTTAATGAGAAAAGATAATATGAAATTGAAACAGAACAGACAAAAGTATAAATATAATGATTTGCTTGGAGTCCGGTTTGCAGTGCTTCGGGGCAGGCAGGAATCCGCGATCGTGCGTGGTTTCTGCCTGCGCTCGCCGCTGGAGTGCCCCGAGCCAGCTGGCTTCGGGGCTAAGCCACCCCGTAGAGGTGGTGAAGACAGGGGAGACCCGGCAGGGTCGAGGGGAATTGCACCTCTCCTCCCCAGCAGGGGCTAAACTCCCTTTTCTGAAGGCGGTTAGAGCAGCGGTCAGAAATGGCCGCCTGAAAGAAGCACTCAGCTGGAAAAGAAAGTGCAGGAGGAAATTAAGAAGTGAAAGTTTTTGGCTGACTGGGACAAAAAACAACAACTAAGATACCCGGGAATTTAAATTTTGCAAAAGATACATCGTTCCCAAAGAAGACTCGGAAGTGGCGAATGAAAGTGAAAAGGGACAGTTTTTTTTCACTCTCCTTCCTAACGTTGACAGTGAACAGAAATGAATGAGAAATCGGAAAAACCCGCTTTGGCATCAAGGTAATTAAACTGGATAATTAAATGTCAAGGGGATAAGGATTTCTGAACACTAAATTTTTTTTTTTTTTTTGCTGTAAGTGGGAAGGGAGAGGAAAAGAATAGAAGCAGGATTTGGAAGGAGGAGACTGCCTAGAACTTAAAAGAATCTGATTAAATACTAACAAGACTTCTAAAATATACATTTTAACTGGAATTTTGTAACTAAACAGTAACCCCAGGAAGAGAAAGTGAAAAAAGAAGAAAGTGTCAAAAAAGACAGCTTGTGTGTATTTGGATTGTTTGGTGACTTTGGGACTTTTGGAAATTATATTTGAATGACTAAAAACACTTGGGTGATTGTTTGAAAAAAAAAATTTTTTACAATGGCATCACTTGTGGATGAACTGAAAATGGAATTTAAAAAATACAAAGAAGAGGAACAAGAAGGGAAGGGCTCTCTTGGCTCTCATTTTCAATTCTTAGAAATGGCGATTTGTACTTATGAGAAACTGACTGCACAACAAGAAGATTGGGACAAAGAAGAAGCCATCTTTAACGAACAAGTAACTTTACTTGGGGAAGAAAGGGGAAAGGAGGAAAAGAAAATGGAGACTTTAAGATCTAAAAAAAAAACCAAAAAAGGGAAAAATAAGGTGAAAAGTAGATATAATGTTAGAAAGCAACAGAAAGGGGGAATACAGAAGAGGGAAATGGAGGTGGAGAGACAAGGGGGTAAAAAGAGCAGAAAGAAGAAGCAAGGGAGGAAGGAAGGGATGAGAAGCTTCAAAGGTGTGGAGCAAGATGTAAAGAAACAGGACTTATTTAGAGATAATGGGTAAAAACTTAATTGAAAAAGTGATTCTGCAAAGGTACATAAGATTGTATTGTTATATTTGTATTAGAAATAATGTTAGAAAATTGGAAACAACATGTGATTAAAAAGTGGGATAAAATATTCAGTGTAATTCAGTGAAACTTTTGTGAACAAAAGGAAGGAAATGGAATAAATGAAAGAATTGAATTAAGAAGGAATGGGAACATTTTAATGACACAATGTTTTAAAATATAAGTGAAGTGGGGGGGAAATAATTATGGAAAGTTTATAAGTGTTCCCATAGAAGTATGATACTTAACTGAAAAGTAATGTGTAAAATGTTTAAGATTTAAATGAATATTAATATTAATGATAGATTTGAATTGGTATGGATTTTGTTTTAATTATATTATATATTTATATATTTTTGTCTTTTTAAAATATAGTGTGTAACTTTAGAATGTACTAAGCAGAATCCAAATGGAAGTTATGTACTATACTAAGTGTTATAAATTTAGGGGAAGGAGATAAAGGCGTCATACTCCAATCAGTGATTACAGGATAAATTTTGTTTAAAGAGAAAAGATAATAGACAGCTGTAAACAGGACAGACAAAGAATATAAGCATAATGATCTGAACTGAGATGTGATAAATAAATAAAATAAAACTAAGAAAGTTAAAAGAGGGGAGCAGCTATATAGAAAATGTAGAATGGCAATAAGATATGGAATGGTATATAAAATGATCATGAATTTGAATTTGTGTCTGTACGAAGAGATGTAACCCGGGATGAAGCTGCTTTCAGAAAAGATGTTTTATGTTTCTATGTTTTATGTTTTGTTTGTTTGTGTATTGTTTTTGAAAATCAATAAAATTTGTTTTTAAAAAAGTATAAATATAATTGAGAAAATTAAAAGAAGGGAAAAACTATATAGAAAATGTAAAATAGTATAAGATATGGAATAGAATACAAAAAGGAGCATGAAATTGAGTTTTGTGTCTGTATAAAGAAGTTCAACCCAGGACCATGCTATTTTCAAAAAAGATGTTTTACTCGTATTTTGTATGTGTGAAAACCCAAATAAAACTTTATTAAAAAAAAAAAAAAAGAACACCGGGGCTTTGTGGAGGTTTCATAGGCAGCTTCGCTATGTTCGATGGGGTGCACAAGTTAGTATCTGGCTGGGTTGTCAGAAACTGTTGATGTTTCTCCCCAGCATTCGGCTTCTCCTTGGTCCTTGCTGTACTCAGACATTTTCCTTTCTTGCAGGGTCTCTACGGGGTGGCTTAGCCCCGAAGCCAGCTGATTTGGGGCGCTTCAGCGGCGAGCCCAGGCAGAAACTGCGCACGATCATGGATTCCTGCCTGCCGCCAAAGCCCTGCAAACCGGAAGTCTCACTGGAAGTGACTGGAATTTTTTTTATGGTCTTCTCATTTCCTGGCTGTGCCGCTCAGAGGTGTTAGGTTCCAGCCATCTGGGATTCCTCTATCCATTGTATCATGTGAGGGTTATACAAAATTGATATAAGATTGAATGTATTCAAGTTACATAAACAAAGGATTTCTTTATCAGTCTCCCCCCCCCTTTCTTCTTCCACTGAAGTAATGACAGATACACGGATCTGACACATTCCTTTTCTTAGCCATTGCCAAATCTAGTTATTATCTGCTTTCCCTGCTATTTTTTAGATGTACTGGCCAAGTAGTGCTTTGTCTTCTCATGTCTCCTTTCTGTTCTTCATTTGGTCTTTTTTTTTTTGCAAAAGTTTTATTCAATTTTCACATATTAAAGGAAAAAAAACTTTTTCCAGTGAACAGCATGATTCCAGATTAACACATTTCCATTACAAACTTGACTTACATTTCATATTCATCTTTTACATTTGATAACTCATCTTAAACTTACTTTATATATTTTCTTTAATTTTAATCATCAAGCTTTTCCCATCTTATTTTATAATTTTTCCAATACATTGCTTGATCTATTTCTTTAAATCCTTAATACATCATTATATATCTTCATATTCATTATATTTTATCTTCTTATTGTGTCAGGTCTGCAATTTACTCATCTATTAATTCATCATTCCAGCAATTTACACATTTTCAACATAATAATAAAAAGAAAATAACAAAAATACAACACCCCTATTTGCCAATTCCAATGTGCCGTCCCTGTGGTTAAACATATCACATAATTAATGCCCCCCCGAAGATTCCCATGATTTAACTTTGAGTTAACACTTTAAAAAAGAAGAAAAGGACACAATAATAATTTTCTAGTAATTACTACATTACATATATCTCTTTTAAATATGGATCTGCAAGTTCCCTTTCTCATTACCTAAAGAATATATCTAGATTTTAAAAAAATTATAGATAAAACAAACATAATTAATCCCATCATTTCATAAGAACTAATATTGTTTCCCCTTTGACATTACTCCTGCTCTATTTGCTACAATTTATTAATTCACTTAGTATTATTAATATCTTTAGTCCAATTACCTCTCTTAATTTCATAACATAAAGGAAGAAGAAGCAACCAGTCACTACAGTAACAAAACAATATCAATCCCCTTCTTCCATCTTAATATTCTCTATTCCATTGTTTATCATTTCTTGTTATTGCTTATTAATTCATTTAATATTATTAATATCTTTGTTTTAGTTATCTCTCTTAATAAAGAAAAAGCAGATGATCACAACAATAACAAAACAATATCAGTCCCTATCTCCCCTTTTAATAATTTGTATTTCACTATTTTCTAAACAATCTTATCATTTCTTATTTGTTTAAACTAGTCCTTATACTCTTGCAGAATCCCCTTCTTTATAATTCTCAACCAACCATTATCTCTGTGCCTTTTAATTAAGCACTTCCATTTCATTATTATATTCTTGCCATATTCCTTTCTTTCCAAATCCCGTTTCCTTCTTGCCCTTTTTTCATCACTCCAATTTCTACCTCCCTTCTTTTCCATTACTCCCCCCTGAAATTTCCATTTGGCTGTTTCCTTTTCTTTTTTTGGTTTTTAAAATAAACCCCCTTTTAATTACAATGTTGAACCTCCTATTATTAATTCTCTTTCTATTCCTCCTTTGCTTAACTTTCCATTGATTCAAATGTTCATTTAAGATGGCCACTTCTTTTGTTGATTTCTCTTCATCTTGTTGTTCTTGGTATTTTGAAACCTCCATTTCCAGAAATTGCAATGTGAAACCAAATGATTTGCCTTCTTTTTATAGCATGTCTTTCATGTTTTTAAGTTCCAATTTAAGGTCCAGTAACATTCCTGCCATCTTTAAACAAGTTTATAAAAGTTTTCCAACATTTTACTCTTCTTGACTCCTCTTCCAAAGATTTCCAGATTAGGTCCATTTTTCGATATCCATTGATTAAAGTTATAGTTCAAAAGCACCAAACACTTCCACAATTTCCCTTTATTTTCAAATTTCACTTTCACTTTCCAAGGTCCCTATTTTGTAGCATCCTAATTCCAGTTATTTTGTATCAAGTCAATCTAACACAGTGGTCGCCAACCAGTGGGCCGGGGACCAGTGGGCTGGGTCCATGAGAAAATTTTGTGGTCCACAGAGAAATGTCATCCCCAAAGCACCCCCCAAAGCAATTAATCCAGGCTGCGTGGAAACACAAGGCTTTGCCACCCACATGGCCCGCAGGAACACAAGGCTTGCGTTGCTTACATTGTGAACACGAGGTAGTGAGGGGAGGGTGGAAGGGTGGAAAGGGGGAACTTGCCTCACTCACCCCATGCACCTGGCCTGGCCACCGGGCTGCTTCTTTCCACTTCTTTTTCTGCTTTTGGCTGCACGTAAGGAAAGCAGCAAAAGTCTTTCTTTCTCTTCCCCAAACTCTGCCAGAAATGAGTTTTTGGGATCCTGCAAGGCATCCTGCTCCAAGAGGCTGTGCCAGCATGACAAGTCTCACAAAGACTCATTTCTGGTGGAATTTGGGAGAGAGAAAGACTTCTGCTGTTTCTGCTGCTTTCCAGCATGAAGCCAAAAGAGAGTCTCTCTCTCTCTCTTTCTCCTTCCCTCCCTCCTTCCCTCCCTCTCTCTGGAGACGGTATCCTGCAATCCCAAATAAAGAATCATCGATTGGTAGGAAAATGGGTTGGGGAATTTTCCTGCAGACTTTTTTGGAGGTTTTCCTATGGTCTCTGGTCCGCGGGATTTAAAAGTATGAGTTTGGTGGTCCCTGAGGACCAAAAGGTTGGCGACCCCTGATCTAATGGATCCAAGTTTTAGAATAGAAAGGGATATTTATAAACAATTCCCTTCTCCACTAGATGGCACTCTTCGCTATGTTTAAAGTCTATTCTTTTCCTTTTTCCTGATTTTTTCGCACTCATTCAAAATTTTAAAGTTCCAACATCAGTAAATCCAAGCATTAATTTTCAAATTTTATTTTCCACCTTGACACTGTCCAGTCCAGCTTTAATAAACCTGTTTGGTGTAGGGTTGTATGTTAAATTATTTCAAAGACAAGTTTCTTCTTCTGGCTTCTTCCTTTTAAGTACAAAGCCACTTCATCTGTCAGAATTTTTCTTTCTTAATTTCTTTGTCCGCTGCTTAAATCCACTTTCTTAACAATTTTAAAAGATTCCAAAACCAGGGTATCTTATGTCAAAATTCTCCTGGTTACTATGCTGTCCTCTTTTTCACCGCTCTTCCTGCACAATCTTATTCCAGCAGTCTCTTCCCCTTCAGGGTGGCCATTTTAGACTACTGCTTCAGACGTCTTCGGGAGGGAGTGTTGCCAAGTCAGGGAGGGAATATGTGGCTCCCCTCTACCCGGCTGGGGGTATCCCCTTCCTCCACCGCACCTACAAGATGGCTTCTGCCCCAGATTTGGACGATTGGGGCTCTCTGACGAAGAAGCATGGACCAAAGCAACGGACGATCGTGGTCATTGGTCCGTCTTTGGGGAAGTCCAACCGGAACTTGGTCTTTCTTGTAGGCCAGTTTGGTCATTTGGTCTTTCTTGTAGACCAGTTTAGTCTTTCCAGTAGTCAGTAAGCCTTCCTGATATACTAATATCATTGTATCTTCATCATTGTCCTTCAGATATTCTTCCAAAGCCATTTTTTTTCTTCAACCATTTGATGAACTTGCAACATTCCATGCCCACCTATTTGCCTTGATAGAATCTGTCAATGTCACTGTGAGGATGAAGGGCATGTTCATTGTCATTATTTTTCTGGTCTTCCTATCCATTGTTTTTAGTTCTGCTTGAGTCCAGTTCCCTATTCAAGCTGTATATCTAATCACTGGTATTTCCTTGAATCACAGGTGTTCATTGCCTTGATAGTATTTCCTCCATTGAGTTTGGATTTAAGATCTTCTTCACTCTCTTGATCTATTCACCTCTAATCTTTTTCTTGACTGCAGTGTGCTTGATGTTGTCAGTCTGAAGGATACCAGTTATTAGTAGTAATCACCCAGACTCTTAATGTTATTTTTATGGGGTATCTTGATTCTTTCAGTTTTCACTATTTTTCCTTTTTTGATAGTGAGTGTAGCACATTTGTCCAATCCATTTCAGATGGAGTTTTTCCATACAGGAGGTGGGATAGACCGGCAAATGTTTTTGATAGTTGATAGCCATTGCCTGAGTTATTCAATAGTTATTCAGAACAGAGGCTAGCAGACTAACATTGATTTATAATACAAAATAAAGTATTCATAGAAGCAGAATTGGAAGAACTGCAAAAGCGTACCCAGAAAGGGCAAAGAAATCAAAGCCTTGCCAGAAGTAACTCAGAATATAGAGACAAACCAAGGGAGTTGGCAGTAGAGGAATCCAGAAGAGATATAAAGCTGTTTTCATTTGAAAACCAGACATCCTCTCCTCTGCCTCTGGAAGAACAAAGCCCTCTAACCAAAAAAGTAAAAGAATTTAAACAAAGAATAACTGAGCATCTGTAGAACAGCACAAAAACATCAGAATAAAGCTGCCCGCAGTGAAGCTTGTTTCAAAGAAACAAGTAGCACAAGCATTTAAAAGATGCAAATACTGCAATAACAAGTATAAGCATCAACTCATGTAAGAAACAAATTATTATTGTCGTTATTGTTATTGATTTAATTTTCAATTTGGTTCAGCCTGGGATTGATAAAAACTTAACAGTTCAAGTCCTAACCAAGGACCTAAGAGCTATTAAGATAATGTCTGAGTATATAGGCAATATATATAGGCAGTATATATAGTAGAGATGTCAAACTCAAGCCCCAGGGGGCGGATCTGGCCTACAGGATGCTTAGATCTGGCCCAAAGGACTGCCCTGGAAACAGAGAAGGACTGGCCTGCAATGCCTCTGATAGCAAAAATGAGAGCTCCAGGAGGCTATTGTGGCTGTTGTGGCCACTAACAGGGCCCGGGGGCACACGTGACCCACTCAACCTCCATTTTTGCTCTCAGAGCACTTGGACCATCACAGGGGCCCCTGACATGAGTGACATCAAGATAGCCATGCCCACCCTGGCCACACTCACCCCAGCCCCTGAGGTCAAACACAACCCTGATGTGGACGTCAATGAAATTGAGTTTGACACTCCTGATATATAGTATGTAGGCAGTTCCAAGTAAGGTGGTTGTTTTTGCAAGCTTAGACAATTCAGATTTAATAAGTTCAAAATTTCCATGAACCTAGGCAACCTTTTGGGTATTGCTCCAAGGGCTCCTATTACTACTGGTAAAATCATTGATTTATTCCTCCACAATAGCTCAACTTCAATTTTCTAATCACAAAATTTCATTATTTTTTCTAGTTTTTTTCCCCAATTAATGCATCACCTGGTATTGCAATATCAGCGAACCAGACTTTTTCTTATTTTCCATAATAGTGTTGTCAGATGTGTTGTAGACCAGATGTCTGTCTTTTTGGATCCAACAGTTCCACAGGATCTTCACCTGGTCATTTACAAGAATTTTGTCAATGTCTTGTTCTCAGTGATTTTTACTGCATTCGAACCCAAACTTCTGGCAAAGCTCCCAAGGCAACTTGATTATGATGTAGTAGATCACAGGTGTCAAACGTGTGGTATCACGTTGCCGTCACATTACATTTTGCAACATTTTTCTCATTCATGGAGTTGGGAGGGGCATGGCCTGCGTGTGAAACATCCAGCCCACGGGCCACCAAATTGACACCCTGTTGTTAGATAATCAATCTGTGAAATTTTGCTGCATCCACTGATAAGGTGATCCACTGTTTTATCCTTCTCGTTGCATAAGTGACTGTTGTTATTGGTATGTTGAATTTTTGCTTTCATGGAATTAATCTGCAAGGTTTTTTCTTGAGCAGCCAAAATGAAAGCTTCAGTTTCTTTCTTCAGTGCCCCTGATCTCAACCAGCTCCACATTAGCTTTATATCTGCCTTTCCTTTAATGTCCTTTAGTTATTGATGGTACACAGGCTTCCTTTTCCAGTTAAAAACTCAATGATCAATTGTTTCCTTTTGATATTCTGCTTTTAATCTTGTGTTTTCAAGAGATTTTCTTTGTTCACCTCTTTCAACAAAGACTCTTTTGCTTTTTTTAAATGTAGTCATTTAAGCCATGTTTTTCCTCTTTGGAAACAAAAACAGTTTGTTTCACCTGTAAGAGTCCTCTGCCACCCTGATATAGCAATAGCAATAGCACTCTGTAAAACTTTATAGTGCTTTACAGCCCTCTCTAAGCAGTTTACAGAGTCAGTATATTGCCCCTGTCAATTTGGGTCCTCATTTTACCTACCTCCGAAAGATGGAAGACTGAATCAACCTTGAGCCTGGTGGGATTTGAACTGCCAAATTGCAGGCAGCCAATAGTCAGCAGAATTGGCCTGCAGTACAGCACTCTAACCATTGCGCCACCGAGGCTCAGATATCTTGGCAATATCACTTATTTGGTGCAGAGCATGGTGCATTGTTATTAACGTCCTTGTCTTTTATCCAAGTTATCAAGTTTTATTTGAGTCCAATCAATTATTCTAGTTGAGTATCGTACTACAAGCACTGCCCAGGTATTAATTGCTTTTATGATATTTCCTCCACTCAGCTTTGATCTCAAGATTTTCCAGACTCACTTTATGTATTTTGTTGAAGTAGCTTCCTTAACTTGGTTGTGCAACAGGTCAGAAGTTTCCAAAACTCCTATATACTTATACCCTTCTTCTGGTGTTACTACTTTTATCAACTCTTTATTATCAAGTTCAAATTCATCATCTTCTACCATTTTTCCTACCTTTATAGCAATTGTTGCACATTTGTCAATGCCAAATTGCTTTTCAATGTCTCTGCTAAACTCCTCAGTGCTTTTCAGCAGTGAGCTCAATTCAGCTTTTGTTTTCATTTTAAATCATCCATGTAGAGCAAATGGTAAATTTTCAATCCTTTTTTAGCAAATTCATAGCCAGTTTGTTTTGTTCAGCATGCTTGTTAGTGGAGCCATTAAAAGTAGAAATATCAGAGGTAACAATGAGTCGCCTTGGAAGATTCCTTGTTTGATTTCAATTTCACCAAGTTCTTCTCCATAGGCCAGCAACTAAGTCATGGAAGTCTTCAGGAATTTCTAATTCCAAAAATTTCTAAGCATTTCTCAATCTAGCTGTATGGAACAGAATCAAATGCTTTCTTATAATCAATCCAGGAATGAAGAAATTTGTTCGTCTTAGCTTTGAATTCTTCAAAACCAACTTTATCAATCATCAATTGATCTTTGGTTCCTCTTGAATTTTTGCAACACCCTTACTTTTCTACAGGCAGCAGATCATTTTTTTCCAGATATCCATAAATTTTGTTTGCAATAGTAAGTAATTTGTATGTTGTTGGCAAGCAAGTTATTGGCCTGTAATTTTCAGGTTTATTTCCCTTTTCTGCCTCCTTCTGAATCAAAAAAGTTTTTCCAGTTGTTAGCAGGGGTGGGCTTCAAAAATTTTAGCAGCCAGTTCTCTGTTGCTGGGTGGGTGTGGCCATGGTGGGCATGGCCTAATCAGCCTCCTGCACCATGCTGGAGGAGCATTTTCTTTGAGCCTCCGGAAGGGTGAAAATGGCCTCCCTGGGCTACAGAGGATTTCCTAAAGCTTCTGGGAGGGCGAAAACTTCTGGAGCCTCTGGGAGGCACATTTTTTTGCCCTCCCCAAGCCTCCAAATGGGCCCTGTACTTACCTGGATCCAAAATGGGACTCCTGGGAAGGGTGGGGCAGGGTGGGTGGGGCTAGCTAGGGGTGGGATTTGCTGACTCACTGAACCGGCCATAAAATTAGCTACCAGTTCAGTACCGGTTCGCCCGAAACAGGGCAAACCAGTAGTAGCCCAGCCCTAATTGTTAGCCATTTTCACTTTCTAGAGTTTCCAGAAACAGATTCATCTGGGTTGCTAATTTTGTTGTCAGGCTAATTCTGTTTGTTTTCTTTATTCTTCAGTTTTACTTACCTCATATTCTTCAATTACTTAAATCCAATCAAATTTTCTTTATTATTATCTTTATTTTTATTTTAAAACAGATTTTCCACTTTGGTTTTCTCTTCTTAATTGTTTTATTCTATCCAATTTTCAAGCTTAACTCTCCAGTAATAACATAAGCTGCTGCATATATTCGTTGGTTTGTTTGAGCTAATGATTTTGTTGGAATAATTTTTTTGTTGGAATCAACAGCTTCATTCACATTTTTCAATAATTTAGCTAAACTTCTCTTAATAACTTGATTCAGTTTTGGCAATCAAATTCTTTCCATGTCTTCCAACTGAGTCTTAATCTCAGCTAAATTGGCTTTTGCTGTTGGTTCTTCAAGATCTAATCCAGCTCTTGCTTCTTGTTTCTCACCCGCTTCTCTTAATTTCCTTCCTTTTTCCCATTACCTGCTGCTCCATTTCTAAATTATCGTTATCAGTTACATTTGAGCTTTGATCTTGTACTGCTCTGGTTGCAATTTCTTGTAATTCTACATTACTGAAGAGCTTGTGCTTCAAAATAACACACCTCTGGTCCATAAGTCTTTGTTCATTGATTTCCATATTCAGGTTATCCTCCTTCCAAATCTTGAATGTGCACTTTTGAAATCCACATTGTGTTGGCTCAGGTTGCTAATAAGCTTCCATAATTGAGTAATTTTCTTCCTTTGTCCAGATTTTTCACTTTTTTAAATTTGTCTACCAGTTGCCTGTCAACTCCATGTCCTGGTTGCCTAGAAGGAGCTGAGCCCTGTAGCATACTTTTTGTTAAACACCCAGAAGCCATAGTATTCAATGTGAATCTTGTTGTTCCAGATGATCATGATGATGATGGGAAGATGTGGATGGTATTACAGATATCATTGTAGGATGTAAGATGTTCTAAGTAAACCTGCCTTTTGCAATTGACTGATGGTGAATTTGTCAATGCTGATGCCGTTCAAATATTGTTCCAATTGTTTAGGGTTGCACCCAAGATGCCTAATACTATTGATATTACTTTGGCTTCCTTTGCCACAATCATTCTATTTATATTTGCAGGTCTTTGTATTTTGTTATTTTGTCCAGTTTTTTCTCTCCTGCTGTCTTCAGATATTGCCATTTTCAGTAGCCAGCCTTTTTTGTGTTTTTTTCTAATTTTTTATACATTTTTTTCTTCTTTAAAATACATGCTTAATAAACAGTGAATTGGCTGGATCAATTTGTCAATACAAAGTATTAATAAACTAGTAGTGAAAGTAATAATAATAGCAACCATAGTTAGAATACTAATATTTACTTATTATGGTAAAATTCTTGCATGATTTACTTATATATATCAGTAATCTTTCATCTTCTAATTTCTACCTCTTTTATCCAACCATTGATAAAACATATCTCATGTTGCGGGGACTTCCGGTTTGTCGGCTTCGGCAGCGGCAGGGATTCGCGATACTGCGTGATCCCGGCGGGCGCTAGTTGCCTTGGTGCCTCCGATCCCAACGGGTCTGGAGGCTAAGGCTACCCAGAGGCAGCCGAAGACAGGGGGATCCGGAGAGGGGTTTGGGGGTGTTGCAGACCCCTCCCCAGCCGGCAAAACCCCTTTTCTCAAGGCAGTGGAGCGGCGGTCTGTAATGGCCGCCACAAAGAAGCCGGCAGCTGGGTAAGACTGTGCAGGAGGAAGAGGGAGAAAGTTTTGAAGATAAAGTTTTTTCTTGGCTGACCCAGGACTTTAAGATACACCTAATATCCTGAAAACTATGATTTTTTTGAATGATACTTTGTTTCCAGAGGAGAATTTCAAGCGGCAAATTCGAGGTGCTGAAAGGGAAAGTTTACTCTCCTTCCCTATGGAATCAACAAATGGATATTGAGAAATCTGTCTTTTTGTAGAAGGTAAAAAATTTGGCTCCTTGTTATAAGTGGGAAAGGAGAGGACAAAAAAAATATTAAGATCTTGTTGGAGGAGATGCCTTGAAGATTTTGAGACTAGAAATTAATTGCAACAAGGCTTTAAAATATAGATTGGACTTTTCTTTTCTTTTTATTGATATTACCCCAGGAAGAGAAAGTGAGAACTTTGTGCTTTGTTTGGACTGATTGATGACTCTGGGACTTTGGGGAACTGTTCTAACTTTTGAAACATCTTGGTTGTTTTAAGAAGAAGAAAAAAAGAAAAGACTTACAATGGCTTTACCTGTTGATGAACTTAGAAAGGAATATGCAAAAATAAAGAAAGAAGGCAAGGACGCTGTGAAAGAAGCCTTTCATTTTTTAGAAATGGCGCTTGCTATTTATCAGCAAACACAACAACAGATGGAGAAAGAGGGAAAAAAAAAAAAAAGAAGAAGAAGAAGAAGAAGAAGAAGAAGAAGAAGAAGAAGAAGCCATCTTTAATGAATCCAAAAATTTAATTAAGAAAGAAAGGAGAAAGAGAGGAAGGAAAATGAAGGACTTAAGACTTAAAAAAACACCCAAGAAAGAGAAAAATAAGATCCAAAATCAACACAATGTTAGAAAGCAAAAGAAAAAGGAATACAACAGAGAGGGGAAGCTAACAAGGCAGAGGTTAGGAGAGGGGGGATAAAAAGGTCAGGTGGGATAAGAAAGGAAGGGAAAAGGGGGGGAAAGCCACAAAGGTATGAAACAAGATGGGAAAAAAGGAATTTTTTTAGGGATAAAGGGTAATGTATAATTTCTTTAAAAAGAAGATTCTGCAAGGTACATAAGATGGTATTGTAGTATTTGTATTAGAAATAGAAAACTAGAATGTTATAAGAATTAATAAAAGGTTAAAATATTGAAATGTTTAGTAATGATAGACTTTAAAATTTAATAAAATATTAAAGGGAATGTTTAAAATATTGAGTTTAATTAAAGAGTTTAATTGACTATTGTGTTGATGTTATTATAAACTTATTACTGTAGCATTTGTCTTTGAAATAGATAATTGGAATGTTATAAGATTTAATATTTAGATTTACTATCTAATTATGTATTTAATCACTTTGGATTTATTATTTTTCTTCTTTTTAAAAGTTAGTAGGTAGAATGTACTAAGCAGAATCAGATTGGGTACTAGGCGTTATTTTAAATGTTAACTTAGGGGGACGATAGAAAGGCATCATACTCTGATTAGTGATTTCAGGAGAAATCCTTTTTTCTTACTATAGGGAATGAGATAAATGGATAATTTGGAAAGAATGGACAAAAGATACAAGCATAATGATTTAAATTAAAATGAATTAAATAAAATAGAATTAAGAAGAGTGAAAAGCGGGGAGAAGCTATATAGAAGATATAGAATGGTAAATAAGATAGGTAATGGTATATAAGATGAGCACGAATTTAATTGAAGTCCATAGAGAGAGAGGTAATCTGGGACCAAGTTACTTTCTAAAAAGAAGTTTTATGTTTTTGTCTTTTGTGTGTTTATGTCTGTGTGAGAATTAATAAAACCTTGGAGGAATGTTGGATGAGAATAACGGTAACCAAATCAGAGAGAAATGAAGATGATAACTATAAATTGGATAAATATAGGAAAAAATAATAATAATAATGAAATTGAATAAGAGTTAAGAGAAATAATGAGAAATTTGTTAAGAGATATTTATATGTTCATATGGAAATGGTGTAAAATAGAATTATGTTATATAAAATAATGTTTTATTCGACTTGTAAAATTTATAATGGAAAGAGGTTTTATGTATTCAATGGTTAATGATGGTTTGTTTGTCTTTAAAATTAATAAAATTTGTTTTAAAAAAAACATATCTCATGTTGCTTCTTCCTTATCTTTTATTATTAATATCAATCTATCCATCTCTGCACAGTCTTGGGTAATGGGTTGTGTGATGACCTTGTGAGACTTATTGCTGTGGTATCCTTGGTCTTGTGCTGTGATATCCTGGGTCATTTGCTGTGTTACAACTTCTTGAGTTCTTGTGGTGTAATTTCCTGAGTTTTCTGATGTGATATCCTGAAGGAGCACCCATGGGATCACCCCTCTCACCAGTCATCGCTAACCTATACATGGAACACTTTGAAACCAATGCTCTAGACAAATACAAACCCAAACCCAAACTCTGGCTCAGATATGTAGATGACACTTTCGTAATTTGGCCACACAGGAAAGAAAAACTGGACAACTTCCTCACACATCTTAACAACCTACACCCCAAAATACAATTCACCATGGAAACAGAAACCAACAACCAACTTCCCTTCCTGGACGTCCTAATTTACAAAAAACCCAATGTCTCCCTAGGACACACCATCTACCAGAAAAATAAACACACCAACCGCTACCTAAATGCACAATCCCATCATCACCCTGCACAGATCAACTCCGTAGCCAAGACCCTCATCTCCAGAACCAAACGCCTAGCTGAGAAAGACCACCTGAGAACAGAACTACACACCCTCACTAACGTATTAACGTATTAATTTCCAATGGATTCTAAACACTATCACCAATCTAATCCGAAAAGAGATACCCCAAAAAAACCAAGACACAGAACAAGACAACGGTATCACACTCCTCCCCTACATCAAAGGCACCACAGACAAAATCAGCAAAATTCTCCACAAACACAATATCAGGACAGCCTTCGGCACTGATCAAAAAACAGCTAACATCCTAAGAATCCCCCAAAGACAAGATCCAGCTAGAAAACCAAGGAGTTTATGAAATACCATGCAATAATTGCCCAGCCACATACATTGGACAAACCAACAGGAGAATAAATGCACGCATCGCAGAACAGAAAAACGAGTCAGAAGAGAAGAAAATACTTCCTCCCTCTTCCAGAATCTTAAAGCCACAGGAAATGAAATTAATTTCAAGGAACCAAATTAATATCCAACACTGAACACTCCAGCAAGAGAATAATCAGGGAAGCCATCGAGATAGAGAAACACCCTCATAACATGAATAGACGGGACGATACCTCCCGCCTACCAGACATCTGGAAGCTAGCCCTCATTAACAAATGAGCCCCAGCCACAAAAACCAACACCAGACCCGAAACAATACGGGCCACCACTGCCAATCCCCCTCATCAGACCCAGGCCCAAGCCCATCCTATAAACAAAGGACAACCACCATCCAGAAAACAGACCACGGCTGCCTCACCAGCTGTCGCACCCCCTGACCCCAAAACCAAACAAGCTGACACAATCCAAGAACACAGACCCAGACCCCAAACTCGAAGCCAGACTAAAACCCAGAATGCTACATCACAGCCACCCGCTCACGATATCACATCAGAAAACTCAGGAAATTACACCACAAGAACTCAAGAAGTTGCAACACAGCAAATGACCCAGGATATCACAGCACAAGACCAAGGATACCACAGCAATAAGTCTCACAAGGTCATCACACAACCCATTACCCAAGCCGTTACTACACAGGAGGCTAATGAAAAAAGATCACTACAAAACAAACCCAGGTGATTACAGCACAAGATCCAGGATATCTCCACAACAAAACTCACAAGGTCATCACACAGCTCATTATACCTACATCAACTCCATCAACCAATCAAGAGGCAGCAGTGCAGCCAACCAGCCCAGCACAACAGCCCCCACCACCAGTATTTATCGAGAGACGGCAGCTCCGATCACACACTGCTTGCACTGGCACGAAGCCGAAAGCACCAGCCTGAAGATGGCGAGTGGGACCTCGCCGAAATGTTGCCAAGATACTCTTAATCTTACACAGGAAAAGACCTGAACAGACCTAGACCTACACACACACACACACACACACACACACACACACACATGGTATTCAGCTTTGTTTGGGTATTTTCCCACGTCATTATAGTTGTGCTTTTAAAGTTGTAGCAACGTTTCAGCAGAATCTCATCTGCCATCATCAGGCTTCTGTATTGTGTTCGTCTGTGAGTCAGACTTTCACAGCTGTTCTGACTCACAGACGAACACAATACAGAAGCCGAAACGTTGCTACAACTTTAAAAGCACAACTACAATGATGTGGGAAAATACCCAAACAAAGCTGAATACCATACATGTAAGTACCCATGAAAACTTAAGAATATATATATATAGATATCTATCTATCTATCTATCTATATTTGTTTTCTGAGGTTCTCGCGGGTATTTGTATGTGGATCTTTGGTTATTCGGGTTTTCTCCCGCGTACGATTGGAAGTATCTAGGCAACGTTTCGATGAAGTCTCATTCATCATCTTGAGAAGCACTCTGAGAAGCACAGAGCCGAAGACACAAGCCTGAAGATGATGAATGAGACTTCATCGAAATGTTGCCTAGATACTTCCAATCTTACGCGGGAGAAAACCCGAATAACCAAAGATCCACATATATATACATATACATATATACATATATACATATATACATATATACATATATACATACATACATACATACATACATACATACATACATACATATGAGATTGTGTTGCAGCATTTTTTTAAAAAATTTTTTAACATTTTGAAATGTTTCACATTTTAAAAAAAAAGGCTTGTATATTTTTAAATCAGGTTTGGTTTGCCTGGAGTGAAGTCTGTGCCTGTGCTGTTTCACTGTGTAGAAGGGGGCAGAAATGGGGAATTGGAATTCCTGGTTAAAGAAACCAGATGTTGCTAATGAAGTTCCTTCCATTCCTATGTTTTCTCCTCTTGGGGAGTTAATAAATCAATGGAATGAGACATGGTTGGTTTGGTATACAAAGCCCCTAGATAAAATACTGTTAATTGAACTTTGTACAGCTCAATGGCCAAATCATATTTTAAAACCTCCTAATTATAGATGGTCGTGGTTTGGGGAATCTGATGTATATTGGATTAATGTCTTGAAAGCTGTTTTGACTAAAAGAAGTTAGACTCTCAGTTGCCTTATGTAGTGTCTTGGTACCATGTACAGTATACTGATCCATTCCCTCCTCTTGGGAAAAATAATAAAAAGATTTTGTATGCCAAGGAAAGGGATAAGTGGGATCCATTAGATTATGCTGGTTGTGTACGTCCTCCTCCTTATAACATAGCTGAGTCTCCGCAAGATGCTGTGGGGGGAAAGGGGGGAGGAAGTCTCCTTGCTGTTTCTCAGTATAGAGAGTTGAAACAGGAGCTGGATTCATTGGCAGTTGCTGGACCTTCTAGTGGAGCTGTAACTAGATCCAAAGCAAGAAGGGAACAACAGATGCTTTATCCATTACATGAAATGCCTAATGGACTGACATCTGAGGAGGTCCCCGTAACGACTTTCGTGAATGTCCCACTTACGTCCTCAGATTTTAGGAATTATAAGTTATCTATGTCATCTTTACAAATGGATCCAATTTTCTTGGCTGAGAGTCTGGATTTGTTTTTGGGACCAAATATTTATACTTATGTGGAATTACAACATATTATGGGGTACTTATTTACTCCAGAAGAGAGGGGCCAGATCAGACGGGCTGGTATAGCATTTTGGAATAAGACACAAGAGGGTGTGGTAAACGCTATAGATGGTGAGGTGAAATTTCCTTTGGCAGATCCTGGGTGGGATAGCCAAAATCCAGAGGATAGAGTATAGATGATGGATATAAAGAAACTTATTGTGCAAGGTGTGAAAACTGCTGTGCCACAGGGGAGAAATTTAGCTAAAGCTTTTGAGGTAGGTCAGTTAAAAGATGAGTTCCTGGCTGAATTCTTGAATAGAATCAAGGATAGTTTGAATAAATATTCTGGTCTTGCTCCAGAGACACCAGAATATCAGGCTTTAATGAAATTACAATTTGTTACTAAAGCCTGGGGGGATGTGCAGAAGAAATTGCAGAAGATAGAAAGATGGGTGGAGTAAGACATAGCTACTTTGTTGCAAGAGGCTACTAATGTTTTTATAGGTCATGATCTTGCAAAATCTCATCAAAAGTCTCAGATTATGCTGAGTGGAGTGCATGATGCTTACCTCTAGCCATTTGGAGTAAGCATCTACAACTATTAAAAATGTGTGTCCTTTGGTTGGGCCTGCAAAATCAATGTGTAGTCTTGACCATGGTCCCCTTGGTGTTTTCCATTCGTGGTTTGGTGCTGTGGGGGGTGTTGGCCTAGATACCTGGCAGCATTTACACGTTGCCACCCAGTCTCCTATTTCCTTATCCATCCCTGGCCATACATAACTCCTTGCCAGGGATTTCATTTTTACAATACCCGGGTGTCCCTCATGTAACAATTCTAGTATGTGTTTCCTTAGAACGTCTGGTATGACCACCCAATCCCCCCATAGTACGCATCTCTTCAGCATTGAGAGTTCTGTTTGTCTATTCCAAAATGGCTTGGCGGTCTCATTGCTCTCAGTTCCTGGCCATCCTTTTCCTACCCAGTTCAAAATCTGCGCCAGGGTTTTGTCTCTAGCTGTTTCCCTAGCAATGTCTGCTGCCATTATGGGTAGGTTTTCTAATGTCTCTATTTGAAGGGTTGATGTGGTTGGTGCTGGGTCATCTTCTATGCCAGGTAGAGGACAACGGCTAAGCGCGTCAGCATGATTTATGCCCTTTCTGGATTGGTAGGTTAAATTATAGTTGTAGGCAGCCAAGAATTCCAACCACCGTGTCATTCATGGTGACAGTATGTTAGGTGTAGCTTTGTTTCCTGCGATGATACCCAGGAGCGGCTTGTGGTCTGTGACTAGTGTGAAAGTTCTCCCATAGATATATTCGTGGAAACATTTTATGCCGGTGACAGCGGCCAATGCCTCTGTCTAATTGGCTGTAGTTCTGCTCCGGCTTTGACAGTCTTTGAATAGAATGCTATGGGTGCTTCTTTCCCATCTGGTAATACATGGCTGAGTATAGCGCCAATGCTGAAAGGTGGAGCATTGCAGGTTAGTGTTATTGGAAGTGTTTCGCTGTATTGTATTAGTACGCGGTCTGATGTGATCAAGATTTTTATTTCCTGGAATGCTGTTTCTTCCCATCGCCCCCAGGCCCAGGTTGCTTTCTTGTCAAGCAACCTGTGTAGTGGTTGCTTTCTGTGGTAGGAATATATTATAAAAGTTAATGAGTCCTAAGAAAGCTTGCAGATCACTATTATTTGTGGGTCTGGGGGCTTCTTTGATTGCTCTGACTTTATTTTCTGTGGAGTGGATTCCTTCACTGTCTATCAGATATCCTAGGAATTCAACTTTGCCGGCGGCTAATTGGCATTTCTCCTTTTTTACTTTTAGTCCCGCCTCCTTGAATTTGCCTAGGACTTCCCTTAGGCGGTCTCACAGTTGTTCTTTGTCCTTGGCTGATACCAGGACATCATCAAAGTATGGTCGACTATGGTTAGTGGAAGGACTCTGGTGTATTTTTTGAATTTTACTGTGAATTTTCCGGTACCTACTACGGGAATTTT
Organism: Notechis scutatus; assembly: GCF_049901735.1. Classification (NCBI taxonomy): domain Eukaryota; kingdom Metazoa; phylum Chordata; class Lepidosauria; order Squamata; family Elapidae; genus Notechis; species Notechis scutatus. Next base: position 57,364,821 of record NC_142025.1, on the reverse strand, counting down.
GTTCCCCTGGTAGTCTTTCAGTGTTAGTGTTTGTCTTTCGAGTCCTTCCCGGCTTATATCTGGTATCAGTCTTTTTATGGTGTCCCACGATACCATTGATAAGTATGAGCCTGAGTCCACTTCCATCTGGCACGGCTGGCCTTCTATGGTGACCTGGACATATATCTTCCTGGTGTTTGTGGTGTTGGAATGTCCGATGGTCACCGTTTGATGTGTTTCATCTCTTCTGTTGCTTGTCTCTTTCGCTTGCCTGTTTCTGTTGTCTTGGTTCCAGCGGCTCCCTGTTTGTTTCTCCCTCTCTCAAGGGGGGGGTTTCCATCTTTGTCTAGGGCTGTAGGTTTTTTTCTTGCTCGGCATGCCCTAGCAATATGTCCCTACCATTCACAATGTTTGCAGATCGCATCTAGGAAATGGCACTCGGAACGTGGATGGTTCCCCTCACAGCTGGCACAACAAAATTCCTTCCTTTTTCCGTTCTGGTCTCCTCTGCCCTGTTCCGAATGGAGTTGATTTACCCCTTCTTCCTCATTCTCTTCTGATGGGGACTCGATGTCCTCATGGTGGGGTGTGGTGGTGGGTTTTTTTGGTTTCCGGTGGCACTTTGTTCATTTTCCGCATGGCCGCTGCCGATTTCTGTGTTGCTTCTGCTGCGGTAGCTTCTTCTATTGCTTCTTGGAGCGTTATTTTGGGTTTTGTTAATAATCGACCCTGTAGTGTAAGATTCTTCAGCCCTAGGACTACTCGGTCTCTCATGGCTTCATCCATATTTAGGAATTTGCACGCCCCGGCAATGTCCCTCAGAGTTGCAACAAAATCGCCGATGCTCTCACCTTCTTTTTGGTTGCGCCAATAAAATTCATGTCTTTTGATGTGGCAGGAGACAGTTTGTATGTAGTGAGCCCTCAGTATTCTTTCCAGGTCCAGCCAGGCCATCATTTTCACGTCGGTGGGTGCCGTTAACACTTTCGCCATCTTGAATACCACAGGCCCACAATGTGTGAGGAAGACGGCTCTCTTCCTATGTTCGGATATATTATGGAGGTTGCTCCCTTCGAGGAACATGAGGAATCAGTCGATGTACGATTCCCAGTATTCGGTTGCTGGATCGAATGGTGCAGGTGGTGTGTTGTTCCCGGCCATTTTGTCTCGATGCGTTGCCGGTGTTCGTCGGCCGCCACGTGCTCACTGGTTCCTTTTGTCTCAGTATCCCACCTTCATCGCCAGTGTTAAGTCACGGGAATGAGATTCAGGATACCAGCATGATCGCCATTTGTTTTTACTTGCTTCTAGGACTGAGCGCCGGAGAAACCGTGGCAGCCTTTTTTATATTCGGCTGCCTTATGGCTGTGGCCAGTGATGGCTCTTCAAATTTCCCGCCACCATGGACTGACCAATTGCAGGCAAGTATGCTAATACATAACAATAAGGTTAAGTTTCTCTATGATAAATTGTTGGATGATGAACCGTGGGAGATTGTATGGAATAATGAAGAGATGAATAAAATTGAGAAGCTTAAGAAAGCCTTGATACAAGCTCCTATACTAAGTTTGCCTGATTTGAAGAAACCTTTTCATTTATTTGTAGCAGCAGAAGATGGAATAGCTAAAGATGTTCTAGCTCAGGTCTGGGTTGGGTAGAAAAAATCTGTAGCATTTTTATCAAAATTGATGGATCCGGTAGTGCGTGGTTGGCCTTTGTGTATACAGGCAATGGCAGCTACGGCTATATTAGTGAAGGAAAGTGGGAAGCTAACTTTTGGAAGCGCTTTAGTGGTAAGCAGTCCACATCAGGTGAGAACAATTTTAATGCAGAGAGCACATAAGTGGGTTATACATGCTAGATTATTGAATTATGAAGCAATTTTATTGTCTCAGGAGGATTTGCTTCTCTCAACTGACAGGAATTTAAATCCAGCTGAATTCCCTTCGGGAGAGAAACAAGAATGGGATAATATAGAACATGATTGTATTGAAGCTATAGATTTATAGACTAAGATAAGAGAAGATTTGGAAGATAGTCCAATAGAGGGAGGTATTAATTTGTTTATTGCTGGATCTTCTCAAGTAGAAAATGGTAACCATATGAATGGGTATGCAATTGTGAATGGAGATACGTCTGAAGTATTGGAGATGGGCAGTTTGCCTGCTGGATACTCTGCACAGGTGTGCAAAGTATTTGCTTTATTACAAGCCTTGAAACTTTTAGAAAATGGGTAATATTTATACAGATTCCAAATATGCCTATGGTATTTTACAAACTTTTGGGAAAATTTGGTTAGAAAGAGGCCTTATTACAAGTAAAGGAAAAGAAGTAAGACAAGTAGATCTTATCAAAGCTGTATTAAAAGCAGCTGAAGTTCCAGAACTTTTAGCTATACTACATGTTGAGGCTCATAGGAAGGGAAATTCCAAAGAGATTTTAGGAAATAAATTAGCAGATGAGGCAGCTAAAGAAGCTGTCCATATGGGAAAAGAACTGAAGCTAATGGTTTTGATTCCTGTTTTGGAATGGGATGTAAAACCAGAATTCACTGATGAAGAAGAAAAACAGATGAAGTTAGAAGGTGCTACTTGTGTTGATGGAAAATGGGTAACAGAAAATGGTTTACAAATAGTTAATAAGCTTATTATGAGAAACATAATAGAAAAAGTACATGAGGGTACTCATTGGGGAACACAAGCACTTGTGGATTTTGTGAAGAGAAAATATAATTGTAGAGGTATGTTTACAATAGCTGTGCAAGTGAGTAGAAAATGTATACATTGTATATGAATAAATAAGAAAATGATGCGTAAGAATATACAAGGAGGAAGAGATTTAGCTGTCTGGCCATTTCTGAGAATACAAGTTGATTATACTGAAATGCCAGCTGTCGGTACATTGAAATACCTATTAGTAATTGTTGATCATTTGACAGGATGGGTGGAAGCTTTTCCATGTGCAAGAGCAAATGCACAAATGACTGTGAAGTTAATTTTAGTACAGATAATACCTAGATATGGATTAGTGGAATCTATTGATAGTGATAGAGGTACACATTTCACTTCTAATGTGGTGAAGGGAATTATGAAGGGGCTAGGTATAGACTGGCAGCTACACCTGGCTGGTAAAGTGGAGAGAAAGAACCAAACTATAAAAAACGCCTTAAAGAAATTGATGTTAGAACTACAATTACCATGGATGAAATGTTTACCTCTATTGTGTATGTGTACTTGTCCAAGAACGGATGTTGGGATTTCACTGTATGAAATGATGTTTGGAATTCCTTATACTGGAAGTGTTGGTATGCCTAGGATAGAACTTAAATATATTTTTCTTAAAAAATATATACAAGGACTGTCCCAGTGTTTTTCTCTTTTAAGGTCCAAAGGACTTTTGGCACAAACACCACCATTTGATTTCCAAGCGCATGATTTTAAGAGTGGAGACTGGGTCCTGATAAAGCTTTGGGAAAGCTGAGGCCTATTTGGGAAGGACCGTTCCAGGTGCTGTCGACCACTGAATTGGCTGTGAGGACACGTGAGCGAGGTTGGACACATCATTCGTGTGTGAAAGGACTTGTGGATCTGGTTTCTGTCTCAGGCAGAAGCAAGTTTTAAGAGACTGGACTTTTTATTTTTTTTTAGATAGTGGGTGTAGTGAGTTTATGTCTAGTTTAGCTCAGGTTTATGGAACTTTGGGTGGAAGAGTTGATTATTTGGTTGAGTGTAACACATTTTTTTCTTATATTGTTGATTATTTTAAGACATGAAATAATAGATTGGTGTACACAGATAATGTGTTCTTTAAGTGCTGAAGAAGATAAAGAAGTGGATGTAAGTCCCCAACGACCAGTTGTAAGTTTTGAAATGTAAAACTACATACGTTAAGGTGGGTGGGGGCCTAGTCCATTAGTTAAAATGATGTGGATATTGATTATTGCCTTGTGTGGGGTAGGTATGGAGGCTACTGAGATAGGGCCTGGTTATCCAGTAACATGGTAACAGTTATGTTTCCAGACTGAACCCGATAGTACAGATTATGAAGGGCAGATATCACTGACATTAATGGAACCTATGGCTGAGGCTGCTATCTGTATAAGATCCACCTTAGATGATGGTTTGTATTTGGGAAAATACCCAACATGTAACCGCCCATATGATATTGTAATTAATCAGAGGGATTTATCTAAAAGGATGGAACAATTATATGATATTTGTTTTGAGATGTTTGGCAAATATTCTCGTTCTTATATGAGACTCAGAGCTCTGGAGGAGATGTTATTTATGCCATTCATTGAATTAAGAGGTGCTCCGAAGAAGTTAATGTTTTTGTGTGGTAGTCTAGCTATTGCAAAACTTCCATTTACCTGGAGAGGTAGATGTACAGTAGGATATATTGAAGCTCCAAGAATTTTAAGTAGAAGTGTAAGAAATGTTAAAGGACAAGAACCTATTGAGGCTAAGAGTGAAAATGTTTTTCTGGAATTAAAGCATGAAATAATTATAAGTTTTTACCCACTGAAGATGTTTTTCATTGTACAGAGATTGAAGAAGTAGACGGAATGACACATATGTTATATTTACCTAGAGGTTGATTTATGTTTTGTGGGGCATATGCATATGCATTTATACCAGCTAACGCAATAGGTGGTCCTTGTACAATTGGTCGTTTAACGACTATTATGGCTACTGCTCATCCCAAGAATATAAACAAAAATACTCAATTATACTATGAAGTTATGAATTCTAGTTTGCATCATGATCCTAGGTTTTATAGAGAACCTGTACAGGATGATACAATAGTAAGAGAGGAACATGAACATGTCCACGTTCAGGAACATGAGGATGCTTCTAAACCTAGAGAGCATAAAGAACCTCATATTATTATATATACTTCTCCTACAGTTAGATGGTCTATAGCCCTTTGGGGAGATGAACATGAGCCTGTAGGTGAACATGTGAAGAAATATAGAGGTAAAAGATCATATCTTAGTGATGCCTATATTCTTCAGATTGTGATGATGACATAGTTTTGTCTAAAATGGAAGCAGGTGTTTTGGGAATATTTGTCTGGGGAACTACATACTATAATAATATGCAGTTAGGACATTTGTGCTTTAGCTAAGAGCATTAATGTAACTTCCTCTGCTATTGCAGCTTTAGCTGATGAGATGGGAGAAATAAGGAAGTCTGTGTTACAGAACCGCGTAGCGATTGAATATATACTTCTTAGAATAGGTCACGGATGCGAGGAATTTGCTTTGTTGTTTTGAAATTAAAGACAAATCACAATTTATTGAGTCTAAGCTGAAGGCTTTACATAATATAACTACTCATTTAACTCATGTTACAGATAGTAATGCTTTAAGACATATATGGCATGTTTTGACTTCCTGGTTACCAGATTTTGAATGGATAAAGGAGATATTCCTTGGAATTGTTACAATCCTTATAATAGGGTTTATTTCATGTATTTGTGTTAAGAGTATACCATTATGTCAATTATGTTTCCGCTGTTGTAACACTAAGAAATCTGAAGTAAAACGTAAAATATTTAGTCAGCAGGAAGTTAGGCTTATGTTGAGAGAGCTTGATGATAATTCTCAAGTGTAAATTGTAAAGTAAATTGTATACAGTAAAGTATACTGGTAAAGTACATTGTAAAGAGAGATTTGTTAACATGAGAAAGAGTGAACAGCATATATCATTAGCTAATGGATGGAAAATGAAAGCATATGGAGAAGGTACTGTATATTGTTCATGTATAAATGAAAGTTTACCAATGTTATATGTACCTGGAATGAAGTTTAATTTGCTATCTGTAAGAGAAATGGAAAAAGCAGGATTTGTAGTAACATTTAAGGGAGATACATGTTTAATAGACAAACAAGGTAAAAGTATTACTGCAAGATTGGAAAATGGTTTATTATAAATGATGATCTATCAAGTAATGTTAACTCAGTTTATGATAATAAGAAGCCTCATGATGAATGTATTCATCTACTCCATAGATATATGGGACATATAAATTTCAAAATGATCAAAAAACTGTTGAGTTGTCTACTGGTATAGATTTAAAACATTGTATAAAGTATGTAGATTGCAATATGTGTAATAAAAAGGAAAACAAGGTAATTTCTGAAAAAATGGTAAATGGACTGAAAACCAGTAAACCATTAGAGGTTGTGTTTGCTGATATCATTGGACCTAGAAAACCTGTTATATATAGGTAGAGCCTGTTATATATTGAGTATTATGGATCATTTTTCCAGATATGGTTTCTGTTACCTAATGAAAACAAAGCAAGAAACAAACCAGTATTTTGTAAACTGGCTAAAATTTACTAAAAGAAAACAGAAACAGAAAATTATTAGATTAATTACGAATAATGATACTGAATTTACTAATAACAAATTTGAAACCATGTTACGAAAAGCTGGAATTGCACATGAACCTTCTAATCCTTACAGACTACAACATAACTCATATATTGAATGTAGAAGACAAACATTACAGGTTATGGCTAGGAATATGATGTCTGATTCTGGTATATCAGAGCAACTGTGGGATGAGGCAATAATGTGTGCTAACCATGTTTTGAATAATGTAATAAATTTAATGACTGGTGAATTACCATTTACTCGTTGGCATAGAAGAAAACCAGATCTTAGTTATTTGCATGCATTTGGAACCCCAGCATGGGTTCATATTCCCACGCAAGTAAGGCAAAAGGGACAATATAGAGATAAGAAATTGTATTTTGTAGGTTATGGAGCTAATCATAGATTATTTAAATTTTGGGAGCCAGATACTACTAATATATATTGGAGTGCAAGTGCTAAATTTCTGGAGCATGTTGGCTGGTGAAAGTTTAAACAAGAATATAATAATAAAAAAACATAGTATTATTGTAAAAACTCCATTGTTCACTGATCATAAAAATGATATGAATATTGATGAATCAGTAAAAGACGAACCATCTATAACTGAAAAAGATTCGATTGGGGAGGTAGAGGAAGAAAATAAATAACATGTACTGAGTTTTCAAGAAGGTCAATTAGAGAGACGTAAATATAACAGAGTTCAAACAAGCATTGTATGTAGAGTTAAAGAATCTTCCAATCTCTATGAAATTGTATGAGTTATTAATTGTGAAAAAATTATGAATTAAAGACATAATGTATTATATATTGACCAACCCAAAGGGAAGAATGTTATGTATATATAAATAACGTAGTTGGGTTGACAATATATAAACTACAAATATATATGTTTGTAGCTTTAAGGAAAAATACTGTAATGTATTATGCTGTGTTCTGGTTGGTTAATTATGCTACAAGTTGCCATAAAAGGGAGCTATAGATCATGGTTTAATTCTCTTTCTCTGTCTCTTTTTCACTGATGATCTCTCTTTATACTGATACTGACTACGGACCGATACTGACTAACTCTGTTGACTAACTGACTAACTGTTTATTTTGATATTCTGTTGATATTGAAGATTATCTGATGTATTATGGTTTGATATTTGTCTGCTGTAAAAGACTTGAAACTGGTAAGAAGACTTTATAACTGGATATTTCTGGACTGATAAAAACGTGTATGACATGGACTGTTTATTGGACTGTGCTATTTCTTCAAGTAAACATTAATACAACTTGTTCAACTCTGTGTGGCTGTATATTTCTTCATAACTGTTCTCATAAACCGTTTTCCGTGTGCATATCCTTTTTATACAAGGGTTACTCTGCACGTATCCTAACAACTATCTTTATTTAAACTAAAGTTATGGATGTAGAAGCATTATGTTTTATTCAACTCTTTTTGCAAATTGAATTATTGTTATGTATACAAATTAAAGCATCAAAATGCACATACATGCACCCACAATACTTTTTGAAAATATCCTTTCTTACCAATAATTCTTAAAGGCTTTTTGACCCATTTTTATTGTGACTGCTATAATAGCATCCACTACTCTACCAGCTGGGGTGGTAGGTGTGCTTAAAAGCATTAGAAACTGAACATAGCTTGACTCTAACAACCTTTGCCACTATGTTGTTCCTCCTTTCTCCGCCTTAGTGCAGCTGACTTGAGTTGTTTTTGTTTTGCCTGCATGGAATAGTTAAAAATTGTTTTACAACAACTGCTTTAATTTTTAAATATATTTTCTAAGATCCAAAGTATTTCAATTAACATTCCTTATCCACAACATGGATGCCAATGTGATATCTTAATTTCTTATCAGCAAAGAAACAAACCACATCCTATTGAACATTCTTTTTAATTCTGCAGTTTCAATGAGGCATTATTTCAGCTTCAAGTTGTGCTTTTAAATGTTAAAATTAAACAATGAAAAATGAAAAATGAAACAGCACAGCAACACAATGCCAACTGCAAAAAATCAAATCCAGCTTCAAAGTTAATCTATTTTCTATTTGAAATTTAGATATTATAGCAATAGACATGGGGAAATGTGCAGTAAGATAGTACTTTGGGTATATTTTCTTTGATAACTCATATTATACCATGAATTTCAGAGTTTTATTTATCTACAAGTGCTTGTCATATATAAGAAATTTATAGAAAGTGCTATGGAATTATTTATTAAGGGAGCTTATTTAAAAAAGAAAATTTGGCCCATAGTAATTTGCAGAAATTGAGCACTTCTCTCACATAGAAACAATATTATTTCTTCCTTGATTCATGTGCATTTTTCATTTTTTCCATCTGAACAAAATAATTATATTTATTGTTCCACCTGAAAAAAAGAATTATATTTTCAAAATGATATAAACACACATATATGTGTGCATGCTGATATAGAGATAAGAAGCAAAACAGGATTAGAAATGTTCTATTGATGTCTTAGCTTGAAATGTAACCTATTTGATGGAGTTCAAAGACCAGTCATTGTACAGGGTGCCAAGATGTCTGACTGCCTGGGCAGCATTTATTCCTTTTATATGGTTGTTTAAAGTAGAAAAAGGCAACATAGATACAGCATTAGCATTGGGTGAAAACTCCCACCAATCCTTAAGAATAGTGGTAATGTTAATAGATGAGATCATTGTACAAGTCCGGGACTTACCAGACTGGGACAGGGAGTGAGATCATGCAAAGAGGCCCAGGTGTATTAGGCACAGCAGGATCTCTATTGTTACTACACCTATTAATGCAAAAATCATAATGATTACATATAAAAACCTTAAACTAAAATTAATGAAATAAGAATTATTTCACAGTATACATGATGAAAAATGAGAAGAAAAACAGTTTTTTAAGAATTACAGGACAAAGAAAGTAAGTTTCATCTTCATATTATGTGTTGTTTTTATTCAACTATACAATAGTTTAGGAAAGGTGTGGAGAAGGAAAGTACATCTATCATCACATAACGGTGACCAGAACCCATTTAAGGATTTCCAAGCAGAAGTGACATCCTCATTTTCTTGTTCTATAGCAGGAAAATATTTTTATATTACAATATGTTGAGAAACAGTATGATTAAAATGTGTGTGTCACACTTGTCCCTCTTTGGTTTCTTTGGAAAAAAAGACCCCTGACTCCATTTGTGTGAAACGTATACTTATATTAAGGGTATACTTATACTAAGAGTACAGTGGTTACAACTGTACATACTGTACAGTGAGTACAGTATAGCAAAGCCAAAACTAAATTTTACGCATGAAGGTTCCTGGTTAACTTTCCCTTTCCCATTCCTCCTTCCTCTCCATTTTCTCTTTATTGTCCAGTTACATTCAAATGATTTGTTTTGCTAATGGTCCCTGCATTGGCAGGCTAAATCATGGTATCAAGTTCAATTTAATTGAGGGCTGCATCAGCATTATGGTTTGCTTTCAAAGGGCCAATGACATGTAAGACTATGACAACTCACAGTGCCGCATACTAGGTGCAACTGACTCGGGACAGCTGAATTGGAATAGAACAAGTTGCACCAGCTAACTTGACATGGGAACAATTTGGTGCTTCACAGCTACCACTTCCCCAAACTGCTGGCAGCCAAGTATGTGCACACTCTCACATACCACATTCTATGTTTGGGGGCTTTTATCCACAGAGATAGGAAAGGGCCTTTTCCCCAAGCCCAGCCATGATTGGCAGTTTGCAAGCTCAGATGCGGATAAAAGTCTCCAAGGTTGGAATAGTGTGTGTGTATGCAAGCACGCGTGTGTGATGTCCACAGCATGTCAAAGGAGACATTCTTCTCCCAATCCCAGACATCATTGGTGTTTCCCTGTCCAGTGGCCCCTGCCAACAAAACAGGAGGCGGAAGATGATACTGCTGCATGTGGAAGGAAGCACGGAGAAGAAAATTTGCAGGAAGCAGTTTCCTTGAAGGCAGAGGAAGGCAGCGGAGTAGCATTTCCCGATCCTGCATGAGGGAGGCTGGATTTTCTCAAAAGGAAATCCCCATTTCCAATCGTGTGTGGTAAGAATGCTGGCTTGTTGGGGCAGTCTTTCCTCATGCAGCTCTCCCATCACCCCCTCCTCCTCTTCAGAGATCTGTCAAGGCAGAAGTTGGACTCAGAGGAAACTGCTTCCTACAAACTTTCTTCTCCGTGCTTCCTTCCACATTCAGCAGTGTCTTCCTCTGCTTCCTATAGGGAGGGCCTGGCAAGGCTGGGAGGAGGGAATGGGAGGTCTCCCGCAGAGGAAGACAAAACCAAGGTGAGGTCCAAACCCTCGTCCACCACTCGCTGTCCTTCTCAGGCCACACCGAGGATCCTCAGATGGCAGTGTGGGCTGCCCGGAGCCCTGGGCAGTGGACAGCAAGCACCCAGCTTGGCCCTCAAAGTCCCAGGGCACTGGGATCCTGCAGCCCAGCCCAGCCCAGCCCCACTTCCCCGAGGGAGCCCCCAGCTGCACTTACCTCTACCTAAGTCTGTTGCTGTTGGCTCACTCTCTTGGCCAGATTGCTCGTGGTAGGTGCGGGAGGGCAAAGTCCGTGAGTCAGAGGAAAGCCTACTCCATGTAAAGAGACCTGGCTTTGTAAGCAAAACATCCTCAGTGATAAGATGGGAGATCACCAGGGAAGGGCAGGAGAGGGTAAGGCAGGGCTGCTGGTGGCCAAGTGCTAAGGGGTGCATCAAGGCTGAGGAGGTGGGGCCAGCCCATTGCTGTTTCCAGGGTGGCCCCATGGGCCAGATCCAACCACATTGCAGGCTGGATCTGGCCCTTAGGCCTTGAGTTTAATGTGTCTGGGCTAGATGGTGAGCTGTTGTGCTTCCTCTCCCATGCCTCTGGCCTTGGGATGCGGAGGCGATGTCTCAGGATGGCATGATGAGTAGCTTCAGTTTCCCCTTCCCACAATTCTAGCAATTTCCTCCTCATATAGTTTATGGCTGGCATCTAGTAAACAAGGCTGAAGCTGAAGCTGGCAGTTCTGACAATATTAAAGAAGTGCAAAACAAATACTGATAACAAGATAATTACGGAACGTAAGTTTAAAAAACGAAAGTGAGTAGTTCATGCTGACAGGCCTTTTGAAATTATACATATTTGGCTGAATTCAGGTTGTAGTTTTTCAGTAGTTTGAATAAAATATGATAGAACTATTGCTCACAAACAGTTTTTCTCTGCGGCTTCTGATGAAATAACGATTAAGAGAAATCTGCTCAATGAGGGACCACAATATTATCAGTTTTCTGTCTGATGTGCATATCAGCAGGCATTTTATCTCCCCACCATCTTAGAAAAATATTATTTTGAAAAGTATGTTTGTGTAATACTTAAAACTTGAATCTGTGTACAACAGATTCTGAAAAACAGCTTCTGTCCCAGAGCAGTAGTTCTTTTGAATTCTGCTGTGTAGTGCAATGTTGGTGTGGTGTCGGGGGTTTCTGGTTCAATGTGTAAAGGGTGAAAGGTGTGTGTTTGTATTTATTTTCATGGTCATGGTCATGATGTGCACTGAAGATGGTGTTTGATTTCGTTGTACAAGGTGCAATGACAATAAAGTAAACTAAACTAAACTTTGTAATATAACCATGTATATGTGCTTGGTTATCATTATCCATAGTTAGTAACATGGGGATCTCATGCTGCTGTAATACAGCTCATTTCTTCATTTCTTGTAATAAATGCATCATATTAGAGACTGAAATTTTGAAATATTTGTCAAATAACTTGCCAAATTGCTACTGGATGTGATACATTTGATTGAACAATTGATACCATTGAAAAATATTTTAATACCACAAAATAGAATTCAAGCAGAGATGGAAAAAAAACACCCTAAGGAGTTTGCAAAGCCTAGATGAACTCAAATCCAGGATTATTTATTCAGGAAGAGGCTTGAAAAATTAAATCATCCCTGTAAAGTTGAAGAAGATGAGCAGCCTCTGGTGGTCATTATTGAGAAATTTCTTCATGAAATTTGTAAGGGTGGCTTACCCTTTAGAAACGTAGAATCAATCTGCAGTCCTAATTTTCTTGCTCATTGGATTGCTGGAAAAAAGAAAGCCTGAAAAGATTCTTAAACCTGTACTCCAGATGTTAAATGAATTTATGTGCACTTTCAGCCTTAGAATAAGCTCTTGGTCAATGGAAGTGAAAAACTGGAAATATGATTCCATGCAGTCAAGGTTTTTTTTATTTGTTCTCTATGTATATGTGCATATGTATAAGTATGTGTATGCATATATATATGTACACGCACATGCATACCCATCTGCTTATTGCATTATGTTTAGTTTTTTCTCTTTATAATTTTATCAATGGAATAGAAAAACTGGAAATATGATTCCATACAGTTTAGTTTGATGTGTTTATGTGTGTGTTGTGTATGTATACATACACATGCATATACACTTGATTACTGTACAGGTAGTCTTCAATTCACAATTGAGATCAACTTTGTTAAGTGAGTTTTGCCCCATTTTATAACTTTTCTCACCACATTTGTTAAGCGAATCACTGCAGTTGTTAAATTAATAACATAATTTTAAGTGAATCATTTTCACACAGATTTTGCTTGTCAGAAAGTCGCAAAAGGGGACCATATGACTCTGGGACAATGTGAGTCAGTTGTCAAGGATCCAAATGTAAATCGCATGACCATAGAGATGTGCAACAGTCGTAAGTGTGAAAAATGGTGATAAATCACTTTTTTCAGTGCCATTGTAACTGCAAATGATCACTAAACGAACTGTTATATGTCGACTACCTGAATTATGTTTTTTTTCCTCGTGGTAATTTTAAAAATGTAAGTTTGATTAATATTTTCCTTGTTTCTTGGCTCTTTTATGCTTCTTTTCTATTTTAACATTTTTAGGATTTGTTACTGATGAATAAAATAAGAATTTAAGGAATGATTGCCCTGGTCTCATCCATAGCAGGGCTGCAAAGGCAGCTTACTTTCGAAGTGAGTTGTCTCAGTTTTAAAGTAGTGTTTCTTATCTTGCAACACAATCCACAACATTTCTACTTTGGTGTTAGTGGTGATGAATTTTCCTTAGTTGGATTCTCCTTAATTCTCTTCTACAGTAATTGAGCACTATTTTCGCAGTGGGAAAGCCCAGATATTTCAAACTCAGCTGTTTCCTTGTGTTGCCATGTCTCTCAACTTCCCTTTCCCCTGGACCAGATTTGGCAGCAGCTCCCCAAGCTAGGTGGGCTCAGTAAATGACAAGAGAAGCAGAGGAAGAAACAACTTTTTAGCTCCTATGGGATTAGAGAAATGGCAGTTAACAGTTATTCCTTACTCTGTACCACTTCTCTTCCCAACCTAAAAATGAGATGAGAAGTATGGGGAAGGTGGAAAAGAACCTCTTCTTACTAAATCTCTGGAACTAATCCATGGGACTGGAGACCTGGTAGGTAAAAATCTGGCTTCTGATAGTAGCTGTCTGTCTCCCAGTCTTTCGTTTCAACACATACACTTATCTGTCTTAGTGACTAGTCAAATTTTTCTTTTTCTTTTCTTTTTGAGATGGGAATATCTATCTTCAGGAAGACTACTAGGACCAATATATGCAAGTATTATTATTTTTTTAAATCCTAGCTGCCACATTGGGGGATTTTACAAAGGCTATGAATGAAACAGGAGAAATGGTGTTTAGAACTGTGCTTTTGCCAGCCATCTGAAAAATAGTAAGAAAAGTGGGTGTAGGATGGAGGAACTTCTTTTGTCAATCTTCTCAGAGAGACCAGACAGGAAACATAACCATAACCAATAAAAACTATTTTATTGTAAGGCTACATTAATTGAACTTGTAAGTCTAAAAATCCAAATCTTTTGCTATTTTCTTTTCAATCTAAAAAATTAGGTTTATTTTTCCTTTCATTATGCAGCTGTGGGCTAGGCCTTCTCTTAACTTACAAATCCCTAAACAGTAGCCCTATTTCTCAAGGTCTTTCTCACATACGTTTACATTTTTATAATTTTTGGTTGTCTAACTTTACCAATCATTCCATGGATTCAGAGAACCAGAAGGCTTTTTCTGAGTGGCAGCCTTCACCTTCTTATCCATTGCATGTAAACCAGCTGAAAAGAAAACCAGTTTTAAGAAACCAGTTATTACCTCTACTTTGGTGAAAATGATAACTAGGTGTTATGTCTAGGTTGCACTTACTAAAGTTCTGTGCCAAGCAACTGTCCTTTTTCCTTATTTCCGTCATAGAACCCACATGGGAGTGTTCTACTGGTTATATATACTTTTTAAGAACTTAATGCCAGATGCAAAATGTGTTATTGCCTTTCTGTTCAAAGGAGGCTCTGTGCCTAGGTTAGTGTATATTATGAAAAAGATCAGCATAGATCAGATCAAAATGATAAATGGAATATAATGGTTTAATCTCATACAGCCATTTTTATTAATTCAGGCTTCTCCAATTTGCCACTAAAAGGATGGATCACAAATTTATATCTGTTTTTGAATTGTTACAGTCCAAAGGCACGCATGTGCATGCACAGAGATGTGCTGTGCGTGGAGGGGGAATCGTGCATGCAGGCACGGCGCGCAGTGGGGGAATTGCACATGCATGCGCAGATGCGCAGCGTGCGGCAAGGGGATTGTGCATGCATGTGCAGATGCGCAGCGTACTGCAGGGGGTTGTGCCTGTATGCATAGATACATGGCTTGCTGCAGGGGGATCGTGCACACATGCGCAGGGGGTGTGGGGGCACAGCACACATTTCCTTCTGGGTGCTGGCATGTGAGTGTGAGCATGTGCACAATTATCGACACGGGAGCTGAAAAAGGTTTGCCACCACTGGCCCAGGAAGTAATCAGACAAGAGAGGCAGGAGCTGTCAGCAGCTTAGTGGTCAGAAAAAATAATGAGGAAAGACATTCCTAACTTTTATATGGTTAAAAGTAGTGACAGGAAGTTTGTACTTTCAGACTACAAAAATTGTTAATGTAGCCTTACTGTAAAACATAATTAGTTCATCTAGTTATGTATCCTGCTTGGTTATCTGGGAAGGATGACATCAAAGTTGAAAAGAATATGTAAATGTTGAAGGCATATCACATTTGTTTTTCTCCACAAATTGTTGAATATTTTCTTTCACACTTGATACATTCTTTACCTCAGCTATACAGAATTACATAATTATATCTTTTAAACAAGGTACTTTTTTCAAGGAATAATTATATATTTCATAGAATTAAGATGAATCTTTAGATACATACCTTATTGACAATTTACATTTGCCAAATGGACATTTGAGTCCATTTTGACTGACCCTGTGTTTACTTTCTACATAACCTGTGTTGTCCCTTACTGCTTTACCACCTGTTTGATTAGTGCACATGGTGTGGTACTCGCTATTAAATGCTTGTTTTTCCTTGACAGCAAGGTTGATATTCTTAGCCACATTAACATCTATGTTATATGCACTAATAATCCTATTAATTTTAGATTGGTGGGGACAGAAATGTTCTGTGTTAATTAATTCTCTGTCCCCACTGTTCAGTTTAAATGTTTATCTAGAAAACCTGTGAATTTAATGCCAAGTAACTCAGTCCCTTTCTTTGATGGATGCAAAGCATCTCTTATGTACAGTTTTTCATTGGACCAGCTGCAGACATCATGACTAATATAATCAGAGCCTTGCCTTTTACACCATTCCTTTAGCCATACATTAAGCTCCGTTATACACTGGCCTTTTTCTTTTGTTCTTTGTATACTGGTAAAACCTCTGAAAAGGTAAGCCTACAGCCTATACTACTGTTTGTACCCCAAGCTCTGGAAATAATTCTTCACAGAAAGTACATCTTTTTGGGACAGATCATTTGTGCCAAGGTGGATAATAGCATTAACGTCACAGTTCTTACTTGACTATCTTAAAGTTACACCTCTTGTCTCTGCTGGCAGTAGCATCTGGCAGATACCTGACCTCTTTCAAAACCTCCATATCATTTCCTATATTTACCTCCCTTACAACTGAATCACCAATTGAAAAGTTTTATATACTGTTGTTGCTCATCCAGTGGCCAGAGAGACAAAGGATAGTGGATTTAGCTGCATGTCAAGCTGCACACTGACTAATGTGTAGTGAGGACAGAACAGTACCAAAGTATTTCCCAATAACCTGATGCTATCAGAGGCCTTATGAATTGAGCTGATCAATTTAGTTGCACTTCCTTTTGAATCTGGCACTTCCTTTTGATTCTGGCGCTCAGTTTAATTGTGTTATGCATTTGTAAATTTTTGCAGAAAATAATACTTTTTGCTGTATATGTAAAATTTAAATGGTGGGGAGGAAGTGGAGTGGAAAATTATTAAATATCAGTGATAGACATATCTGTTCTCCATTCAGAGTGATTGCAGTGCCATTTTTGAATTATTGGTCATTGTTCTTTCTTCTAATTCTGAACAGCCATGTGGTTGTCTTTTCTGATTTGTCACAGCTAGCTAATCTAGATTTGACAAAAAATGTTTTTATTTATTACTTAATCATTTATTCAATCATTTGAATTGAATATTCCCTATGGAACATATTATTGCTGCACATTTAATCACATTATACCACAAAACAAAATTTCAGGTTGTCAAAAATGAAATTATCTAAAGCCTAATACCTTTGCACCAACATTATAAATTTAGTGTACTCTATTCCCTTCTAAAATTTGATTTATTGTGCTGAGAAATCAAAATGTCATGTTTTCTTTCATGCTTGATTACAGGTTTTGTCAAATTTTACTTCAGATCAAGGCTACAAATTATATCCAGATCATTATGGACTAGCTTGGATAAATTTTCAAAATTCTATATGAGATCAAAATGGTCTTTACATAATTAGTTATTTCTCAAGAATCAAGATGCTACAATATGCATTTGAACCATGTTAGTATGATTTAATTTGGAACATTTCAATTCATTTTAAGTCTCCTTTCTTTTTATTTTGGTACACTGATGTAGCACTGATGCAAATCTTGCCAAAGGCATAGCTAGCATGCTACCCAAGATATGACTCATATGGCCAAAGTTTCTCTTTCATATGCTCATGCTTTATCTGAGCTGCAGTATACTGACGCAATTTTAAAAGTTGCTCAGGATCTATCCAGCTCTATATGCTATATAAGAGCAAGTTAATTATCACAAGTTAATTATAACTCTTAAATTATAATATCATTATCACTAATCTGCAGAACTGAAACTTTCCCAACTTATTTACTGTCTGGAAGTTATCAGGTTGTTATACATGCTGAGAAATCAAATGTGCAGTGAAAGATAAAATACTGACTTTGAAGTGTTTTGACAATTTGCACTGTATTTATATAATAAAGTCCACTGGCTTCAATCAAGAGACTTAAGAAACCTATGATGAAAATGCCAAAGAATTGTTTTTAAAAGAAGTGGTTTTTGACCTTTTAAAAAAAAAGTTGATTAGGAGTTTTTCAGAACTTGAACAATTCTTCATAAAGAAAGATCACTTTTGCTTATGTACATTATTTTCAAGTTTTACACTGGGTCTGGAAAAAAAGATGATGCTTTCAACATTACTTGTTAAAAGTTTGTAAATTGGTAAGTCAATTTAAATTTGGAGAGTTGATAGATTTTTTTTGCTTTTATGTGCATATCAAGCAAAATTTCCAAGTAGAAATATTGTATTAACTTCTAATTCTGTAATTTACTTATTAATGCAAAATAATCATTATTACATATCATAATGTTTCAATATCAAAGAATAATTAACTATCAAATTTCCAATTTATATTGGAAATTATATTAGAATTTATATTGTTTATTGAAAACAACTAGAAATGTGAAGTATAAACATATTCTCTGTTTGAATATTTTAAATTTCTGATTCTCTTTCCAAAAAAGTGTAGGGGACAGGGAAATACATTTACCATCTCATTAACAGTGAGCAGGCACTTTTAATTATTATGAAGTATTCAGTACCCATGATCAAAAGTGTTAAGTCTGGAGGAGTGGGCGCAATAACGGAGACGAGGCATCGATAGTGACTCCGTTCAACTCTTTAATAGTGACTTCAGAACAGAGCAACAATTAGAGCAGCAGCAGCTCTTTTATAGAGCTGGCTGCTGTCACAACAACCAATGAAATTGAACTAACCGCTCTAAAAGCGTCCAATCAGAGACGGCCCGTTGTCAGCCAATCAGATCAGCCAGAAGCACGATTCGCTTATCCGCGGGCCAATCCGAAGTGCAGGATTACAAGCCTGCTGCTGAAACAAGCTAGCATAGTTATTGTCAAATGAGTTTGCTTAGTTCGTAACACCCCTTCCCCCTAGGTTCCGTCTTAGGGGTGGGGTGACGTATTCTCGCAAGTAGGCAGGCCGTTTCACCTGTCTATTCGATTTTCGCTGTTCCACCGGTCTCTGCTCTGGTGCGGACTCCGGTGGGCTGTTAGTAGAATCAGTGGGCGAAAACGGTTCCACTGTTTTGCTTGGGGACTCAGGGCTGTCCTCTCTGTTGTCATCCGGGTTCCTGGACTTGCTTCTATGGCCGGGCTGCTTTGTGGCGAAACAATCACCCGGCTCGGTCCTCCTCCGGAAGGTGAGTATCCCATGGTTGATTGTGCAGACTGCTGGGCGTCAGTTAGCGGGTCGTTTGCTAATTCTATTTCGGCCCCCTCGGTTTCCCTTCCCCCCCCAGTTTGAGATTCAGGGGTTGAGATCGGGTTAGGTGCCAATCGGGAACGAAGTTGGTCTATATGGCGCTTCCATAATTTCCCATCGCTAGTTTGTAGGCGGTAAGATCTGGGGCCCGTAATTTGAGTTATAGTAGCGGGGACCCACAATGGATCACCCGAGAAGTTTTTCGCAAAGACTAAGTCGCCTACCTTGAACGCACGGCACTTGCTGCTGGAACCGGAAGGTTTTTCTGGCGTGTAGGTTGGGTGCAGGCGATCGAGGTGTGAGCGAAGTTTCCAGCCCATCAGAAGTTCGGCCGGGGTTCTGTTTGTGATGCTGTGCGGGGTGATGTGTTGGAGGAGAAGCATTCTGGTTATTTTGTCGTCAATGTCTCCATGTTCCATCTTGTGCAAGGTCTTTTTGATGAATTGGACCATGCGCTCAGCCCTGCCATTGGCCGCAGGGTGAGCCAGCGAAGTTAAGGCATGGCGGATGCCCTGGTCGGCTAGGTACTGTTCAAATGCCAGGGCAGTGAATTGGGGACCGTTATCTGAGACTAAAACTTCAGGCAATCTGTGCGTAGAGAATAGTCTATTTAATTTTTTAATGACGGCATCTGTGGTGGTGCTCTTCATTTTGTGGACTTCGAGCCAGTTGGAATAGGCATCCACAGTTATGAGAAAAGTGTGTCCCTTGGTGGGTCCCACAAAGTCAATGTGGATGCGGGACCAAGGACCATGAGGTGCATCCCATTCAGTTGGAGGTGCCTTCGGTGGGGCAGCGCGGATTTCCTGGCACTTGTTGCATGTGGCCACCCAGGCTTCTATCTGTTTATCGATACCTGGCCACCATGCGTAACTTCTTGCTAATGCCTTCATTCGCACGATGCCTGGATGACCATCGTGCAACAGTTTTAGAACTGTATGTTGTAATTTTTCGGGAATGACGACTCTGTCTCCCCACAAGATGCAGCCCTTCTGGGAAAACAGTTCTGTCTGTCGGTGTTTGAACGGCGCGAAGGTGTCATTGGGTTCGGTGTCGTTGGGTTCGGTGTCAGGCCAACCTCGTTCCACCCAGCTGAGGACTCGAGCGAATACAGGATCCTTTTTTGTTTCCGTGGCGATGTCTCGCGCAGTCAGGGGTGGTGCAGGGAGAGTTTCGATTTGGAGTGCAGTTAAAGTTGGAGCCGGATCGTCTATGGCTTCCGGTAGCGGAGAACGACTTAAGGCGTCAGCGTGGGGAATGGCTTTCCCCGGGCGGTGTTGCAGTTGATAATCGTATGCGGCTAGAAACTCTGACCAACGGGTCATTCTTGGGGATAATATGTGGGGAGTTGGTTTGTCTCCCGCTAAAATACCCAGCAATGGCTTGTGATCGGTTATTATGGTAAATGGTCTGCCATATACATATTCATGAAAGCGTTTAATAGCGGATACAATAGCAAGAGCCTCTTTATCAAGTTGGCTGTAGTTTCTTTCAGTCTTTGATAAAGTTCATGAAAAGAAGGCAACAGGTGCTTCATTTCCGTTTGGTAGGACATGACTTAAGATGGCTCCTACCCAAAACGGTGAAGCATCGCAGGTGACCGTTAAAGGCAAAGTCTTGTTATACTGCATTAATACAGCATCTGAGGTTAAGAGATCTTTAACTTGCTGGAAGGCTCGTTCTTCCCGGTGTCCCCAGACCCAGGAAGCCTTCTTGTCGAGTAGTCTATGTAGGGGCTCAGCTACAGTCGCCTTTTGGGGCAAGAAGATGTTATAAAAGTTAATGAGTCCTAGGAAGGCTTGGAGATCTGTCTTATTCCTGGGTCTTGGGGCGTTTTTTATCGCCATTACTTTTTTCTCAGTGGGATGGATTCCCTTTTTGTCAAGAAGGTACCCCAGGAATTCAACCCTCTCAGTACAAAGTTGACACTTGTCTTTTTTTACTTTTAACCCGGCGTTTTTGAATTTCTGAAGGACCGTTCTGAGTCGTTTCTCTAATACGTCTTTAGTGGGGGCAGCTATCAATACGTCATCGAAATAAGGCACGACTCCTTTTACGCCTTGTAGTAGTCTCTCCATCAGGCTTTGGAAAATGCCTGGTGCTACACTCACTCTGAACTGGAGTCTATTACATTTAAACGCACCTCTGTGCATGACTATAGTCTGGGCCTCAGCAGTTTCTGCATCTACGGGTAGTTGCTGGTATGCCTGGGCGAGGTCCAATTTTGCAAATATTTTTCCGCCACCCAGGGAGCGAAGAAGATGTTGGACCACAGGTACCGGGTAAGCGCTCTGCTGAAGCGCGTGATTTAGGGTGGCCCGGTAACCCCCACAAATTCTTATCGATCCATCAGGTTTTATGGGAGTTACAATCGGGGTTTCCCAACGGGCGTGATCGATCGGTTCTAACACCCCCTGAGCTATTAATTTGTCCAATTGTTCGTCAATCTTTGGCTTGAGTGCGAAGGGCACTCGACGAGGCTTAAGGCGGATGGGTGCGATATCGGGGTTGAGGCTAAACGATATGGGGGATCCCTTGTACTTGCCTAGCTTCTCGGTGAACACGTCCTGGAACTCCTGGACGAGGGCCGCTTCCCAGTTGCTGTTCCCGGTCTGGTGAATGCCAGCTAGTTCAATTCCCAGTGGGGCGAACCACTGTAACCCCAACAAGCTGGGTCGGTCTCGATCGACGATGGTAATAGGCAGAGTAGCGGTGTGGTCCTTGAAGGACACCTGGACGTGCGGGAACCGGCAACGGGAATCCTGTTTCCCTGGTAGTCCCTTAATATGATTTTTTGGGTGCTGAGATCCTGGCGACGGATGTCAGGGATCAGTTGTTTGAAGGTTTTCCACGAGACCATTGATAGGGACGATCCCGAGTCTACTTCCATTACGCATGGATGATTCTCAATAGCGACCTTCACTTGGATTTTTCTTGCATCCAAGGATGATGCGTGACCAATGGTAATGGTTTGATGCGCCTCTTCTCGCCTAGCTGACGCAGCAGGCGCTCGATTTCTGTAGTGATAGTGGTTCCATTGGTGATTCAGACGGTCACGATTTACAGGTGGGCTGCCCGTTGTTCTTCGGATTGGGCTTGACGCTCGCTTGCTTCTGCAAACCTTTGCGATGTGGCCTCTCTTTCCACAGGAACGGCAGAGTGCGTCGAGGAATTTGCAGTCCGATCGCGGGTGATTGGCCCCGCAACCGGCGCATTGACGTGCAGGTTTCTGGCTCTTCTGGTCTCGCTGGTCGCGCTCTGACCTGAGTCGGTTGACCTCTTCTTCCTCACTATCAGACGAGGATTCGAGGTCTTCGTGGTGAGCCGTTGTTGAGTGCCTCTCGGAAAAAGGCGTAGTATCATTGGCGAGTTGGCGGAGTGGTGCATTGGTGCGGCGCATTCGAGCGGCCGACTTCCTGGTTGCTTCTGCTGCAGTAGCGTCGACGATGACATCTGCGAGATCGATGTCCCCTTTAGCCATGATCTTGCTCTGCGCTGTGTGGTCATCTAATCCCAGAACTATGCGGTCTCTCATGGCTTCCTCGAGGTTTGCAAAACCATAGAGGCCTCCCAGGTTCTGGAGGTCCGCGATGAAGTCCCCAACGCTCTCGTTTTTCCGTTGGTCCCTCTGGTAAAATTCGTGCCTTCGGATAAGCGTTGGTACCGCGGGTTCATAATGGGCTCGGAGGATTGGTGCGAGGGTATCCCAATCCATTGTTTTAACTTCCGCTGGTTTAGCGAGTGCCTTAGCCATTTTAACGGCAGGCCCACAATGGGTCAGGAAGATAGCTCGTTTCTTGCCAGGCGCAGCATCTTTCAGGTTGTTGGTCTCCAGGAACATCTGGAACCTGTCTATATACGAGTCCCAATCTTCGTTAGCCGGGTCAAATGGAGTGGGTGGTATGGCGCCGCTGGCCATCTTGCTGTTGTTGGCGCTATCTTAGCCACGTGCTCTGTTCGATACTCCGCGAGTGCTCAGTCAGCTCTATCGTCTCCGCATCCCACCCTCGTCGCCAGTGTTAAGTCTGGAGGAGTGGGCGCAATAACGGAGACGAGGCATCGATAGTGACTCAGTTCAACTCTTTAATAGTGACTTCAGAACAGAGCAACAATTAGAGCAGCAGCAGCTCTTTTATAGAGCTGGCTGCTGTCACAACAACCAATGAAATTGAACTAACCGCTCTAAAAGCGTCCAATCAGAGACGGCCCGTTGTCAGCCAATCAGATCAGCCAGAATCGGCCAATCACGATTCGCTTATCCGCGGGCCAATCCGAAGTGCAGGATTACAAGCCTGCTGCTGAAACAAGCTAGCATAGTTATTGTCAAATGAGTTTGCTTAGTTCGTAACAAAAAGGACATCCTTATTTACTTGTTTCCACTTTAGGAAGAATAACGTTTTTATGTTACAGAAATATAGAAAAGAAGTAGAATTAAATGTGTTCAGTTTTGCAATACAAAATGTCCCAAGGAGGATAATTATGGAATAATGCTAAAAGGTGAACATTAATTTTTAAAAACAGCAACAATTTAGGAATGAAAAAAAGATATCTGTTGGCCATTGTGATTATTTTTTTAGACGTTTTAATGTAATATTATAAAACTATTACATGCCCTCAGTAGACCTCTATGCTGCTTTTTAACTGATAACAATTAAGAGAAATCTGATTTATAAATTTTATATTTTAGAAACATGTTTGGCACTCATTTCCCAAAATCTTAGAACAAATATTTTTATGAAAAATCAAATGTGCAGTGATAATGTAAAACGTAAGTCTATGTATTCATGGTAGAAGAGTGAATACATATTAGTTACACATTGCCTACAGTGAATTCAATGCAGTTTCTATGTAAGACATGAATAATACTGAATAATATTTTTTTAGGTTTAGTAGTTTTTCCAATATAATGTTTTAATGTTTCAACATCAGTCATAGAAGAGAAACTCAAGAAAATTCCTATAAGATGAGATGATATTCATGTAGTGATGGTACCATCAAATTAACATGCATGTCCTTTTTCTTTGTTGTTGACTCTATACAGACATTCATATCGTACATCTATTCCTTCTAGCAGATTATCGTTGGTACTTGGATTTACTTAAAATGTTACTCTTAGATAATAGTACTAATGTCTTTCAATTTCTCTATTTGGGTGCCTTACCTATTGTTCCTGGGGCATTGATAGGAATGCTGCCTATCAATGGATCTACTTTCTACAATGCTGCCTATCATTGGATCTACTTTCCAAGATTCCCATGTTTCAGGGAGGTCTAGAATAGCTGTCACTGCTGAAAAGGGGATAATGAAGAGGTATGGGTGCCATACTATATCCTCTTTTTAGCTGGCAGTGTCCCTCTTCTGTCTCTAGGAAGGAAAGGTGGTAAGGGGGGGAGTTCTGCAGTTCTCATTTTCCATGACTCTGTTATGAGTCAGATTTTGCAGTGCTCCTATTCATGCTTTTTCATTTTTTTTATTTGATTACAGAAATGGGTCACTTACGAACAGATAGGAGTTTCTTCACAGAGCTACTATTTCTTCACAGAACTGTATGTAGGAACTACAATTCTGCTGGTAAAATGAAGTTGCAAAATATTCCTCTGCGTATTCAGAAACTACAAAATCTGGGACTCTTAACAAAAACTTTCTACAATTAGATTCAATTTTAAGTTCTCCCACCCTCCGTGCTTTTTTTCAGTACGGTTGTACTATCAATATGAAGATTTTAATTAATGTCTCCAGTGTCCATGCTTCTTTTTAAAACTCTATTCTCCCCTTCAGTTGTTTCATTTCTCCGAGAGCACACAAATACAAGACTTTGAGACTATTTTCTTCAATTAATTCCTACCATGTGGATATGCTCTTCTCACAGATCTAAGAGTAGTAAAAGAATTCCATTAAAAAAGTTCTCATACTGTTGTTAGGTGAATAATATTGAAGATTAAATATGTGTAGAAAAGTACATAATTGTGATGATTCCTTACTTTATTCATATACCATGTGTCTATCCATCGACTATTTCAGGTGATTATAACAAATAAAGGTAAATATTTTATTCTGTGATGAAAAAATGCAGAATTTATACTATATGATATACAATATATAGCTGTCCAGCATTGTTTAAAGCATGGGTGGCAAGAGATAGGGCAAGAAATTAAGCTTAAAAATGGAGATGATGTTTTATTATGAAGTATACAAATCATCCATGATTTGTAATTTCTACTCCTAAAGAACAATTTTGAAAACTCAAAAACTTGCATGCAACTTTTGAATATTTTTCTTAGATAAATATATTTCCCAAACATAGATTTTGCATTTTTTTACCATGACATTCCTTTATTTCTATTGCTCTTTAGTTTAATTCAAAGTAAAAAGAATGGAAGTAAGAACATTGGGACATGACAAACTGATTTTCACTTTTTGATCTCAGCATTTTTTATTTGGCAGAAGTGTAGATGTTCGATTATCACCATTATCTTACCTCTGAGAGTTTGGAAAGTGAACATTGTAGCTGTATTACAGGAAAGTGAAGCCCTGATACCACTATGAGATTTTACTTCATAATAAAGAGAACAAAAATAATCAGAAATTCAGAACACTATTGTTCAAACAAACCAGAATGTCTAACATTGCCTATAAAATTGCATTCTCTTGCAGCTATAAGGAAAAGAAATCTATGCTTGGATCCTCATTTGCCCTATGTTTTAGTTTTAAATGGTAGAAAGTGTTTAAAGATCCAAAACTGACCCTTTTTCAAACATCTAAATTTGAATGCAAACAGAATCTGAGCATCTCATTGACTAAATTTTATTTAGTAAGGTCTAATATAACTTTTTGTTACAATCACAATTCTGGGTGATGCAAGGTTTTGGAAGACTAAATTAATTTGGATATATTTGTTTCTTGAAAACTTTTATATGAGCTCAAAATCTATTACATCTATTATTAGAAAAATTAGAATTTTCATTTTTCTCCACAAATACAGCATTTTTCAGTTTAGTAGTTTAGCCTAATAGTAGTTGTAATAGATCTTGAGTAAGTTGGTTCCATGGTACCTTACCAGTTATGCAGTTGAACACTAAACTACTTTTCATTTCGTTTTTTCCTAGGTTGGTTCAATCTGTTTTCTTGTAAACGGAAATCTCTGTATTTTATTATTATTTGCTTATGGCACAAATAAGTCTCTTTCTAACATGTAATTTTTTTTTAATTACAAGGAACATATAGTACTCCAATGAATGGAATAACTGATGAATCATTTCCCATCACTGAATTTGACTATGATGGTGCAGTAGCACCATGTCATTTGTTTCCAATGTCCTGCCACAATTTTATTCTTTGGTATTCATCTTTGGCCCTGTGGGCAATGTGCTGGTTGTACTGGACCTTATCAAATATAACAAGATTAAAAGCATGACAGATATATATCTGTTAAATTTAACCATCTCTGATCTGCTTTTCATTTTTTTACTTCCCTCTTGAATTTATTATTCAATACACAACTGGATATTTGGAGATACAATATGCAAAATTTATGCCGGGGTCTTTTTTAATGCTTCTACAGTGGAAGTTTTTTCATTGTCCTCTTGACCATTGATCAATATTTAGATATAGTTTATTAAGCATCTGCATTAAAATCCTGAGCAATGTGCTATGGTATCATTACAAGCATTCACACATGAGACCTGGCAGTTTTAGTCTCTTTAACAGGATTAGTTTTTTTCAGATTACATGTAGAAAACTATAAGAAATCTTGCACTTTTAATTTTCCACATGAAAGTAGTTTTGCATGAACAAGTTTTTTATACTGAAAATGTTCTTAATAGGTCTGATTTTTCCAATGATGATTGTGACCTTCTGCTATGCATGCATTTTATATACCTTGTGGAAATCCAGCAATGCGAAGAACAAAACAGCCTGGCTTATTTTCACCATCATGTTTACTTATTTCCACTTCTGGGCCCCAAACAATATTTTTTTCTGCTTCAGTTATTTCACACTTCATTTTTTGCTGACAACTGTGACAATTTAAAGAGAATATATATAGCATTGCAACTGACTGAAACATTTGCAGTAGCTCATTGTTGTATCAATCCTTTGATCTATGCTTTTGCTAGTGAGAAATTTAAAAAATATGTTATCAGATTTTTCCATCTATGAATTTCCTGTATCTTCCTGTATGAAGATCCTCTGGACAGAACAGTTTCATATATTGACATTCTATTGGAAAGGAAGGCATTTCAGCAATTTTACAGAATACATGTGTAAAGAAAAATGTGATTTAGTTTTAAGGATCAAGTCACTTTTGACAAAACTATTTTTGTGTTAGAAGACCAGATCTGAACTGAATGAAGCCTGCTTTGATGATGTTAGTTTGTAAATTACACAGTGCATGAATATCATCTGCAGTTCAAATTGAAATATTATAGATTTAATTGAGTACTCTGCACATGATGAAAAGAATCAATTCTTTGCTGAGCAAAACATATTTTATATACCCTATCATATCTGAGATATATTTAAAGTATCTTTGATAATTTTAACTTCAGAGTTTCAATTTACTTTTTGAAAAAAATAAGTACTTTATCTTTTCTAAATATACTGAGGCTGTAGTTCTATTAATATTTTGATAGTATTAGTATAAGTCCCCAAGAACTTACTTAAGTTTTACTTCTGTATAATCAAGAAATGGATTGTATTATGAATGCTGTGTTTGTATACTATTCTGATATTGCAGATTTCTTGTATTACTCTAAAAAGATGGACACAGTCTAAGTTTGTGTTTCAAAAAATTACCAAGCTATGGATTTCAATGGCACCAAAGCTTATCTAGTATGATGAGAATGTTTGGAAATGTGTTGATTGTAAGAGGAAAGGTCCTTCAAGATTGTTATATCCCATCAACATATGAAATTTCTCCTGTAGGTAATTTTTTTTAATTAGGAAAAAAAGTTTTAAAAATATTATTTTAATATTAGCATAGCTTGGTGAAAAATCGTTACATCTTAGCATAGCTTGGTGAAAAACTGTTACATAGTATTGGTGCAACAATCATAGCAAATATTGTTTGTGTATATTTTGGGTTCCTGAAAAAATAATTTTTTGATTTTGAGGCAGCTTATTCCTTTATAATAGAAGTATCAAACTCAAGGCCTGAGGGCTGGATCCGGCAGTCCTGGTCTACCCACTGTGAAGAGAAAAGATTGGACCAGCCTGGCTTCGGACCAGTCTAACCAGTGAGAAGAGGAAAGATTAGGCCAGCATGGCTTTGACCCAGTCTACCCAATGTGAAGAGGAAAGATGAAGCCAGCGTGGCTTTGGCCCAGTCTACACAATGCAAAGAGGAAAGATTGGGCCAGCCTGACTTTGGCCCAGTCTACCTAACACAAAGAGGAGACATGCCAGCAGTTTGGGGAGTGGCATCAAGTTGGCCATGCCCATCCAGTCAGCCATGCCCATCCAGGGCCATGCCTGGCCAGTCTTCCGAGGTCAACCACAGCCTTGATGCAGCCCTCAATGAAATTGAGTTTGATACCCCTGCTTTCTATCTATATATATAAAAGCAAAAAAGCACTCTTGCGTCATCACAAAATCTCCAGAACTAGGTAGAATTTCAACAATCAAGATGAATATTTTACCCAGAATTTTATATTTGTTCCAAACAATACCAATCAGGCTTGGTAAAGATTATTTTGAAGAATTAAATAAAATTGTGTTGAAATATATATGGCAAGGAAAGAAAGCGAGAATAAAATTAAAACTTTTACAAGATGCTAGAATTAGAGGAGGATTTGGCCTTCCTAATTGGGAGTTGTACTACCAAGCCGCAAATTTAATGTGGGCCAAAGAATGGATAACATTAAGAAAGACTAGATTGTTGACACTAGAAGGACATGATTTCTTACTGGGCTGGCATGCTTTTCTGTGGTATAAGGGAACTAAATCGCAGGGCTATTTTAGAAGGCATTATATACGGGAGTC
Organism: Notechis scutatus; assembly: GCF_049901735.1. Classification (NCBI taxonomy): domain Eukaryota; kingdom Metazoa; phylum Chordata; class Lepidosauria; order Squamata; family Elapidae; genus Notechis; species Notechis scutatus. The sequence continues at coordinate 57,335,806 of NC_142025.1, read as the reverse complement.
TTTATGGTTGAACTGGGAGAAAATTAAGAGACAATGTTATTTGAAAATCCCAGTTTGGTTATCTACTATTGAAGCTTTCTCTTATCCTATAACATATAAGAAGGAACAAACAGTAAGATATGGGGAAATATTGGATGAAAAGGGTGAACTTAAAACGATGCAAAATTTAGAAGAACAAGGTATAAAGATGAATTGGTTTTCATATGTGCAAATACACTCAAGGTATCTTAAAGATTCTAAAACAGAGGGATTCTATGATAAAATGACTGACCTAGATAGGATTTTGACAGGTACTGATGAAAAAGTGATCAAAAAATTATATGGTTATTTGTTGGAAATTAAATTAGAGGAAGAACAAGTCAAAGAAATGATGATTGCTTGGGGGAAGAATTTTGGATATGGATTGATTTAGAGAAATGGCAAAAATTGTGGTCTCAAAATTATAAAATGACAATGTCAACAGCATATAAAGAAAACTTGTATAAGATGTTTTACAGGTGGCATTTCCCCCCCGACAAGAATAGCAAGAATGTTCAAGAATAAGTCTGAAAAATGTTGGAAATGTCATCAGATACCTGGCTCATACTACCATATGTGGTGGACTTGTGAGGATGCTAGAAAATATTGGACTAGAATTTGCATATGGCTGGAAAAAATGACAAAGAAACATATAGATTTGAAACCAGAGATCTTTTTATTGGGAATCTTACCTGATACATACAATAAAAATTTGAAGCATTTGATTGTAAATGTATTAACAGCGGCTAGGATTGTATTTGCTAAAAATTGGAAGAGTGAGAAAATACCATAAGAGGAAGAAATTATTAAGAAAATATTGGAATGTGCTGAAATGAGTAGATTGACATTTGAAATTAGAGAACAAGAAGATAAACAATTTTATGAAGTTTGGGACCTTTTCTATCAATGGCTAGATAATAAAATATAATAATAGAATATTTAGAAACTTAGGAAATAATGAATATATACTTCTTCTTTTTTTCTTCTTTTTTTGACACTATTTTTATAAAATTTTATTAAGATAGAACTGGTATGACTTTACGATTTGTTATAAAATAAACTAAGTAAATTATAGTTATCTCGTTAAAGTATGAATTAATAAAATTATAGTCAAATGATTGTTTAATAATGATATTAGGTTATATAATTGTTGATTGATAATATGAGTTATTATTTAATATAACTACAATGGAGACTATGAAATGGATGCACAAAAGAGTGGTAAACCAACCGATACACTGTCTGTAAATTTATGAAGGAGGATGATGTTTTTATGGTTTATGTTTTATGTTTTATATGTTTTTGTTCGTTGTTAAAACCAATAAAACTTTTTTTTTTTTAAAAAAGTTAAAACATTAGCATTGACGTTAGTAATTGCAACACGTATGCCACTGGGTATGCATCAGTTAATCTGTTTTCATAGTCATTGTATGCATGCATGTATGCATGCAAGAAAATTCACAATCCCCATCCAAACAGCACCAAATTGCAAAAAGCTTGTGCTTTTCACTTAAAAACCAGCAGTATTTATTTAAATATAACAACATTTGCATAGCAGTTAGCATAAAATATCATAAAATCAATGGCCTATCCAAAAAATGTCATAAACTGTAAACTGTGGAGGACTTTTTTATGCAACTGTATGTAATTAGACATAATAGCATTGTTAGGTATAACATTGATACCAAATATGGTTTGGGTGAATAAATATATAAAACTTAGATATCATGGTTTAAGTGCTTATCACTTTAAGCACAATGCAGCAGGCAATTAGCCGATTAAGGGTGCGGTTAGAAGTTACAATATAAGGAAGCATTAGAAGCTGGAAAGCTTACTGTCTGTAGCTGTCTGTAGCTGTAACTGTGTGCTGCTGCGACTAACTGTGATTACTGACTGTGAGTGCCTGTGACTGAACTGTTATTGTTTGCTACTGTTTGCTGATTACTGCGTAATTCTACTGCATATCCAGCGTTTGTTTCTCTGGAGAGTGAAACCGGATGAGGAGAAGATATCTTTATCGGCTGATAAAGATATTGCAAGGACTCTTAACTTGGACTATACTAGTGAGTCTTAATGGATGGAAATACTGTGAATGACTTAATGGACTGAATGACAATGCTTAAACTCTAACTGGATTAAAAACTATTTAAACTACAAACAGTGTTTGTGTTCAGTGTGTGTATACTCTGGGGCCCTTCCGCTCTCCTTTGGTTGCCTGGCTTGACTACTGCTGCAATACTCTTCTAGAGGTTAATTCCCAAACCCTAACATTGGTTATGGGCCCAGCAGCATAGTCTAACTAACCAGGATATAGCAGAGAGAGTTGGTGTGAGTTGCACATTACTGTAAAAACAAACTGTTTTAATTAGTTTAAAATAGTCAAAATATCTGAAGAGTAATGGCACAAGTAAATTTGTCACAACTGTCCATGATATCCAGGCTGGATGGAACAAACTATGTTTCATGGTCAATGAAATGTAGTTTACTTCTACGCAGAGAAGGATTGTGGGACATTATAGCAAACCCACCAGATGTGAGTAGCTGGGATCCTGCTAATGATGATGATAAAGAAAAGTTACAAGACTTTAAATTGAAGAATGAGCAGGCTTTATGCATCATAGGACTGACTCTCTGTGATCAGCAGCTTGTCCATATTCGTGGAGAAGAAAATGCTGCAAACTGCTGGGAGAACCTCAGGAAGATTTATGTTCGGGACAGTGTAGGAGCACATATAAATCTTACACGAAAGCTTTTTCAACGCATCTTCAGAGGAATGGAGATATGTTAGTTCATTTAAACTGTATGAAGAGCATTTTTCAAGATTTGCAAGAGAAAAAGAGCTTATATTTAATGAACTGCAACAAGTTTACATAATATTATCTTCATTAGATCAAAGCTATGATGACTATGTGACTTCGTTAGAGGTATTGCCAAAAGAAAGCCTCTCATTAACCGAGATAACAGGCAGGCTACTAGAAGAAGCCAGAAGAAGGCGTGAGCGTGACGAGCTGAGAGAAGATAAGAAAGAAGAGAAATTATCTTCAAAGCTTGAAAGAAACCAGCAAAGCAAAGTAAAGCACCTGGAAGAAGAGAATTTATCTTCAACGGCATACACAATTAAAAAGTGTTTTAATTGTGGAGGCAGAGGACATTTGGCAAGATTCTGCAAAAAGAGAAAAAGCCAGAATGTAAAAAAGCCAAAGAAAGCATTTGAACTAGCCACGTTTAGCAACTCTGATGTGAAGAATAATTTATGGGTGGTTGACAGTGGCGCATCCCACTGCATCACAAGAGATAAGACAAAATTTATAAAAATGTCTAAAAGCTCTCAACATATATCACTTGCTAACGGCTGGAACCTGAAAGCGAAAGGTCAAGGTTTTGCACGTTGTCCGTACATAAACCAGGATATAAAAATGTTGTATGTACCGCAACTAAAGTTTAATTTGCTTTCAGTAAGGGTATTAGATAAATTAGGTTATGTAATTACTTTTAAAGATAATAATTGCATAATTGAAAAAGATAACAAAAGGGTAACTGCAGCTTTAAATGGAACATTATATGTCTTAGATAATACTAAGAAAGGGGAGGCTCAAACTGTATTTAATAATATAAAGCCTCATGAAGAATGTATCCATTTATTGCATAGGCGTTTGGGGCATGTAAATTTTAAAATGCTAAAACGTACAGTTGAGTTATCTGAAGGAATAAGGTTAAAACCTTGTGATAAATATTTGCGTTGTAATGTTTGCTGTGAAGATAAGAGCAAGGTATTGCCTGCAAATAGGCTAAATGGTTTCAAAACAAAAGAACCTTTAGAAGTAGTATTTGCAGACATAATAGGTCCAAAGAAACCCAGTATGGGGGTGCTAGATATATACTGAGCATTATGGACCATTATTCTAGATATGGGTTTTGCTATTTAATGAAAAGCAAAACTGAAACATATCAACATTTTTTCAATTGGCTAAAGTTTGCTGAAAGAAAGTCTAAACGACAACTGATAACCCTGGTGACAGATAATGGCACGGAATTTATTAATAACAAATTCCAGAACAGACTTAAGGTAGCTGGAATAGAGCATAAGAAGTCTGCTCCATACAGGCCAGAACATAACGCTTTTATTGAAAGAAGAGGCCAAACACTACAGGCAATGGTTAGAACAATGTTAAATGATTCTGGGTTACCTGATTCTTTGTGGGGGGAGGCTACAATGTGTGCTAATAACATATTGAACAACGTTGTTAATACAACAACAGGTGAAATACCATTCACCAGATGGCATGGCAGGAAACCTGATCTAAGTTACCTGCACACATTTGGTGCACCAGCATGGGTGCATATTCCTGCACAACTCAGAAAAAAAGGGCAACATAGAGCTAAAAGATTTTTCTTCGTTGGTTATCAGGCAAACCATAGGGCATATAGATTTTGGGAGAAAGGCACATCTAAAGTGTTATGTAGTGCTAGTGCCCAATTTCTAGAACATGAAGGATGGGAGAAATTAGAACAGGATGCCAATAAAGATGTAATTATTGAATCCTATAGAAATCCCATTAGTTATCCCTGTAACTTTAAAAATAAAGTAAAGAGACAAATACAGGATGAAATAGTGCCCATAAAGGAAGAAACAGATTCAATAGCTGAACAGGATGAGGAAGATGAACAGGTAGTAGTTCAACAAAGTCCTCCTGTAAGCCCTGTAATTCCCAGAAGAACTACACGTGTATCTAGACCGCCTGATAGGTACCAGGCTAACACAGTGTGCCAGATTAATCAAGTTCCTAATTCTGTAGAAGAAATTAAAAAGTATCCTATTAAGGAAAAAGAAAAATGGTATGCAGCAATGAATAAGGAACTGAATTCATTAAGTGATATGAAGGTGTATGAGAATGCCAAATTACCTGTAGGAAAGAAATCCATTGGCTGCAAATGGATATTTAAGGTAAAAACAGATAAAGATGGTAATTTAATCCATAAGGCAAGGTTAGTAGCCCAAGGTTTTAGGCAGAATGCTAATGACTATGATGAGGTGTTTGCACCTAGTCTTAAGGCAGCAACCTTGAGAGCAGTTTTAGTGTGGGCAGCTAGTAAAAACTATCTAGTTAACCATTTAGATGTGGAAACTGCTTACTTGCACGCCCCATTAAAACATATTATTTATATGAAAAAACCTGTTGGTATTAAAAGTGAAAATAAGGATAATAATGATTGTTGGTTGTTAAAGAAAAGTCTCTATGGTCTTAAACAATCAGGCTATGAATGGAACCAGTATATTGTAAAGGAACTAGACAATATAGGATTTAAAGCTGGTTTAGCCGATCCATGTCTGTTTAAGAGGGAGACAAATGGGAAAGTATCATTATTATTACTATTCACAGATGATATTGCTTTGATAACTGAAACTAATGATGAGGCAAATAAAATAATAACATCATTAGGAAAGAGAATAAAGATCAAGCAATTAGGGGAGATAAAGAAGTATCTCGGTTTGAATATAAAGAAAACAAGGAAAGGTTTTAAGATATCTCAGGAAGATAAGATAAGCAAATTGCTAAAAGATTACAAGATGGAGCTTTGTAAGCCAGCTAAGACTCCAATGAGTCAGGAGTTTAGCAACACTGATGTACAAAGCCCTGAGTTTGATAAGGTGATTTATCAATCTTTAATTGGTAGTTTGAGTTATATTAGTAATTGGTCTAGACCAGATATATCGTACTGTGTGAATCAGTTGGCTAGATTCAATTCTGCACCATGTGAAAGACACTGGATTGCAGCTAAGAGGATATTAAGATATCTTAAAAAGACAATGAATTATTCATTGTATTTAGAACCAAAGGGTGATTTAATTTTGAGTGCTTATGCAGATGCTAGCTTTGCATCAGAAAGAGACACTAGAAAGTCGACTTCAGGAACAGCCATAATGCTGGGTAAGACATTAATAGGCTGGAAGTCAATAAGACAACAGCATATAAGTTTGTCTACTATGGAGGCAGAATTCTCCTGTTTATCATTGTTATGTACAGAATTAATAATGTATAAACAAATGTTAATTGATATAGGTATAACTGTAGATTATCCTATAATTATACATGAAGATAATCAGGCAGCAATTCAAATGGCCACAAATATTGGAGTAAAAACAAGGAGCAAGCATACAGATCTAAGATACCTAAACGTGAGACAATCTGTAAGAAGTAAGATGATTCAGCTAGAGTACTGTATGTCGGAGGACAATTTAGCTGATAATTTTACTAAAGCCCAAGGTGCCAGTAAGCACCAGGAGAGTTGTGAAAAATATGGGATAAGATTGTAAAGGTATTATATATTTATTTCACCCAAAAGGGGAGTATGTTAGGTATAACATTGATACCAAATATGGTTTGGGTGAATAAATATATAAAACTTAGATATCATGGTTTAAGTGCTTATCACTTTAAGCACAATGCAGCAGGCAATTAGCCGATTAAGGGTGCGGTTAGAAGTTACAATATAAGGAAGCATTAGAAGCTGGAAAGCTTACTGTCTGTAGCTGTCTGTAGCTGTAACTGTGTGCTGCTGCGACTAACTGTGATTACTGACTGTGAGTGCCTGTGACTGAACTGTTATTGTTTGCTACTGTTTGCTGATTACTGCGTAATTCTACTGCATATCCAGCGTTTGTTTCTCTGGAGAGTGAAACCGGATGAGGAGAAGATATCTTTATCGGCTGATAAAGATATTGCAAGGACTCTTAACTTGGACTATACTAGTGAGTCTTAATGGATGGAAATACTGTGAATGACTTAATGGACTGAATGACAATGCTTAAACTCTAACTGGATTAAAAACTATTTAAACTACAAACAGTGTTTGTGTTCAGTGTGTGTATACTCTGGGGCCCTTCCGCTCTCCTTTGGTTGCCTGGCTTGACTACTGCTGCAATACTCTTCTAGAGGTTAATTCCCAAACCCTAACAAGCATGCTTTTTCCAATTCAAGGTCATGTTATTTTGTGCATAAGTGAGGGGAAGTCTTAAGTTGGGATGGATGGTGATTGGGCCATGTGATGTGATGATGGGTGCAGGGGATGGATTTGTAGTTTTTACTTATTGCAAGAAAGCCTGGAACTTTCAGATTCCGGATTCCTCAGTTATGCCAGTTACTATCCAAATAAAAAGGAACCTTTGAGAAGATTACTGTCTCAGAGTTATTGGGTGGAGTAGAGGTTTGCTGGAATGCTGACATTATCATGAATCTCTAAATAACTACCAGCACCCCGAAAGGGGGCTGTCTGGGGTGCTGAGCCCCAACACTGACCCCAAACTGAAGCAGCGAAAAGACTCAGCAAAGATGGAAGAAAAGGAGGAATCTATAGAAGGAGCGGTGGGAATGGATACTGGAGAACTAATTGAGACCCCATGTCCTCCTTCTGCAGAATTTGTGCAAGCAATGGAAGCTGCAGAGGAAAGACAGAGGCTAGGCACTCAACCCAAGGAATCGGATTCCTGGAAAAGCTGCCAGACTAAGCTGAATCCAGAGATGGGACTGGAGGAGAAGCTGCCTGAACACCTTTCCTACTCCAGCCCTGTGAGCTTGGGCCACAAGCCAGAGTAGAGAGGCGTGAATCTGACAACTCCCAAGACTGGAACCTGTTGCCTCCGTCCCGTAGCCAGTCGTTGGCAGACCTCCCACAGCAATTTCAGCAACTTAGTGGGAAGTTATGTCTTACAGCCACAACCTCTTCAGCTGAGCTGGGCCTTAACTCAGCTCACATTCACTTTCCCTAATTCAAGACTTGACATTGAAACCAGCGTGGCGTCAGTTAGAGGTGGCCGAAGAATAAGCTTAGCACGGCAGGGCCAAGCAGCAAGGGAGGGACAGCAGATGCAGCCGACATTTGGTACATTACAAACCCCAATTCCTCCCCCTCCAGCCAGCAGTGAAGTTACTCCCTGTGGAGAGTATTCCCCCAGGATGGGGATTCTATCCTGGTCAGAGGTGGGTCCAATGCCAGTGGGTGCCAGCACCAGTTGCACCAACTGGTTTGGGACCACTATGGCCCCAAGGAACAGCAGCGATCCCAGCAGCAATGGGATCAGCTTAGGTAGCAGGTTGCAGCCACCCTCCCCTTTCCCTGAGTGGCGAAGAGTTAAGCAGGCAGCCCCTATTCAACAGATTCCAATTCATCTGCTGCCACTCGCAGTACCCCTGCAGGGCCCTTTCCTGCAGCCTGCATCAGCAGCACATCAAATTCCAACTCGGCCGCCCCTCAGAGTACCCCTGCAGGGCCCCCTCTTGCAGCCCACGCCAGGACAAAATTTCCAGCTCAGTCAGCAATCGCCATGGTGATCCCTCCCCCCAAACTAGACACACCAATCTTCCAAGCAACTTTTGATGGAACACCTGAAAAACATGCTTACTTTCTCAGCCAAATATGGTCACATGTAGATCAATTTGGAAACCACTACAAACAGATCACAAACTATGATGCTTCCACTTGGGTGGCCCAGCTACACTATGAGGACACGGCAAAACTAAATGATGCTGATGCATTTGTTGAGCTGCTCAGGGCTCGGTTTGAAAACCCTGACAGAATAGGTGAGAGTAAAGACAAAATAATGGAAATGAAGCAAGGTAATCGACCCTTAAAAGACTTTATAAGGGATTTTAGACAGGTCGCAAACAACTTCATGAATTGGCCTGACAGAATACTTCTGCACTATTTTAGAGAAGCTATTGATCCAGAAGTCAGAAAAGCTTGCAGCATCAGAGGAATACCAGAGTAACTGCAAGACTGGTATGCCATGGCTGGATAGTGAAATCCACCTACATCGAAACCTCCCTCTGAGGGCCTAGGAGAGCTTTGCCAGCCCTCTGACTAAATCTGCTGAAGCTGCTCCTACCCAACCTACAAGGATTATAAAGTGCTATTGATGTGGCCATACTGGTCATCGGGAAGCCAAATGTCTGGCTCTTGCACCTGTTCTACAATCAAGGCCCAGTACAGCTGCCAGAGGCAGAAGAACTCCACGAAAGCCTCCAGACACCAGCCAGTTCGCCAGACAAGCTGTAGAGGTTCCCTCCCTACAGAAGAGAGTGAGGAACCTCCGGCCAAAAAAACCCTTCCCAAAAAGGCAGATAAAGAAGAGGACCCCATGGTGAGTGCCGCCATTCCCCCGTTTACAGTTAAAGTGTAGTTGGTGGTGCCTGAGACTAGGGAGGCAGGGGAGATAGAAGCAGTAATAGATACCAGGTGTTCCAGATGCCTTATTGGGCTCCCTATTATTGAACCATTAGGGATAAAAACTAAAGCCCTAAAATGCCCAATCAAGTTTGAACAGGTAGATGGAACGTTAATTGGAGGAGTCCCAGCCACCTAAATTATAGAGTTGATCAGACTAGAAATGGGCAGGCATTGTGAATTTATACGATTTGTAGTGGCTCCAAAAATCCATCAAATGGGAAGATGGATACTGGAAAATCATAATTGGTGTCAGGCCACTGCCCCCTTCTGAAAAGAGACTGCCACCCAACAGGGATCCACAACCAGAAGCAGCAGCCACCATTTCAGACTCTCCTCCACGTGAGCCCCAGGTTCCTAAAAAAATACAGGGATTTGGCTGAGGCTTTTAGTGAAAAGGAATGCAACATTTTACCCCCTCATCGAGCCACTAATTGTGCCATTAGAACCTGGGGCAAAACTACCCCAACCAAAGATGTATTCCATGACACCAGACAAGATGACTGAGTTAGGAAATACATTGATACCAATTTAGCCAGAGGCTTCATTGAACCAGCAAAATCTAGGTTGGCAGCCCTGGTACTGTTTAAAGAAAAGAAAGATAGTGACTTGAGATCATGTGTGGACTTTAGAGGCATGAACGGGGTATGCATAAAAACATATACCCCTTCCCCTAATGAAAGACTTACTATATCAGTGGTTGCCAACCAGTGGGCCAGGGACCACTGGTGGTCCGTGAGAAAATGTTGGTGGTCCACAGAGAAATGTCACCCCCAAAGCACCCCCCAAATCAATTAATCAAGGCTGCGCAGGAACACAAGGCTGCGCCATCCACATGGCCCACAGGAACACAAGGCTTGCGTTGCTTACATTGTGAACACAAGGTAGTGAGGGGAGGGGAAGGGGGGAAGAGGGGAACTTGCCTCACTCATCCCACCCGCCTGGCCTGACCACTGGGCTGCTTTTTTTCGCTTCTTTCTTCTTTTGCTTCTTCTGAAGCCAAAAGAGAGTCAGTCTCTCTCTCCCTCCCTCTCTCTGGAGACAGTATTCTGCAATCCCAAATAAAGAATCATTGATTGGTAGGAAAACGGGTTGGGGAATTTTCCTGCAGACTTTTTTGGGGATTTTCCCAGGGTCTCTGGTCTGCGGAATTTAAAATTATGAGTTTGGTGGTCCCTGAGGTCCAAAAAGTTGGCGACCTCTGTACTAAATCACCTGTCTAAAGGCAAAATTTTTACCAAGCTATATCTGAGAGAAGCCTACTACTGAGTCTGCATAAAGGAGGGAGACGAGTGGAAAACTGCCTTCAACTGCCCTCTCGGTAGTTTCCAGTTTTGAGTCATGCCTTTAGGACTCCAAGGGCCCCCCGATGTATTTATGCAACTAATTAATGAAGTGTTACATTCACATCTGTACAAGGGGGTCCTTGTCTACTTGGCTGACATTCTTATATTCAGCGAAACCATCAAAGAACATGTCAAATTAGTCAGGCAAGTACTGAAAAAACTTTTAGCCACCAAATTATACACAAAGCTATCAAAATGCAAATTCCATAAAGAGTCTTTAGACTACCTGGGCTACCGAATATCTAACCAGGGGATTGAAATGGACCCTGGAAATGTGAAGGCAGTGCTAGACTAGCAACCACCAAAAACATAGAAACAACTTCAAAGCTTCTTGAGTTTTGCAAATTTCTATACACAATTTATCCCTTCGTTTGCCAAGGTCGCCTTCCCTTTAATAGAGTTACTATTAAAACTGGGCCTTCCCCGACCAAACCAAAACCCAATCAACCTCTTACTTGGACAATGAGCTCTCAGAAATCTTTTGAGACATTAAAACGCCTTTTTGCTGTGGAGCCTATCCTCCAACATCTGGACCCGACCAAATCTTTTGTAGTCCAAGCGGATGCCAGTGATGTGGCTGTCATGGTGATTCTATTTCAACCTTCAATACCAGCTGATGCATTGCGCTTAAGTGTCCAAAAAGCTGTCAGACACAAAGCGTAGGTGGGCAGTTTGAGAAAAGAGGCATTTGCTGTGCAATGGGCTTTACTATCTTGAAGGCATTTCCTGGAAGGAGTGAAGGAGCCATTCGAGGTGCGGACGGATCATAAGAACCTTGAAGCTCTGAAGACACCTCGGAAGCTTTCTCCTAAACAAGTCCACTATGCTCAATACTTCAAGAGATTCAATTTTAACATGAAATACTGTATATCCCAGGAGGAAAAAACATATTGGTAGATGCCTTGTTGAGAAAAACCCTAATTTGACATTCATCGGGAGGAAGTAATGCAAACTATGATATCAGAAGCCCAACTCGCAGGCCAAGCAACCACCAGAGGCCAAGCCAAGAGCAGCCTGACTTCTAGAGGACAAACTGACAACCAAGTTGAAAACAGCACTTTTAACCGATCCATAGTTTGCTGATAATCAAACCGATTTGACCATGAACGAAGGATTTGCTTGGAAAGGAACCAAAATTTATGTACCGAATACCCTAAGATTGATGGTGCTAAAATGTAGCCATGACTCACAGTTGGGGGGGGGGTTATTTTGGATTCCTAAAAATCTACATTTAGTCAGAAGACAGTTCTGGTGGCCAAAAATGAAACCTGATGTCGAAGACTATGTAAAAAGCTATTCAATTTGTGCCATGATGAAACACAGAACTGGAAAAACCCCTGGCCTCCCCTAACAAGTAGCTGAACCAATGAAGCCATGGGAAGAAATCATGATGGACTTTACCCTGGAGTTACTGGAGTGTGGAGGAAGCACTGTGATTTGGACTCTTATTGATTTATTCTCTAAGCAAGCCCACTTTACAGCGTGTAATGGACTACCTTCAGCTAAGAAATTGGCGAAACTGTTTGTGAAGCATATTTATGAGCTCCATAGTGTCTCAGATCGAGGTGTACAGTTTATTGCCGCTTTTTGGAGGGAGTTTTTGAAGTCCATTGGGTCATGCCAAGGGCTTTCCTCGGCTTTCCATCCGGCATGTAACAGTGCTGCTGAGAGGATGAATGCTATGGTGGAACAGTACATTGGATGTTATGTAAATTATCAACAGGAGAATTGGGCGGATCTGTTGCCGTTTTCAGAAGTTGCTTACCATAATGCAATATAGAGCAGCATAGGCTTAACTCCTTTCCAAATCACTACCGGCATGGATTTTGTCCCTATGCCAGAGATGCCTAGGGAACCTCCAACATCCATGTCTTTAACATCCATGTCTTTAACGGATTGGATGGAATCATTAAAAAAGGGTTGGGAGGTTACAAAAAAAACCCTAGCGGAAGCCGCTGAGGAATATAAAAGACAGATAAATATAGATCTCTCCAACCACTGTTTAAAGTGGGGGACAGTGTTTGTCAACTAAATATCTTAAGTTGAAACTTCCCAGTAGAAAGTTGGGACCAAAATTCCTGGGTCTCTTCCCTATATTGAAAATAATCAATCCAGTGACTGTCCAACTCAGTCTCTCTTAGCTGTTGGGGAAAATACACCCAGCATTCCACAGTAGGTTGTTGAAACCTGCTGTTGGTTCTAATCTGTGGCTGGTACCAGCAGCTCCCCCCAAACCTCTGTTAGTACAGGGTGAAACACATTATAAGATAAAGAAAATACTCTAGATTACACCGAGGACGTTTACAATATTTGGTGCTATGGAAAGACTACCCTTTGTCAGAAGCTACTTGGGTGAAAAGTTGGGATATACATGCAAATAGATTGGTTAAACAATTTCATGAACAATTCCCTGACAAACCAAAGGGTCCCCTTGGAGTGGGGAGAGGGTGTTAAGGGGGCAATGCATTAACCCTGGTTGTGTTTTCTTTATTGTATTTTCCAGGATGTAATTTTTTTCAAGGGGGAACACCAGTCAGCTTTGGAAGCCATATTGAGACCAGATGCTCTCGCGCTGCCACAATTGAGCCTGGGAAAGTGGGAGGGGGGAATTTCTGGAGTGTATGTAGTTAGACATAATAATTCTTTTTCTAATTCAAGGTTGTGTTATTTTGCGCATAAGTGAGGGAAAGTCTTAAGTTGGGACGGATGGTGATTGGGCCATGTGATGTGATGATGGGTGCAGGGGATGGATTTATAGTTTTTACTTATTGCAAGGAAGCCCGGAACTTTCAGATTTGGGATTCCCCAGTTGTGCCAGTTACTATCCAAATAAAAAGGAACCTTTGAGATGTCTGTCTCAGAGTTATTGGGTGGAGTGGAAGTTTGCTGGTACGCTGACATTATCTTCCAACTGCGTGCCAAAAGACTTAAAACAGCCTTTCCCCTTTAAGAAATTCAAACCCCAGGAAAAAGCACCATGGCTGACTGCAAGGAGCTGGCGTGGGCCAAGGTGGGATTGCTGCAGTCCATCTTCAAACTGCAAGAGAGCTCAGGGCCCAGACATGAGAAGTCCCATGATCTTGGGAAGATGGGGAAGGTCTCCAGCTTGCTGGCCTCTCAATCTGGCGTACCTTGGCAACTGGACTGTTTCTCTTCCCTGTTTTGTCTGCTGGATCAACACAGGGGGACATCAACCTAGCTTGATGCTGGGGCACTATGTGCCCAGACCAGGTGCTTTTTCTTGGCCTCCTGCCTGTCTCTGCTTCTGCTAGGCCTCTGGGCAGGAGGTTTGAGAAAAAGTGTGTGGTCTGAGCACACAGCCTTCCAGGAACCTCTTTTGTGTTCCTTCTCTCAAAGAGAAGCTTTGTGGTCAATCTAGGTGAAGGAAAAAGAAGACGGGCAGACTGACAATGGCTTGATGTCTGTTGTGGCCCGCCAGTGGACAGCAGAGTTGGTGGCAGACTCGGACAGTGAGGAGGTTAGGGAGGAACATGGGCCAATCCTGGAATCTGGGGAAAGCTCTGATGAGTACTCTGCGTTGGAGGCCAGGGCTGTCCGACAGTTATCAGCTGTCTTCGGAGTTGGGGATCAGTGGGGCAGAAGAACACTGGAGCCTATTCCCGGTGTGTGCATGCACAGAGCTGCCAAGAGAAGGGAACAGTTAAGGAACAAGTATAGACTTGGGAGAAAAGGCACAGGTGAATGGTGAAGGGTCCCTCCCATAGAGAACAAAGAGGAGTGAAAGGGGAGTTCGTTTAATTAGTGTGAAGATTTGTTTGAGACTCTGAGAGACTCCCTTCCAAGCATTTTCTTGTACAGCTTTGCGCTTGGAAGCTATTGGACTGGCAACTTTCCATGCCTAATAAGGTCTGTGGTTGTAATTCACCCTTGAAAGACTGTTTGCTGGAACTTTGCTGGATGTGAATGATAGGAATGATAGGATTATTAGCCTAATAAAAAGGGGTTTTGTCGGGACAGAGTCTGTTGCACTTGGAAGCTATCGGCCTGGCAACTCTCCATGCCTGATAAGGTCTGTGGTTGTAATTCACCCTTGAAAGACTGTTTGCTGGAACTTTGCTGGATGTGAATGATAGGAATGATAGGATTATTAGCCTAATAAAAAGGGGTTTTGTCGGGACAGTCTGTTTCGTGATTTTGTGAAGCCTATGTCAGAACAATGTCAGTGGGAAAGTTAGTCCATATTCCAGAGCTCTAGTTACAGACTGGCCCATTGGTTTTCCCAGAGCAGCTCCTCCACCCGGGTGCACTTGCCCCATCATGAGTTTCCCAGCAGGCTGGTACACCCGGGTGGAGGAGCTGCTCCGGGATAACCAATTGACCAATCCTATGACTAGAGCTCTGGAATATGGGACCAGTCAGACAGCTCGTGGTGGGGCTAGAAATCTCTATTGCAGAGGATGGTACATGCAACATGCAACATGTGCAACATGCATGGAGTAGCGCAGCCCTCACAGGCTGGAACGAGGTAAAGGTGCTGTTGCGGCAAGGGGGGAGGCAGCGCAGGCGGGCCGAAGCTGTGATGGTAATGGCCAGAGCCTTAGTGTATGGGAGTGAAGCGCCACTTGCCTTAGTGTGGCAACATCATTCCACCTTCATCATGGCACATTTGAGCCAGCTGGTGGCACCAAGGCAGCCCTTGCCTCCTGCTGCTAAAATAGTTATTTCCTCACACAATGTAACTTTTAAAACTTAACACATTGGCTGGATATCCATTTTGATGGAAAGTTAGTTAATAAAATAGGAATGTCTTTGTGTGTGTGTGTGTGTGTGTGTGTGTGTAAAATTATACAGAGATTACATAGAATAAAGTGAAATATTCTTAGTAATTTTCAACAATTGGTTGTTTTTCATTTATTGTTTTAGGTTAAAGGAAAGAGTCCACAAAATTGTTGTAAATTTATTGTTTTAGGTTAAAGGAAAGAGTCCACAAAATTGTTGTATTTGACCTGAAAATATCACTTAACAATGAATAAGTTTATATTTTATTTTAATTTTACCTTGATGCTTTGCAATATTTCTAACAGAAAGAAAACCATTACATTCTAATAGTTCAAACTATGCACATGTGCTGAAAACTAACAACCACTTCTCCACATTTTAAGGGAGGTTTTATGTCATAATCATCATTTTAGCCATTGTCTACCCACTGCAAGATGAAGGCCTCTTCGTATGTTTCCAACTAATACTATCTTGAGCTTTTTTTGCCAATTGCTTTAATAAATACAGGAAAGCAGAAAGACCAAATGGGTAATTTTCACAATATAAATACATGTTACATATTTTTCCAAGTACAGTATGCATTTTGGAATATTGTATGCACTTGCTTAATTGTTTGTGTATGGGTATAGGGCTATTCAGGATACTACAATTAAAATAGAGAATATCTCCAATCAATTTTCTAACCAAAGTATAACTTTAAAATGGCGAACGCTCTTCAGTCAATGCCAATGCCAATTAATGCACGTTGCACTAAAACATCCAGAGCAGTGGTGGGATTCATTTTTTTTTACTACCGGTTCTGTGGGCGTGACTTGGTGGGCATGGCAGGGGAAGGATACTCTAAAATCTCTAGTCGTAGGTGGTATGTGCTGGTTCTCTGAACTATTCAAAATTTCCGCTACCGGTTCTTCAGAACGGGTCAGAACCTGCTGAATACCATCTCTGATCCAAAGTTTGAATACTCGTCCAGGTTTTTTACAATTAATTCAGCAGGGCTCTTTAGGTTCATGTATCCTCCGAATACGATGGGAAAGTACTGTTTCTCTAACTGTATATATGATTACTTTCTTGCACACTGCATTACTGCCTTTAACAAATATTTCCTCAAAACAAACTCAGAACAAAACTCACCGGAAATCTTGCTTATATTGCATAAATTAATTCCCCCTTCTTAACGATTAAAGGAGCCACAGACTCTCGGAAGCTTTTTTTTTTTTTTTGGCAGGCCTTCTCCACTCGTTTCTGTGGCGCCTTTAAGGATAGTTCGGCTTAAGTCACCTGACCATACGTAATCAAGAATGGCGAGAGGTTTAGTAGCATTTCGCACATGCGTGGTTTGGTATTCTGGTCTTTCCCGCCAGCTTTCGGAAGATTGGAGTTCTTGGAAAGACTAAGAGGAAGGTAACTGACTGAAGGTCGGAGGTGGGGAAGCAGCTGGAAGAGGCCTAAGATTTTTGTCTTGAGCCGCTTCTGCCTTTCTCTAACTTTCCTGTTTTTCTCCGTCTCCTTTTCTGTAGAACGATTCTACTGCGGTTTCTCAAATTGTGGGCGGAAAATGCAAAATCGTCGCCCATGTCAGAGATTAGGAATAGGTTTTTCTCTGTCCCAGGTCAAATCGCGTTCTGTCGTTGGTACTAAAGCGTTTGAGGCGACTTTATTTGATCCTGAACCTTCCAGGTGTGTGGAACTATATCTTCCATCGTCACCCCAAGCCTTCATGAATTTTGAGCGGGTCACCTGCCAAGTGGGAATGCTGGGATACGAGTGTGTAGTTCCACACATCCGGAAGATCCCAAATTAGAGCGGGGATGACACAGAAAAATGGGTTGCAGAATTTATGAGGAGTGAGGAAGATTACATGTCTAATCCGATTCCTCTTTCTGAGACTTCCATTTCTGTGACGGTTTTATACTTACAGCAGTTGCAAAATATAAATCTTAAAACCATGCTACTGCATTATTACATCCTCTTTTTCCAATATTTTGCATGATAAACAGAAGAAAAGGTCCTGTGTGAGCCACACAAAATTCAGAGCAAGTTTTTAAAAATGGTTAAACCTGCAGGAATAGCCTCTGCCAAAAATAATCTGACAGCCATTGCAGATATGTTTGTTTATTTCCATTATTTAGCTGGGAGGAGAAAGGAATGATACAGTATTCCTATGCTGTAGGAAGTTTGGGAAACCTTGAGCCAGATTACAATGATTAGTTAAAAAAACACCCTTGATTTTCCATTTCCTCTGTACTCTGAATGATTTTATATTCAGGTAGCATTAAAGAGCTATCCATATAAAAAGGATGCTCCAACCAGCTGCTTCATAATTAAATATTTCCCTTAAGATTTTATCAAACGTATTTGTGTCTGCTGTAGCTCTTTAGAGAAGATCTAGAGTTTTAGATTTCCTGTACAGTTTTACTGGCAAAAAGTAATACAGCACAAGAAGTAGAAAAATAATCATTTATTTCTATTCACCTTTAATATAGAAAATTAAGGTCCTATTTGTAGCACTCGCTTCTTGTATTTGCTCCTACAGCAGAAACTGTAGGTTGGTTTGAGAAATTGTTTCAAAGTTACCCGAGTAATAATTATTTTAGAGATTGTTGATGTCAGTCTAAATGTTTTTTTAGAGCAGGGGTCCTCAATCCCTGGTCTGTGAACTGGCACCAGGCCACGGAATACCAAGAAACCCGACTGTGCAAACAAGTGAAGCCCCACCCGTGGGATCAAGCAGCAGGCGAAACCACACCCATTCCAGTCTGCAGAAAAGCCTTTCCACAGGACTGGTCCGCAGTGCCCAAAAGTTTGGGGGCCGCTGCTTTAGAGGATAGGATCAGTCACCAGTGATTGGATTTGTGATTTTTGTCTGTACAAGTAGTCCTTGACTTATGACCACAATTGAGCTCAACGTTTCTGTTGCTAAATGAGATAGTTAAGTGAATTTTGCCTCATTTTACAACTTTTCTTGCCACAATTGTTAAATGAGTCCCTGCAATTAAAGTTAGTAAAATGATTGTTAAATGAATTTGTCTTCCCCATTGACTTTGCTTATTAGAAGGTCACAAAAAGTAATCATTTGACACACACACACCCCCAGGACACTGCAACCATCATAAATATGAGTCAGTTGCTAAGCATCTGAATTTTGACCATGGGTATGCTGTTATGTTCATAAGTATGAAAAATGGTCATAAGTCACTTTTTTCAGTGCCATTGTAACTTTGAACAGTCACTAAATGAAGTAAGTTGAGGATTATCTTTATTTCAACAAATGAAATGTGTTTTTAATATTATAGGCCAACAATTGACCATTATTTGATTTATTAAAATATTGACAGCCAAACCAACTAAAATGTTCCTATTATATAGCTCTTTACAGATGATTGTTCCATTTATTTGCTTTTATTGACTTCTTTCTTTTTTCTTTATAGTTAAATAATGAAAGGTAGCAAGGAGCCATATTTTGTGAAGTTTATAAAAACTGTGGAAAGTTCAGAGTGTTTTCTTCAAGCCCTTGAGGTATGCTTATTTAATGTGTTTAAAACCGTCTGGTAAGTTAGTTGTACTCAAAATATACCCATATGTGTTTTTTATAGCAGGAAATTCTTAGCACATCTTTCTTTTCCTTCATAATAACTAGACAGGAAAAAAATGATATCTACTTTATGACTAATGTTGTCCCATTGATTTCAATGGATCTATCATAAGTATAATTGAATTGAATCAAATTGAGATTTGTGTACTGAAATATAAAATAGTAATCTTGCATGAACAAATATAAAGTGAGTGTCTTTAGTTTTAAATATTATTTGTTAAATAAAGTTATATGCCTGACTGTTCTGGAAATTTTGGGTACAGTAAATTCTTGCTCTATTCAGCCAATGTCAATGAAAGAAAAGGTTCATATAAAGACATACCATTCTTTCTCTTCATAAAAACAAACCATAAGATGGTAACTTGGTAACAGGTAATTATGAACATGGTCAGTGTTCACAGCAAGGACTAAAATGAAACTTGATTGAGAAAGCCTTAGAAATACCAGCTTCAACTTACTGCAAAAGCCTGCAGCATGTTTCATGGTATAGGAAAAATATTTCAGTGACATATTTCCTACTGAAAACTGCTGCAGGCTTTTGCAGTAAGTTGAAGCTGGTATTTCTAAGGCTTTGGGAACAATTTTTATACTTCCCTCAACATAAAACAACATTTAAAGTTAATTTTTACAGTAATAACATTAAAGCTTGGTTGATCTAGTTTGATCTAGTGGTTAAGGCATCAGGCTAGAAAACAGCCTGATACTAGTTCAAGAGCACTAGTTCAAGTCCTGCCTTGCCCATGAAAGCCAATTGGGTTACCTTGAGCCAATCATTCTTTCTGAGCCCAACTCACCTCACAGGGTTGTTGTGAGGAAAATATAGGTGGAGGAAGGTGTGTTAGATATGTGCACAGCCTTGAGTCATTTGTAAAAATAATAAAGGGATAGAAATAAAATGAAAACTGGCCTAGTTCATGTTTACCATGCTGCACAAATTGGATAGCAGTGCTTTTGAGAAAATGGCTTGGAAGTAAAGGGAATGCTTTTTTGCATTGAGTTATTTGCTGCTTGTAATATTTTGCAGTCCATCAAAGAATTTCAGTCAGAAGAATGTCTTCAGATTCTTGATAAAGAAGCTGCACTTAGAATACAAGAGAATGACAAATCCCTTTATATATGCGATCAGTTTAGTGGCATTGTTTTTAATCATCTTCAAAAGGTTTGCATTTTCTTATATTACTTTTTGTCAAATCTTGGTAAAGTGTATCTTTGCAAATTGTATAAAAAGTGGAAAATCAGTAGAGATATAAACACTGGGAGATAAAATTGATTTGATGTCACATAATCAGATGAATGACTACTGAAGTTTGTTGATTCCATTTGGCTATTAAACAAATAACCAATAAATGATGATATAATATGGGTTAAATTTTTAGTACCAATTTTTCTTTCAACCACACTTGAAGAATGTGTATGTAGTTAGAGGAAAAAATGACTTTGAATTTATTGATATTTTGAAAAATTGCCAAGCTATTTGCATGGATATTGTTTCAGATAATGTAAGTGGCTAGGAAATTGCTTTGTGAAAAAAGAACCCTATTCATTTTCTTGTTTTATCTTTTTCAGCTTGGTTGTAGGATTGTGGGGCCACAGGTAGTTATCTATTGTATGCAGAATCAGCGATGTGTTCCAAAGGCTGACCATCCAGTATTTAATATGACAATGGCTGATGTAACAGTATCTTGTACAAGTCTTCCAAAGGAAACAAGGGTAAAATATTACATAAATATGGAATTCAGTTCAGATATGAGGTTTATCTTCTCAATATTTATAAAGTTACATTTGGATTCTAGCCATGTTAATTATCAGTTAAATGATAGAATAGGTACAGAAACATACAATTCAAAATAAAAGGAATCAGATTTCTTTATTATTTTACCCAAAATACCTTCAACATATGTTTAGTAACTTTAAAAACTCTTCAATCCTACTTTTACACATAAGTTGTTTTAGAAAAAAATTGCCTTAATATATTTAAGGTGTAACATGTTTGGTTAAAAGCATTTATTCTTGCTTTGTTAAGAGCAGGGTCATTTTTAAGTGATATTTCAAGATTTTTCTTCTTCTCAGTCCTAAGTTACTTATTCTCAGCAGGTTCTTTTACTGTTTATATGATCTTCTGAAGTTTTATAACTTCTGAATCCTCTCAAATGTATCAGTGTAAATGTGTAAATGAGCAATAGAACACTGATTTTGTTACACTTATGAAAATCATTAAAATGTGGCATTTATATTGAAAATAACTAGCAGCTTTATTTGACTCATACTTTTATCTATGAGTGTTTTTTTTTCTATAGGAGGAAGTCCATGAATATGTACAGTTGATGGGTGGCCGTGTATACAGAGATCTTAATGTGTTAGTAACCCACCTTATAGCTGGAGAAGTTGGAAGCAAGAAATACTTAGTTGCTGCTAATTTAAAAAAACCCATTTTGCTTCCCACTTGGATAAAAACACTGTGGTGTAAATCACAGCGCAGGTAAGATAATTGTGTATACATTTGGATTACCTGAAGAATTCTTATTTCTTAACAAAGAATTAACATTCTTGTTGCAAAGGGTCATGCTTTAATGAGAAATTCTACAAAGAAAAAATATTTTGATAGGAAAAATATAAAAATGTAAGAATGATGCCTTACATTTTTAATATTTGATGAATATTTAAATTTATATGACCAAATCTGTATTTTCAGAATTCTTATTGTCCTTGATCCAAATTTAATCAAATTTCGAGTAAATCCATCAGAATAAGCATGTCTTAAGACAGACTAAACGTATGCTTGAATGCAAGCTCCAGTGTTACTCCAAAAATTCCCAACAAAGTCTTATTTTTAATGGGACAGAAGAGACAATTATTATATATGTATGGAATAATCTTATTAACTAATGTAGTTTTTTTTCCTGTATGCCTTTGAGACAGCCTTGTCCAGACGGTTGCTAATAGTTAAGCTCCTGCAGTTTTCTTGACAACACTTTTGCCCAAAATCACTCAGGTATCTATGCCTAAGGCAAAACTAAATTCAAAGTCTCCCATTTTGCCTTAATCACTGCACCAAATTGGCTGTCAATTTATTTACATATACATTAAATCAAGCTTATTCCTGGTTCTAGCCTTATGTAATTTTTGAACTGTGGCTGCAGAAAACCACATCAGTTAAAATCAGAGTAGCACACTTCTGAATTAAATGCATTAACATCATTGTCTATACTCAAATAAATCTGGATTCATCATTGATTTTCCAAAGAAAGATCAAGAAATATAATTATTCTTGTTTTTAAAAGGATCACTAGATACACAGATATAAATATGGGAGAGTTTCTGTGTCCTCCATTTCTTGGCTGTACAATCTGTGTAACTGGTTTAAGCAGCATGGATAGACAAGAAGTCCAGCGTCTCACCACTGAGAATGGTGGTCAATATACAGGGCAACTGAAGATGAATGAATGTACCCATCTTATTGTTCAAGAACCAAAAGGTAAAAGATAAATCTTTGACATTTCTGTTTAGGCTGAGTTCAAGAGGAGGCTTGTATTTGTACAAATATTTGCAGATTGAGAATCAGATTTGTACTGGGCTTAAATTTAGAATGTATCCTTATATTACTTTCTACTGGACTTTCTGCAAATTGTCTTAGTGATATTTTTGTGTAGTACTTCAACTGACAATGGACAGTTTTATTATGGCAATGAAAATAAAAATGTTTTAAACTTAATTTAGAGTTCTTCAAATACTATTTTAATTTTCTCCACTACCTTTATATTAAAGTTGCACTTCTGAATTTCTCGTGATTTTCTGCCCATTTTCCCTGCATTTATTAAAAGGATTTTGATATATAGGGAAAGAGAGTCTACAACAAAATTAGATTTATTTTAAAATATATTTCATATTTTTTTAGAATAAATCCAAATCATGCAACAGAATTTGGAAGTATAACACATAAACTTAAGGTTAAAAATAATAATAAAAGCAATGATAAAATACTTAACCAGAAGGTTTCATACATGGAACAGTCAGAGTGCTAAACACAATTATAGGCTAATATAAAGGGGTAAATCTTTACAATCTTCTTGGAAGCTGTAATGAAGGGATGTGGCAGATCCTGTGTAAGAATGGTAGACTATCTAACAAAGTCATATTGAAGTATGGCTACTTGTATTTTAGGTACCACAGAAGAAGGCCGGTCATTGACTGTAATAAATATCTGATTAGTTGTAAGGAAGGCTTGCAAGTATTATGATGGAATAGATGTTTTACATAACTCAACCTAAAAGTGCTCAGAATTTTGAAAGTTGATGCCAGCATTTTAAGTCAAACCTGAAAACACACCATTGAGCAGTGTATCTGATTACAATTCTCAAAAATAGAGTGATTATTTTCTGTACAGGCTTAAATTTTGAATCATTTTACAGAAAAACTTTAAAGGATAAATACATCGTAATTAACTTAGTCAAAGTAGATAAAAATATATAAGTTTGTCCTCTTGAGATAAGGCTGCACATTAGGCTATTGAAAAAAACAGCTATTGACATTCTCCAGAGTTTTTTTTTATAGTGCAGGTCTTCTATAGAGCAGCAGTGGCAATTTTGAATAACAGTCTGCTAAATTGAAATGATAGGCTAAGGTGCCTGAATTTTTTTCATATTTATTTAGCAAATCATATTGATCTGAGTATGCTAATTAGCAAATTAATACTGTAACCTAAAAAATCAAAGCTTTCTGACCTTGCATCTTCACTTTTGGCAAATGGAAGGAGTCTTTTCATCTGCAACTTAAAAATCTATTTTGAATGGTTGGAAACTTTCCTTAAAGAGGGGAGGGGAGAAAGGAGCAAAATTATACATACAAATATAAGATTCCCCTTTATGTTGCTGAGAGTATTCAGAGAGCAAATTTACATATGTGATTTTCCTATCAGTAATTTGTGGATCCAATCCCATCTTTTTTTTCTACTTATTGAAATTCATTGCAAGGGTGATTTCATGGACATGTTTGCATTTTTGAGTTTAGGTATATAAAATGTAAAACCAAACACAAAATAATGTTGAGCCTCATTGGTTATTACTTCAAGACATTCATGTAGCAGGTAGGGCTCAATAGAGAGGCATTCTGTACTAAGAATACATAGCAAAGGTGCCAAATTTATGGCACCACGTGACATATTAGGACTTTTTTTCCCCTTCACTAAACTGGGTGGGTGTGGGCCAGCAGGTGACGCATCTGGCCCATGGATTGCGAGTTTGACACCTGATGTTGCAGTATAAAGCCTCTTTTTGTTAGTGATATATTGCCATTGTGATGACCTAATTATACTTAATTGTATGTGCAAAAAGGCTCAAACACAGTTGTTCCAGTGTCAATGTATAGCGAACCATTTTTATAAGGAAAATATAATCATTTTATCTTTCAAAAAATAAGTTTGTGGGTGCAGTCTCTTAAATTGATTTTTAAAAGTATATAGAATAGGATCTCTAGCATTTTAGCTGATAAGTACAATTGGTAGTTTTAGAATAAGGAGTCTTTATTCCAATCTGCCTGTCATAGTGTTGTACTGTGGATAGTTACAGAATAAAGAACTAATTGGAGCAAAAAGATTTAGTACATTTATTTAAGAAAATGTCAAGAAAATATCTACAAAGCTTGCTTCGTATATTTAATATGCTCATGCAGTTTACATGCTTCAGAACAATTGAAACATGTATTGTTTATTATGATTTTGTCTCTTCTTGGGAAAGGCCAGAAATATGAATGTGCAAAAAGGTGGAATGTTCATTGTATATCCATGCAGTGGTTTTTTGACAGCATTGAAAAGGGATTTTGCCAGGATGAATCAATGTATTTGATAGTTCCTAGCACAAAGAAAGATAGCACACCGAGCACTTCAACTCCTACAGGTCAAGCTAGCAAGCCAGACAGTAAGTAATACATAATGGGACATATTTCCTATATTATCTAGATTATTTGTAGAATTATTAACTGACTTAAGATTCCATGATGATGATGATGATAATGATGTTTTTAGGAAAGAACTGACCTATAAATATTTCAAAGGCCTAAATTCTATTGTGGCTGTTTACTTTGAGACTCAGGTTATTTTTGTTACATTTTTAAGTAGAAGAAATAAGTCTTATAACAAAGTACAGGTAATTTTTGACATACAGGTATAACCATCTCAGCATCCCCACAAATTTCAGGTGCTTGGCATGTATTTATGACAGTTGCAATGTTCTGGGAGCATGTGATCGCCGTTTGTGACTTTCCAACAAGTAAAGTCAACAGCAAAGCCAGATTTGCTTAACCATGTTATTAACAACTACAGGTGATCCATTTAACAACCATGGCAAAAAAGATCATAAAATCTTAAAAGCTGCTTTGCTTAACAACAGAAATTGTGATCTAAATTATGGTCATAAGTCAATTATCTGTATTATATCTCGACTTCTCCTTTTAGGGTTAGGGTTAGATCCCAAACTGAAGCTTTCTATGGCTACTGAGCATGTTCAGTTGTCCTTGATGAGTGCTGAGTATGATAGTTCTTCTATAAAAATAATTGTAAAAAATAATTATATGCAGATATAATAATTTATATAATAAGCTGAACCATGGTAAGACCAAGGGGCTTTGAATGCATGATGCTTTAGGATTCTGGACTTTAGCATCCTTAGTTCTGGATAGGGTTGAACTGCCCCAGGCAGATCCAGGCCACAACTTGTTTTTTTTTTCTGGATTTGAAACTCCTGTTCAAAAGCAGGTGGCAATCATGGCAGAAAAGAGCCTTTGCACAACTTAGTATTGTATGCCAGTTGGGCCCTTTCCTAGTTTGGGAGTCCCGGTACTTAGTTACTGAAGCCTTGATAATCTTACACTTAGACTATTGAAGCTTGCTCTACAAAGGATTATCCTTGAAAAGTATTTGGAATCTACAATTGGCATAGAGTGCGACTACATGGACAGTTTTTGAAGTCCCTAGGGTGGCCGGTGTTATACCACTGTCACACAAATTTCACTGGTTGCTTCCGGATCCAATCCAAGGAGTTGGCCCTTATCTTTAAGGCCCTTTCTGGCCTGGGTCCACTTATCTGAGGAACCATCTCACCCCAATAGGATTGGCTTGCCCCAATCATGCCAGCAGATGGGACATTCTGTGCACCCTGTTGGTCAAGGAATTCCAGCTGGCAGGGTCTAGGAGAAGAACCTTTTCTGCCATGGCTTCTGCTTTTGGAACATTGTGCCAAAGTGAGATCTGCACTCATTCTTTTCATCTTTTGAAAGGATCCAAGACCTACTTTGCCAACAGTCTGAGATTTCAATGGGAGTATATTATTCTGGATGTGGTTAAAGGGTTAAAATAAGACCTCACCTTCTCCCCACATGCATCTTGCTCCCTCCCCATCTTTATTAATATTAAGATAATTTATTGTTTCTATTTATTGTTTTAATGTTTTATATAATTGCCTTTATTGATTATAAGTCACTAAAGTTGTCTCTAGGTGATATAAGCAGCATATAAATTTAAATAAGTGTGCATATGATCTTTAAAAAGAGGTGCATCTTGTGGAAATGCATTTGAAAACCTATTCAAATCAATAAAACAACCACATCTTTTTGCACTCATGAACCCCCCCCCCCAAGGATCTATGACAACTCGCTTCAGCCAACTCACTAGAGCCAACTCACCATGGCCAACTCACCACAGGACAAGAATTAACACTAATACTGAAAAATAAGGAAATAGAATATTTAAAGGATGCTAAAGAAAGGACAAAATAAAATGTAAATGACAAAAATTAAAATAATTTAAAATTACGTTAAATGGTTAAATTGAATAGTTGAATTGTCCTGCAGTGAGTTATTCTGTAGCAAGTTGGCAATAGCAAGTTGGCCGTGATGAGTTGGTCATGGCGATTTGGCCATGAGTTGGCTGTAGCAAGTTGTCCCATTCCGCTTCAGACATGCTCCTACAAATTGCAAAGTGTATCTTTCAAAGGGTTTGAAGAACTCTAGTGAATAGCAAGATGAGTTACTTGATTTGGTAGCTATGATTGAACTACATTTTCCAGTATCTTTTTTTCATTGGTTTTTTTTAATTTACTTTTTATTTTTCAAATTTCTATACCACAGTGTCAAACTCGTGCTATCACATTGCTGTCATGTGACCTATTGCAACTCCCCCCCCCCCTTCATGGAGCTGGGGTGGTTTTGGCCTGTGCATGATGCATCTGACCTGTAGGCCACCAGTTTGACACCCCTGCTCTATACCATCCATCTCAGCTTTGTGCCTCTGGGTGATTACATTGGTTGCGGTTGCTGCAAATTGAAATTCAGTGACATTTGCAGAATTACAAGCTGTTTACATCAATATATAAAATAGTATCACTCTTACTTCCACAATTCTATCAAAACCAGTGGGAAAAAGATGTTTTTATTGAAGATAAAGAAATTCATAATTTTTCCTCTTTCAATGTCTATTTCCCTTTTGCAGTATTTCCTAAAAATAATATAATCAGAGTAATGTGTCCTGAATAATGAATAAGCCATTACTTTGTAAGCATTAGAAATACTAAGCGTTTTTAGCATGCATTGATAGTAAATTATGTTATACTTAGCATAACAGAAGGAAGAAATTAATGGAGAATGAAAGTTAACTAATGTCCAGTATGATTTTTATTTATGCTTAATCATCTATGAAATGAGAAAGTATAGTTGATATATTGGTGCAATTTTCCAAAATCATTCATAAATAACTTTTTTATCTGAATTTTATTTAAAGGTCAAACACTTTCGGATGTTAGTCATATTTCAAATATCAACTTAAGTGACATTAATGAAACATCATGTAGTTCTGTTTTGAATAGCAGACTGGAGCCTTCGCCTGATGATCTGAACAACTTGAATATTAGTTCTTTGCAAACACGTGAGGATTTACTGGATGGATGCCGAGTATGTTTTTTGAAATTGCATGTTCAATTGTAAAATTACCAGATAATTCTATAGATTTTAGAATTTGTGAAATTATATTGTTCATAAATGTAACTAAGCAGAATCTGATGTTTCACTCTGACTAATCGGTTAAAAGCAATTGTCCATTATTGCACCTCTGATTGAAAAAAAGAAGGCAAATGCCATTACTTAGAAACTCTGTGTTAAATTATTTTCTTTTAGTTTACTTTTTTATTGTCATTGCACCTTGTACAACGAAATCAAACACCATCTTCAGTGCACATCATGACCATGACCATGAAAATAAACACAAACACACATCCTTCATCCTTCACACATTGAACCGGAAACCCCCGACACCACACCAACACTGCACTATACAGCAGAATTCAAAAGAGCTACTGCCCTTGGATAGAAGCTGTTTTTCAGCCTATTTGTCCTTGTTTTTATTATTCTTTACCATCTGCCAGATGGTAATAGTTCAAAAAAATGGTTCCCAGGATGAGATGGACCTTTGAGAATGTTTTGAACTTTCTTAAGGCAGCGGGAGCTATAAAGCTCTTCCAAAGAGGGGAGAGGGCAACCAATGATCTTCTGGGCAATGACATTAACCCTCTGGAGTGCTTTCCTATCTGCCACTGTGCAATTGGCAAACCATACAGAGGTGCAGTATGTTAAAATGCTCTCTATGGTGCAGCGGTAGAAGGTCACCAGCAGTTTTTCATTTAGTTGTTTTCTAAGAAGTCTCAGGTAGTATAATTTATGCTGGGCCCTTTTGACCAGGGCTGCAATGTGGGCACTCCAGGTCAGGTCCTCTTTTAGGGTAACACCCAGAAACTTAAAACTGGCCACTTGCTCCACTCGGTCTCCATTGATAAGCAAGGGCTGGATGTCTGATCTGTTCCTTCTATAATCCACTATAAGCTCCTTGGTCTTTTTGGTGTTGAGGACCAAGTTATTGTCTCCACACCACGAAAGCAGCCGGTCCACCTCATTTCAGTAGGCAGGCTCATCCCTCCCGGAGATAAGTCCCACCACTGTATTTTAGTGCAATATCTCCTTAATAATATAGCAAACTAAAAGAGATCAATAGTAGGAACATACGGAATAAATGCTGAATACTGAGTTGTGTTAGTATCAGAGTAATATGTAGTAAATAGTAATGAACTATGACAGCCAGTTTAGTATAGTGATTATGGAATCAGGTTAGAAATTGGGAGACTGAGTTATATTCCCTTCTGAGGTACAAAGCAAGTTGGATTACATTGAGCCAGTCACTTTCTCTCATGGGAAGGAGAGAGTGACAAATTGCTTTTGAAAAAGCAGATATGATTGAATGGAAGAAAAAAAACTATACTACAATGAACAATACTATAATGATATAGATAAAATTTGAATGATACTGTAACTAAAAGGAAGTGGAATCAATGACTTTGCTTACAGACTCTTCATTATCTTACTGAATAACACCATCGGTCTGGGTGTGAGGTGTGCTCCCTGTTTGTTTATTATTCAATAAATGTATATGGTAGTATACTTTATATATAGTAGATTTTATTGTTTTCAAAAACAAAACTTGAAATGCAAAATTACAATAAAAAGGGAAAATATGGAAGGTGGACAATGAAGAACATTTACAAACTGACACACAAAAATACAAAACCCTCTGATTAGTTTTGAATCTATAGACGTAAAGTGTGCTGTGACATTGAATTAAACCATAATTTAATATTTTTTTAGATCTTTATCTGGAAGTACTATAGGGGAGAGTTGATAGAATATTCACTCTCTTCTATGCAGTGTCCAAATTCCTTTGTAAGTTCTTTAGCTATATGTTGGGGTAATGATACAGTTAGACAAAAAGATATGTCAGTCTTCTATTTTTGGATGTCCATAGAAGCTTGGGAGGATGAGTCCATTAATTTCACCCCACCATTTGATTTGACCTTTCTTCATTATATTGTTCCTGGTTTCTTTAGAAGATGTTCAGATTTTGTAATGGATTGTGTTGACTGGGATGAAGGTTTCTTTGTCCTCTAGTAGTTCTTTGGTGTAAATTATGTTCTATCCGTGATAGCCATGGTTTGATGTTTGTAAGCAAACAAGTCCTTACTCCCTAGTTCATCCCCGAGTTACTCTTTTCTATTGGATATGGAGTATCTAATCTGCCTTAAATTAGTGTTACTATTTTAGTTCAAATATTTTTCTGCTTTTCTTGTAGATTTATCTTTGTGGCGTTACTGCCAGAAAAGTAGATAAAATGAAAACGCTGATTAATTCTGGTGGTGCAGTTCGTTTTAATCAACTAAATGAAGATGTAACACATGTTATTGTGGGGGACTGTGATGATGAATTAAAACAATTTTTGAAGAAAACAGAACGGAGGTATTGATAACTAGTTTTAAGATTTACTGGCATTTTTTAAAACTAAAACTTTGGTAAATATTCAGCATGTTAAAGGGTTTATTGCAATTTTTATCATTTTCTTAAGAGTAGTGAAGATATTTATTAATTTAAAAAACATTCTAGAACGAAATATTTAAAACTAGGGATGTGTGGATTGTGGCATATTTGAATCATCAGTTTGTGTTTTTAAAGCAATTCTATATATATGAATCAGTCCAACTATGAATCAGTCCAACTCAAAAAGTGAATTTGATTTAAGAAAAATATTGAATTGTTTCAGAGGTTATCAGTTCAATTTCCCAATACAATGTGAGAAATCACCTGAGATTTGATCAAATTGCTGTCATAGCTCTGAATCAAGCCTTTGTTCAACTTTATTAAAAATATATAGAGAAAAGATTTGTAAAAAAATAAAAGAATTAAAGGATTGATTCTCTACAACTCTGATCTCCAAAGATGTAAACATCTAAGACAATTTATGTATAAACTTTTAAGTAAAGGAATATAGATCATGATTACAATGTTGTGATACAGATATTTTCTCTGGGAAAATTACTGCTTTAAATGCACACAGTTAACAGTGTCAAAAAGTCTGTACTTTAGACACAAATTTGTATTGCGTATTCTTGTGATGTTTAGAAACTGCTTTGGTTTCATAGGACGTATAGAACACTTTTTCCTACATGGTGTAATTCTTGTTTTTTTCAATAATAGGCCACATGTTGTGACAGTACAATGGCTTTTGGAATGCTTTAGAAAAGGTTATTTAATACCTGAAGAGCAATATGCCCCTGCAAGTTGTCAAGAAGTGAATACTCCATCTTCTGAGCCACCTTTTATCTCCAATAAAAATAACATGTTGAAGAAAGAACATGTGAATACTGTGGCAGCTGCAGATACTGATGAAGATTTGCTATCTCAATATGTTACTCATGATTCCAAAGTAGGTAAGGTACTGGTCCATGAAAAGCAGGGAGATGGACAGGGAAGCAGGTATGCAGCAGGCAGAATAAATAGATACTTATTTATGGTAATTAATTAGCAAATATACTCCACCATTATCTGTTCTCTTTAATTTCTTCTTTGGTGCATATGCATGATCGTTATACTTCTACATGTCCTCTTTCTATTACCAGCTCATAGTCTATGTGCAACTGTACTAAATGTCCTTAAATGTTTTGTTATTTCTTGCACTTTATTTTTTCCTTTGATATTTGGATAATTTTAGCTACTGTTCTTCAATGATTTAATTTATAGCCTGCTACCTTTTGTGTAATTATTGTCTATCAACTTGCTTCCTGGACCACATTATCAGTTCCTTTCTCATATGGAATTATTTCCTTACTACCTACTAGATTTTGTTTCTTCCGTTCTCTTATTGCAAAGCTCCTACATTTCTAAAAATTATATGATGTATTCAAACCAACTGATTTGTCAATTCCCAGATGTAACAGATTTCTCTCATAGGTGATTTAACCTTCGGTCTAAATACAAAGTGTGTCATAATTCTTCCAGAATACTTCACTAATATACTAAAAAAAGAAAATTAACATTTTACTTATCTCCTAGTTCATTTTGATGACTACAGTGAAACTGATCACACTGTATTTAAAAATGGAAAAGAAGTCACAGTTAGTTCCTTGGCAGAGTCTTCTTCAGTTGGTAAAGGAGCCTTATTCAGTGGAAGGAAGTTTCTCATTCTTGGTTTTGGCAAAGAAGATGAATCTTGCATAAGAGCTCTGATTGAAGAGAATGCTGGGAAGGTTCTGTTCCAGGAAAATAAAATAATTGCTGATTATGCTGTGGTTCCTCTTCTGGGAAACAAGGTCATATCAACTGTAGAAAATGTGGTTACAAACACATGGCTGGTAAGAATAAGTTGAAAAAAAATGTTTCAAACATATATTAAGCAAACAAAACAATAGGCAATGGAAGTATTATTGATATTTTAAAATTACTTTTGAAGAATAATATACTTCCAAATTATATTTATGCTAAATTAGGATTTGTATTTAATTATGGTCTGATTTTAGTCTTTCTATTTTAATTATTGAGATTTTATAGGAAAAGAATGCAAATATTCACATATGAAGCCCCAAACACCAATAGGACACTGTTAATAAATCATTGGGTATTTGATTAAACAGTTACAACAATTTTAATAGTTCTAATGCCTCGGTTTGTGTCAACTAGAACTGAAATTAACTTTAGAGAGTCACTTTGGTGTAGTGGTTAGGGATACAAGGTAGAAACCAGGTGACTAAATTCTATTTCCACTTGGTAAGTCGTTCTCTCTTAGCTCTGGAAGCAAACAATAGCAGTTTATTTTTTAAAATGTTGCCTAGAAAACTGCAGTGACTTGTCTAGCGAGTTACCAGAAATCAGTGCTGATTTGAAGACACAGAATTTAATATAATGCTAACTTTAATTCACAAAACATTTGCAATACTATTTGTATTTAAAAATAAGAGTTTAAGATGGCATTGTTGTGTTTGTTTTCAAATAATTCTCTACAATCATATACCATTTGATCCTTTATTGCCTCAGATTCTTGAATTACTATGGTTGAAAGCATTTCTAAGTTGTTTAATGTCTTCTTGTGTCATTATCTAAGGTGATGTGTATAGAACAACAGACTCTGATAGATCCTCAATCAAGTCCACTTTTCAGCCCAGTGCCAATGAAGGAAGGAGCCATCCCATTACAGCATTTTGTGTTGTCTTTCAGTCAGTTTAGTGGAGCAGAGAGAGAATCTTTAATATGTTTGGCAAGTCAGCTTGGGGCAAGGTCTGTACACCATTACTTTTTAAAATGCTCTGGCACCCTATAATATTAAACTTCTGTCAAGAAAATGGAGAAAATGTATATGTATTTCAAAAAGGCTAGTAAATACTACCAAACTATTTAAAAAGATTGTTTGTGATATTTATTTTTGGGAAAAAAATAGTTAAGAACTTTTTCAAAAGCTAAAATATTCTTGATAGTTTTACTTTTTAAAGGATAATATTGATACTTATGGAAAATAGCATTTTTTAAAAATGTCGTTTTAGAGTTCAGGAATTCTTTGTGAGAAGAGCCAACCCAAAGAAAGGAATGCTTGTCAGCACTCATCTGGTGCTAAAAGAGCCAGATGGTTCTAAATATGAAGCAGCAAAGAAGTGGAATCTTCCTGCCATTACTATGGCTTGGCTATTGGAGTCTGCTAGGATGGGAAAAAAGGCTGATGAAAACAAATTCCTGATTGAGAATATAGACAACAAAGGTTAGTTGGAATGGAGCTGCATCTGTATGTGCTCACATCTGTGTAAACAATAGAAGCATTCATATATTTCCTTAGGCACCCCACCCATAAGCATTTTTTCTACTACATTGTAAAGAAAAATAACATGTAAGTATTATTGGTTGCTAGATGACACTGATGTTGCACTAAGTTAGGACACTATTAATAGGGTTTTGAAAAAATGCGCCATTCTTTCTTTTGATAAAAGTATTCATTTTACCTTCTGCTTCACACAATAACACGTATGTGACATCTCCCTGGTACTATTCTGTACAATTTTCACCAGTGTTCTTTCCTAACTCATGAAATATAGTGATATATCAGTAGATTATGCAGGTCTTTAAATCTTTCACATTGCTTCTAAATGCTCAAAGTCATTCAGTAAAGCTTTGCAGTTGAATGACATTTGGTCATTTAATCCAATGCTTTTTACAACATGATCCCTTGATTAGTTTACTTAAAGGTGGAACAAGGATTAAACATAATCATGCAAACATTTGAAGGTTGCTACCTGGCATAAAGCAGTGATTTCTTTCTTGACTGCCTATCCCAGTTTAATTTTCTGTTTATAATTATATGTATTATTTGCTATCATTGAAATAGTATGTTGGTATCCTAGCATGTTATAAAAATTATTAGCTAAAGCATATTTTTTAATATATACTATATTATATACTATATTCTGGAAATATTGTATTCATGTTAGGGTTCCAAGTAACAGCCCGTTGGAAATCAAAAGTCTTAAGGCAGGGTTCCTCAAAGTATAGATTTGTTAGGCATGTCATATTGGCACAGCTGGTGAAAACCCGAATCTGAAGTCCCCCGGGTTTTCCCATCCCAGTTCAAAATCCAAAGTTTTTCCCCACATTACACATAACCATCACATGTCCCAATCAGATCTCTCTCCATCCCAGATGCCTCCCATCCATGTGCTGGTGAGAGTGTCCTTGGTTCACAGAAGAAAGAATGTTATTTTGTTATTTTGGCTACATATTCCCCTCATCTCTACTCCCCCCTTCCTGTTAAGGTATTGGAGATTTAATAGCTGACCAGCTGTTGTAAGGCTGCTGTAAATGTTGATGTAATGAGAATGAGTCAGCAGGGTATTGCCGCTTTAAAACTGAGGTTGAGTCAGCAGGGTTATTGCCATTTTAAGAAGCTGTCTATATAAGGGCGGCCATGAGAGGGTGTATCTCTCCTTGTGTTCTATCTCCATTGTAGTTCTCCGTGCAGAGTAATGAAGACTGATTACTTGCCTGATATCTTCATAATACATATATAGCAGTCTTGTATATAAACCACTGTTAAAAGACAAAACCTCTGTGTGCTGTGCTGTGCTCCTGGGTTGTCTCACAATAGTACTCATGCTGCAAACACTCTAACAGGAGAGCTTAGAGAGAAGAGAAACCCAGTGGGAGCTTGCACCAGAGCCAGAGGGGTTGTGCGACATGGTTTAATCATGGTTAGTGGCTTGTGAAGGAAAACAGGCAACATGACCTTCATTGGCATAATGGGAGGAGGTTATTGGTGTCTCAGTTGAAGGAGACAAGCTACCTTTCCTGGAATGTGAAGATGGAAATGTACCTGCAGAGGGAGGAGTTGTGGACAATTGTTACTAATCCACCAGCAGTCCTGGATGATGGGGACCAGAGGAAAAACTAAAAGGCTTTAGCCAGTATAATTCTGGCTGTAGAGGACAGTCAGCTGATACACGTGAGGGTCTCCAGTCTGCGAAAGAGTGCTGGGAGGCATTGCGCAGTGTGTATGTGAGAGAAACTGCATGTAGTAAAGTGTTGCTAACAAGGAGACTATAAAGCACAGCTGAAGCCGGGGGAGAGTATGTCCACACATCTGCAGAATATGAGAAGGACATCCCTTGAGTTAGAAGAAAGAGGAATGACATTTACTGAACACACAAGGTGTATGTAGTGCTCTGTTCATTGGAGAATTCATGGGATGTTCTTGTGACAGGTATAGAGTCTATGCAAGGGCGGGATTTAACAATGGCAAATTTAACTGGTCAATTGTTAGAGGAGAAGCAGAAATGGTTGGAGAGACAACCAGGAAAGGGAGGAGAGAACGCTCAGCACAGAGCAGTACCTACAACAGTCCAGGATGCTGGCAGAGCAGCTGAGACAATTAACATAGTGAAGAAATGCTGTATGTGTGGTTCTACTGAGCATCTCCAGAGATGCTGCCCTGAGAGGAGAAACAAGAGCAGCAAGACAGGGGCACGGGACTACTCAACACATGTGGAGCAGTTCTCCAGCGTCATTTTCCTTGGCAGCATTAATGACTGAAAACACCATGAATACTTGGTTGTTGGACAGTGGGGCGAGCCAGCACATCGCTAACAAATCCACAAGTGATTTCTGGTTTGAAATCAGCAATGCAAACACGGGCTAGCCTGGCCAATGGTCAAAGAGCTGCTGTAAAAGGGGAAGGTAATTACGGACCAGAGATAGGAGCAACATTGTACAATGTCCTATATGTACCAGCATTAGATCATAATCTATTGAGTATATCCAGGTTAGACAGGCAGGGTTATGACATACTATTTGCAGGGGGACACTATTCCATTAAGAAAAATGGAAAGATATGTACACGAGGGGTTAAGAAGGATGGACTGTACTTTCTAGGAAGACAGGAAGATTGTTGTGCATGTGCACTTACGAATGCTCCCACACTTGACAATTGTGTACATCTGTTACATAGGAAATTGACATAGTGAAGAAGATGCCAGGCCTACCTGAGGGACTTAGGATAAAGAATGAAATGTGTATTTAGATTGCGCTATTTGTAAAGAGTCAAAATCCAGGGTGTATCCTATAAGTAAGAAAGCACAAGGAATACAAACAGTATTGCAGTTAGTTCATGGTGATTTGGTTGGTCCTATGGCACCTTCTTTAGGAGGAGCTAGATATGACTACAGTAGATATGGGTTTTGTTATCTGCTAAAAAGCGAAACTGAAGTACTGCAACAATTCAGGAATGGGTAACATTTGTAGAGCAACGGTATAGTTGTAAAGTATACCAGCTGAAAACAGATAGGGGAACAGTACGATAAGTTCCAAAAATGCAGTTTAGGCATAAGGCATAGATGAACGAATCCATATTTGCAGGCTGAAAATGGAGTGGCTGAGAGAAGGAATGGTGTGATACAGACCATGAAGGACTCATTACTTGCTGATGCAGACATGAGTAAAGTATACTGGTGGGAAGCCATGAAGACAGTAAGTTATATTAACAGGATATGGAGTGTGGCAATAAAGGAAATGCCATATTTCAAATTGCATGGAAGAAAACCCTCCTTGGCTCATCTAAGGATATTTGGCAGTTATGCCTGGATGCATATTCCAAAAGACAACAGGAGAATAGGACAAAAAAAGGCCAGGAAGCTTAGGCTTGTTGGGTATGAGCCTGGATCCAAAGGGTATAGGTTTACAGATGGAATTAGAAAGTAGTGATTTCAAGATCTGCTAGTTTTTATGGAGCAGAATGATTGGGATAGGATGCATGCTAATCATGAGGTGTTCATGCAAATGCATAGCACTAGTTTACCAGAAGGCAGCGATAAAGGAGAGACGGGAAAATGGGTCAGAGGTAGATATAGAAGACGATAGACATGTGATAAAAAGCGAAAGCACAGAAACTCAGGAACAGATAATACCAAGAAGATTTGAAAGGAGTAATAAAGGTATAGCTCCTGAGCGGTTCACTGTAAGTGAGGTTAGAGTATATAGTGTTAGGTATGAACCACAAAATTACCAGAATATGTTGTCATTGCCTAAGGCAGAACAAGAAAAATGGAAGAATGCTATGGACAAGGAAATGGAATCTGCAGACGTTTATCAGTTGTTTACTCCCTTGAGATTATCAGAAGGGCGAAAGGCA
Source organism: Notechis scutatus (assembly GCF_049901735.1). NCBI lineage: Eukaryota > Metazoa > Chordata > Lepidosauria > Squamata > Elapidae > Notechis > Notechis scutatus. Next base: position 57,298,371 of record NC_142025.1, on the reverse strand, counting down.
GTAGGATACAAATGGATATATAAAAAGGTGTAACACGGGTGGGATACGACAGGGTTAACTACCAGTTCGGGATTTATGAGGTTCAGTGATTTATGATGTGCTTCCCTGCACGCTGCGAGCGGGTGCCTGTAAATCGTCGCCTGTAAATCGTCATCAGCATGCTGCGTGCAGAGAAGCAGCCTTTGAAACAGCCCTCTTTTCCTGCTTTTTTAACTGCAGCTGTACCTTGTTCGGCAGCTGAAGTTGAAAAATCAGGAAATAAAGATCAGGTAAGAGCCTGGGTGGGCAGGTGGGCAAAAACATCAGCAGGCATAGAACTGGTTCTATGCTGCTCTTCAGAGCTACCGGTTCTACAGAGGTGGACAAAACCGGTAGAAACCCACCCCTGGTGTTACACAATAATGAACTGCAGTGGTTCTGGTGACGTCTTCCTCGTGGACGGATCAGAGACCGCGATCGTCTGCGGCTTCGATCCATACTCTCTCGTCACCTGCATTTGGGGCCAGAACCACCCTGTAGGGGTGGTGAAGAAGGGGGAGACTGTCAGCTGGGTAGAGGGGAGCTGCATTTCTCCCTGGCTAGGCATTTTTCTCCCCTCCGAAGATGGCTGTAACAGTTGTCATTATGGCCACCTTGAAGAGGAAGAACTAACCTGGACAAGATTGTGCAGGAGTGGTGAAGAAGAGGACAGCTTGAAAACCGGGCTAAACAGGTACAACATTTAAATATAAGATACCCCGGAATTAAAATGTTAACAAATTTATAAAAGAGACAATTAAAGTAGCAGCCAGAGAAAGTGAAGAAGAAAAGTTTGACATCTGAAAGTAGCTTTGAAACCTAAAAGGAAGAAGCCAGAAGCAGATATTTGTTTGAACTGGATAAATATATGATCTTGGAACCAAACAGGCATAACTAAAGCTGAACTTGAACGTGTCAAATAAAAAATAAAAAATAGTATTTGTATATTTGGACTTTTTGGAACTTTGAATTCCTAAAGCCCTAAATAGAGAGAAAAAGTGAAAGGGAAAAAGGGTGGAATTTGGACATAATAGAGACCGCCATCTAGTGGTAAAATAAATTATTTAAGATATTCTATAACCTGGCTCCTACAAAAGCTGATTTTGATACAAAATAAGTGAAACCTTGTTACAACAAAATAGAGAACCTGGAAAATGAAAGTGGAATATTGAATATTAAAACAAAGAAAGAAGGAGGAAGAAATTAACTTGGAATTGTTTGGTGATTTTGGCATATACTTAAATTCATGGACATTGGATTATTTGTTGAATCTGGGAAAACCTGAAGAGGGGTTTTTAAAAAGCTGATCGTTGAAAATAAATTGTATAGACATTGGCTGATTACTAGATAATTGTGGACATAAAGAGTTAAGAAAGATATATAAATATACATAGCAGAAGAGCTTAAAAATGGCAGAACCTTTTTAGAATTAAAAATGGAACTAAGAAATATGAAATAAATGCTTACAAGAGAGAGGCAAGTCATTTGGTTTTGCCTTACAATTTTTAGAAATGGCGATTTAAGAGCATGAAGAACAACAAGGAGTGCCAGAGGAATTGATTAAAGAAGAGGCCATCTTTAATGAACAACTGGAGCAACGAATGTTAAAGTGAAGGGGGAGAAGAATGGGAATTAAAAACTGGAGATATGAGGAGGCAACTAAAAAGGGGAATACTTTGAAAATCAAACAAAGCAAAAGGAAACAGCAGAAAAGGGAATTATAGAAGGAAGCTTTAAAGAGGGAGGGGGATAAAAACCGGAATAAGAAAAGGAGCGGGAAAGAAGTAAAAAGGGAAGGGAAGAAGAAGTAAAAAGAACAGAATTAGGAAGTAAAGAAATATGGAAATTGAATAAAAATGAAAAGAAATTGTTTATCTAAAAGACATAGAGATAATGGTTAATTAAGAAACGAGGATTCTGCAAGGTAATGAGATGTAGAATAAAATGTATTAGAAGTAATCAAATTATTTAGTAAGTAGGAAAATATAGATTATTAAAATGGAGGACTGGAACTGATATTTTTCTTTTCTTTTGTTACTGGAAGGCTTGTTATTTGTTAAACCAGGGGTCCCCAACCGCCGGTCCGCGGACCGGTGCGGGCCGCGGAACAAGCCTTACCGGGCCGCTGGTTGCTGGGCGCCGCCATCTTTTGGTAAAAAAGTGCTTCGGTGAGCTTTCCGGTAGAAAGCTCACCGGAAGCACTTTTCATCAAAAGATGAGCGCCATGCGCTCGGTGAGCTTTTCCGGTAGAAAGCCATTTCTACCCGAAAAGCTCACGGGCGCTAAGCGCGATAGCCATCTTTTGACGAAAAAGTGCTTCCGGTGACGCCACCGGAAGCACTTTTCGTCAAAAAGATGGCGGCGCCAGTTGACGCTTGGTGCCGGGCGCTGGCGCCCAGCTAATGCCGGAACCGGCCGCGGCGTCGAAAAGGTTGGGGATCCCTGTGTTAAACTACACAAAGATAAATGGAGTAAATGTGAAAAAAGAAATTATGATAGGCTTATTAACTATGTTTAATGAATTTATAAAATATGGTTGAAATGAATTAGGATTATTGCAATAAGATTAGTATCAGTTATTATGATAAATGGAATATATTAAATTTTCTTGAAATTATAAATGCTTTTGATGTAATAGAATGGGAAAGTACAATGCGGAATCTGATTTTGAATAAAAATGAAAATAAATGGTTTATTTACATAGAAATAATGGTTAAGAATTCAGAAAGGGGACTCTGTGATGAGGTGCAGAATAAATGTATTAGAAGTAACATTGTTTAGAAAGTAGGAAAATATAGATTATTAAAATGAAAGATTGGAACTGATACTTTTTTGTTATTAGAATATTTGTTTTTTGTTAAACTATACATAGAGATAAATGGAATTAAAGTGAAAAAAGAGAAATTATGATAAGTTTATTAATTATGTTTAATGAATTTTTAGAATATAGTTGAAATGAATTATGAGGATTGCTGTAATGAGATTAATATCAGTTCTTATGGTGAATCAAATAGATCATTTTTTCTTTTTGAAATTATAAATATTTTTGATGTAATCAAAGGGGAAATGATCAGGCGGAATCTGACTTAAAAGGTATATATGTTGTGTAGTTGCTAGGAGATTTTTGTTATTTTTAAGATGATAATTAAAAAGTTAAATGATTATTGGGATTTAAAGGGGAATTAATTAAATGATATATAAGGTATGGGGTGGCACACTCCAAATTGGTAATTGTAGGGGGAATTTTTTTGAAATGTTTAAATTGAGATGGAATTTTTGAAATAATGAAATAAGAATATGCGATGAAATTACAAACCTGACAGATAGAAGTATAAAATATAACGAATATGAAGATATGAGAATTATTTAAAGTAAAAATAAATAGGTTAAGAAATGAATTGAAAATTTATAAAATAAGCTCGAGGAAAGTAAGAAAACTAATAGAAAATATGTAAAGCAATGACAAGATTTGAATTTAAATGTGAAAGATGAATATGTAATCAAAGTCATGTTTGCATGGAAATGTGAAAACCTGGAATCATGCTGTTCACTAAAAAATATGTTTTTAAAATGTGGAAAATTGAAATAGATTTTTTACAAATAATAATAATGAACAGCAGTATAAGGCACAGTTAGTTGCATAGGGATTCACACGAAGAAAAAATATTCATTATGATGAAGTGTTTGCACCAACTGTCAGACCATAAGGCTAGCATTAGTTTTAGCAGTCTCATAGATATACCATATATCATTGCCCACTATCTCTCGGTGTCGAGTTTTTTGGAGATGGAAACGCAGGATTGCAGGTGGCCCTGGGGGTTTGCTTGAAGCAGCACCGCCACTACAGCCCCATCGCTGGTGTCCACTTACGAATGGTCAAGAATGGTTGCTCTGGTTCGGGGTGCCTAAGGATGGGCTCCTTGGCGAATAATTTCTTTAGGGCCTCGAAAGTGCACTGGCAATCTAGGTACCAGGCCAAGGGCTGACTTGGCTTTGGCTTGGGGTCCTTCTCTCCCGCTTTTAACAGTTCCGCCACTTCCACAAATGCGGGGATGAATTGTCTATAGGTAAGGTAAAGGTTCCCCTCGCACATATGTACTAGTCTTTTCTGGCTCTAGGGGCTGTTACTCATCTCTGTTACAAAGCCAAAGAGCCAGTGCTGTCCAAAGACGTTTCCGTGGTCATATGGCTGGCATGACTAAATGCCGAAGGCACACGGAATGCTTTTACCTTCCCACCAAAATGATCCCTATTTTTCTACTTGCATTTTTGCATGCTTTCGAACTGTTAGGTTGGCAGAAGCTGGGACAATTAATGGGAGCTCACTCCATTACATGGTGCTAGGGATTCAACCACTGAACTGCCAACCTTTCTGATCGACAAGCTCAGCGTCTTAGCTACTGAGCCACCACATCCCTTAAATTATAGAATTGTTTATATAAGTTGGCAAACCCAAGAAGACTCTGAAATTGCTTGCGGGTGCATGGGGGCTGCCAGTCTAGGACGCTTTTCACCTTCCCTGGGTCCATTTTGATCCCTTCATTTGACACTTGGTAGTCCAGGGAGATCTTGTGGAACTTGTATTTTTGACAGCTTCATTAAGAGTTTCGCCGCGAGAAGTTTTTTGAGGACTTGGCACATTAATTTGACATGGTCCCCTAGAGTTTCGCTGAAAATGAGACTGTCGGAATATCTCGGAGTTTGGCTGACGGCAAAGTGTTCGTCCATAAAAGGAGATAATTATGACAAGCTACTACAACAAATACAAAAAGATTTGGATAATTGGGGGAAACTACAGCTTTCACTGATCGGGAGAATAGCCACCATTAAAATGAACGTACTGCCTAAAATACTGTTCCTCTTCCAAACAATCCCAATAAAATTAGGAAAAAAGTTTTTTTGAAGAACTAAACAAAATAATAATAACATTTATTTGGTTAGGGAAGAAAGCCTGAATAAAATTGGAACTTTTGCAAGATAGTAGAAGCAAGGGAGGTTTTTGACTCCTGGATTGTGACGCAGCCGCGACATGGCTTAAAGATGGGGTATATCTAAATAATAAAAGAGTTAACCATTGGGGGGCATGATCTGCAGATTGGCTAGTACATATTTATTTGGGAAGGGAAAAATAAACTGCATTCATACTTTCAGCGGCACCAAGTTAGGGATGCCCTGGTATCTGTCTGGGAGAGAATCAAAATAAACCATTCCAACATGGTTATTGACTATGGAGGCAATGGTATATCCTAATGTCCTAGACCTAAATAAAACAGTTAGATATAAAGAATTATTAGATGAGCAAGGAGAATTAAAATCAAACCAAGAACTGAAGGTACAAGGAATAGAGAAAGATTGGTGGCCATATCTACAAATTCAAACATAAGAAAGACATAGAGCAAAATGGGATACATAAAGATCAACAGGAATTAGATAAAATACTACAGGGGACGGGGGGAAATGATTACTAAAATGTATAATCTGTTAAAAGAAACAGCAAAGGAGACTGATAATCTGGGCCAAAATTTTTGGGTATAGTATTAAATTGGAAGATTGGAAAAAAGTATGGGAAATAAATTACAAACTAACATCACAGCAGCTTATAATGAGAATTTGCATAAAATTTTCTACTGCTGGCACTTACTCCTGGCAATGTTGGTTAAAATCGGCAAATTGTTGGAAGTGTGACCATGAACAGGGAACTTTTTTGTGGTAGACCTGCCCTAAAGCTAAGAAATATTGGCTCAAAGTTAACAATTCTGACACTATGATAATAAAAAAGGTTTTAGACTGTGTAAAGATGGATAGGTTATCGATGGAATTGAAAGATAGAGAAGAAATAGATTACTATGAGATTTGAAATTTATGGTATAACTGGTTGGAAGGTGGACGTAAAATAGATGGATGAAAGATATGTAGAAGTTATGTCAAGATGAGATAATATTGTCTATAACCATGTAAATAATTATGTAAATAATTGTGTCTTAAATTGAATGTAGGAATAATTGTAACAATATTTAGTAGTAACCTACATAATTAGAAATATGTCAATGTGAGTGAACACTGGTGGAAATGTGCTTTTAATTGTGAAAATATGTTAAATAAAGATTTAAAAAAAAGAATGTCGACTGGCGGTGCATCTGGGGGCTCTGGTGGCAGTTGAGCCACTGCAGGCGGGGGCACCTGCGTCAGCATCAATTGGCACTCCATCCACCCCTGGTCAGGGTAGAAGGGGGAATTAATTAGCTGGTGGGAGCCTAGGGGATGGCTGGCCCAGCGGCCAGCCAGCCAGCCAGCCAGCCCTGGCAGTCCGCAGACTCCTCTTTGCAAGGATGGGCTGGATTGGCTTATTGGCCCAGTTGACAGCTGTCAATATGGTAGATTGGGCCTATCACCTGAGGCCTTGGCTTGGTTCACACTGAATGGAACAAAGGAGGAGTGCCATGTTCTCATGGCTTGGGAAGGTGAATGTTGGGGGGTGGGGTGCCATGTTCCCCTGGCTTGGGAAGGTAAATGTTGGCTGGGTCAGAACCATGAACCCCTGCTACTGATGCTCAGCTGGCCGACTTCTCTGATAGTCCCTCCAGGGTTTGGTTTCTTGGCAATGGCTAGACTCCCCAGTCCCTGGACTCGCTGAGGTCAACTCTCACTTGAATATTGTGGTGTGCTTGGTTCGTGCTGCGGTGACCTGGCAATCCTGGAGCATTGGCTGGCCGCCAAACTGCTGCTCTGCCTTGTATTGTTCCTGAGTAGCTGGCCATAGCATTGGCTCAAGGTATGTTGGGAGCGTGAAAGCACAGTGCCATGGCTGCAGGTCGGGTCCCAAAGGATGGACTCCTTGGGCCAGGCCCTCCTCTGACACCAAGTTTGGTTGCCGCACGCTCTGTCATCGAGGGAAAGCTGAGAGTCCCAGAGCTGTCCACAGTGAGCCCGCTGGCTCCAAAAGCTCCACCGGCAGCAGTCAAGTCCTCTAGCTGTTTTTTCTCCTCCATCTTCCCTGAGTCTTCCCACTGCCTGGTAGACTGGGAAAGCAGCTGGAGCTCAGGATCCCGGACAGCAGCCCCACGTGAGCGGGGAGCTATTGATTTTTTTATAAAAGGGATTCAGGTTAATGTCAGGGTTCTAAGTAACAGCCGATCAGAAATCAAAACACCAAGGCAGGGTTCCTCAAAGTATAGATTTATTAGGCATATAATATTGGCACAGCTAGTGAAACCCGAAGTCCCTCAGGTTTTTCCCACCCAGTTCAAAATCCAAAGTTCTTTCCCACATTACACACAACAATCACATGTCCCAGTCAGTTCTCTTTCCCCATCCTGGATGCCTCCCACGCCCTTCCAGGTGCTGCTGAGCGTGTCCTTGATTCACAGAAGAAAATGTTATTTTGGCTACATATTCCCTTTAGCTATCTCTACTCCCCCTTCCCTTTTCCACAGCTGCAGCCAGCCTAGCTGTGACAATCTTGAAGACTCTTAAAGATGGCTCCAGGGTTGACAATTCACTTTCAAAATTGAAAGGGCAAAACTTACAACTCTATTGTTTATTTTGTTATATTCACTGAATATAATAAAGAATGACCAAAGTAATTTTTACCAAGGATCACTGCAATTGTAGCATAGGAGACAACACTTTTGTCTTACTGTTTATTGTAATGAAATGTGAAATAAATAATTAAAAAAATATTTTTAAATTATGCTTTAATTTTTTTTAAGGTAAACAAAAGAATCTTACAAATTCTTCAGAAGAAATGGAGACAAGTATTGCATCTACAAATACACCTGATTATCCTAGTAATGTCCTTGGAAGTGGAAAGATAACAACAGTGACACCCCTGGATGTGAATCGTTTCCAAAGTAAAGCTTTCCAAAGTGTCATTTCACAGCATATTGGTAAAAATCCTAGCCCTCCAATTGGAAGCAAGGTAGTACAGAAGGAACCCTCTCTGCATCTGGATACACCATCTAAATTTTTATCGAAAGACAAGCTCTTTAAACCTTCTTTTGATGTCAAGGTAAATATTTTGGAAACCTTGTCCCTGTTGTAAATGTTTGAGAAAAAATTAACCGTATCTGTTACAATGTAACTGAATAAATATCAATTTGTTAGTTCTAATTTTGTTTTTAATTTCAAAGCAAATTGAGTATGCTGCGTTTTAATGTCAAGCTACTTTTTATATCTATAGTTATTTATTTTACTTGAATGAATATTTTATTATATGCATAGTTCCAGAAATGAATATATTGATGTGATTATGTGATGAATCCCAATCTTTTCTAACTTCCAGTCAACTTGTTTGTTTATACCTAGGAAGTTCGTGAATGCTCCTGATCTCACTGACTCACTGCCTTTGAAGTGCTATAGTGAAACATTTCACTTTTTAAATTATATATATTTTATTTTAAATATATATCCTGGATATCATTTACATTAATCCAAATTATAATAACAGTATTGGTAATCTTTATCACATTTATCAAACTTAGATGATTCTCATAATATTATTGAAACAACAACAAAATGCTTACCACCTGTAAACCTCTAATCTTTCTGTCTATTATTTTTGTTTATTCTATAAAAATATGCGTTCTAATATTTCCCCTATCTAATTTTATTTCTGCCTCTACCAGCTTACAACAAGCTACTTTAATGTTTAAAAGGCAATTCTTTCTAGCCATCATCTCTTTTCCTCATTAGTGCTTCAACTTTTATCCATTTTTTACTTGCTTCCCACACTCCTCATCTTTATCTCTATCTTTATCTCTATCTTTCTTGTTCAATGTAAGCATTTCTCCCAGTACAAACCTATGCTGGCAATTCTCCCAAATATCTGCTCATGTCTCAGTCTCCTTATCAAAGATATATTCCTGTCTATTCAATTGTTGATTTATCTGCTTTATTTTCTTCGATCTTTCTTCCTTTATTGGCTGGTTTGTCAGTCCCATTTTTTGCTCCAGTCCTTGATTTACTTATTGATGTCGCCATTTCATCTGTTCTTTCCATTCCTTTTGCTTGCCATTTGCCTGGTCTTCCTCTTCATTGAGCTTTTGCTTCATTTGCTAGTTTTTCTGATCCATGTTTTTTCCCTGTTCATAGTTTGCTGGCAAAAGTAATCCGTTTCATCCAATCTTTCTGTTCTTTCCACCAGTTCATGAGCAGTTTGGTTTTATTCATTGTTCTTTGCAGGATGTTTTCCATTTTCTCTATACTATCCATTGATATTTTAATACTTTGGAACAACAAAGTCATTTCATTGAAAAGTCCTCTCATTTCCAGAGTTGTTCCTTCAACTCCAATCATGATAGCGATATAAGTACATTAAACAATAAAAGTCTCAATCTATTTCAAGAAGCGTTCAAAATTATAGGTTTCCAGTCATTAATAGATGGCACTTTCCTCTCAGATTTCCATGCTGCTTTTTTTCCAGCAGATATTTTAGTCAGAAGCCAATTATTTCAAAGTAAAGTCATTTATTTAGACAGGCCAATTCCAACATTTATTCCATATTCTAATAGTCCAAGCTATTTTCCAAATTCTTGGAATCTGCTCTGTAATTTTGGTCTTTTATTCTAGTTTCCCAGAGTTTCTTTTATAAAGTGTCTTTCTTATTTCCACCTGGTAAGTGCAAGACAATAGACAGTTAAAGGTCACAGCTCTCCACCGGATATCAAATATTCCTTCCTTGTAAATTTTCAGGAGTCTAGAAGTTACTTTTCCTTTCATCAATAGATGGTGCTCTCAACTTACTTTTCAACATAGATCTCAGAAATGCTTATTTTTGCAGCTTAAACAATTATCATTTTAGACTCTCGTATCACAGATTTTTTCTATTTTCCTGTTTCCTATTTTATGTTGACTGCCACTGCTCCTCATCTTTGGATGAGGGGGATTTTCCAAGTCAGGGAGGAGATATGTGGCTCTCCTCACCCTGCAAGATGCCCTCCTTTACTTCACCATCCTTACAGGGTGGCTATGGCTCCTTTTGGAGCCCTCCGATGGGGAGAGGAATGGGGCTGTGGAGCTCGCAGTCCTCGCCTCTGACGCCACCGGAAGCACAGCCGGAAGTCTATAGTGAAACATTTCAATTTTGCAATTCCTACTTGAAATATTGGATTTCTTAATGAAATTAAGGATTAATTTTAATTGAATCTATTCTGACAAAATCTTTAATTCAATATAATTTCCTTGTTGAAAAAATATAGATCATAGTTTTTTAGTCATAGCTTTTTTGTTTAATTTACACAGATGTTCATCAACCATTGTCTCAAATCACATTTCTTTTAGAAATTTATTTATTCAACGTTTCAACAATTAAAAACAAATTTCCACATTGATATTGTAACAGTGTTTACATTGGTTAATAACATCCATAACTTTGTTATCTGTAACTATATTAAGTTTTCCCTTGTTCTAAGCATTTTTATACATATATATCTATATTTACAATATTACTTTGTGATTCTCATTCATTATCATTTGACGTCTTTGCGTCTTTTCTTTAGCCATTTGAACCAAACAACCCATATCTTGTAATATCTTCTTCTTCCTTATTTTTTAGTAACATCATCAATCTGACCATTTCGGCACATTCAGATAACTTATTAATTACTGCAATTTCTGAGGGGGTTGTAGCCTGCTTCCAGTTTTGGGCGAAGGAGTTATAATATGAAGTATTAGATGATGATTTTTATTTAAGTTAAGTTCTAACATGCCTAACAGAAAAGTTTCTGGTTTGAATTTGATCTTTTGTTTCGTTAGGTCCTCTAACCAAGATTTAATTTTGAGCCAATATCTCTGTGCTTGAGAGCAGGTCCACCACATGTGAATAGAATACTTTATACTTTATTGGCCAAGTATGATTGGACACACAAGGAATTTGTCTTGGTGTAAATACTCTCAGTATACGTAAAAGAAAAGATACATTCGTTAAGAATCAAGAATCATAACGTACAACACTTAACGATAGTCATAGGGTACAATCAGCAATCAAATCATACTAGGAAACAGTCAATATAAATTGTAAGGATAGAAGCGACAAAGTTACAGTCCTACAATCACAAGTGGGAGGGAATGGGTGATAAGGAGTGATGAGAAGGTTAATAGTAATAGTAGTGCAGACTTTGTAATAGTTGAACAATGTTAAGGGAATATTTGTTTAGCAGAGTGATGGCTTTCGGGGAAAAATTGTTCTTGTGTCTAATTGTTCTGGTGTGCAGTGCTCTATCGTGTCGTTTTGAGGGAAGGAGTTGAAACAGTTTATGTCCAGGATGTGAGGGGTCTGTAAATATTTTCACAGCCCTCTTTTTGACTCGTGCAGTATACAGGTCCTCGATTGAAGGCAGGTTGGTAGTAATTGTTTTTTCTGAAGTCTGTGTCTATCCTGTTGGGTTGCAGAACCAAACCAGACAGTTATAGAGGTGCAGATGATAGACTCAATAATTCCTCTGTAGAACTGTATCAGCAGCTCCTTGGGCAGTTTGAGCTTTCTGAGTTGGCTCAGAAAGAACATTTTTGTTGTGCTTTTTTGATGACGTTTTTGATGTTAGATGTCCATTTCAGGTCATGTGATATAGTAGAACCTAGAAATTTGAGGGTCTACTATTGATATTGTGTTGTCTAGTATTGTAAGAGGTGTATGGGAGGGTTTCTTCTAAAGTCTACCACTATTTCTCTGGTTTTGAGTGTGCTCAGTTCCAGATTTTTCCGGTTATACCATGAGGCAAGTTGTACAACCTCTTGTCTGTATGCAGATTCGTCATTGTCTCGAATGAGACCAATCACTGTTGTGTCATCAGCAAACTTCAGTATTTTAACAGATGGATCATTTGAGATGCAGTCATTGGTATATAGGGAGAAGAGAAGTGGAGAAAGCACACAGCCTTGGGGCCCTCCTGTGCTGATTGTACAGGTATCAGATTGATTCTGTTTAGCTTCCCCTGCTGCTTCCTGTCTGTTGGGAAGCTTATGATCCACTTACAAGTGTGTTCAGGTATCGCTAGTTGGTTTAATTTACTTAGAAGAGTGTCTGGAATGATAGTATTAAATGCTGAACTGAAGTCTAGAAAGAGGACCCTTGTGTAGGTGTTGTAGGTTGTAATACAGAGCTATATTAACAGCATCATCTGTCAATCTATTTGCTTGTATGCAAACTGCATGGGATCTAACAGCAGATCCGTGATGGTTTTCAGGTGGGTCAGCACAAGCTTTTCAAAGATTTTCATAACTACAGATGTTAGAGCAACTGGTCTGTAGTCATTCAATTCCTTGATGGAGGGCTTCTTTGGGACTGGGATGATGGTAGAGCATTTGAAGCAAGAAGGAACATAGCACATCTCTAGTGTTTTATTAAAGATTCAGGTGAACATGGGGGCCAATTGGTCAGCACAGACTTTTAAGCAAGAAGGAGTTATCTTGTCTGGCCCTGGTGCTTTTCCTGGCTTTTGTCTGTGAAATAGATCTTGCACTTCTTTTTCTGTGATCACCAGAGGTTGTGAACCCAATGGATTGGGGCCAGTTGTAGGAGGTTTGGCTGTTGTTGGTGTGTTTGAGATATCAGTTGTGGAGATAGGTGGCTGTAGTTTCTTTTCAAACCTGCAGTAAAACACATTCAGGTCATCTGCTAGTTGTTGATTTCCTTCTGCCTGGGAAGAAGGTTTGCTGAAGCTAGTGATGTTTTTAAGAGTTTTCCACGTTTGCTGGTTCATTTGTTGAGAACTGATTCCTTAACTTTTCAGAGTAGTTTATTTTTGCTGTTCTGATCTCTCTTGTTAATATGTTTCTGGCCTGGTTGTATAGCATTCTGTCACCTTTTCTGTAGGCTTCCTTTTTGGAACGACGTAGCTGCTTTAGCTGTGAACCAAGGTTTATTGTTACTATTTATTTGCAGGTTCCTTGTTGGTACACATAAGTCTTTGCAGAAGCTAACATATGATGTTACAGTATCTGTGAGCTCATCTAGGTCTGCAGAGGCATCTTCAAAAACATTCCAATCAGTGCAATCAAGGCAGGCCTGGAGTTTCAGCTTTGCCTCATCTGACCAAGTCTTCACCGATTTAATTGTTGGTTTCATGGTTTTAAGTCTTTGTCTGTAGGCAGGTACAAGGTGAATCATGCAGTGGTCAGAGTGTTCCACAGCTGCTTGTGGTAAAGACCTATAAGCATCTTTTATTGTTGTGTAGCAGTGGTCTAAAGTTTTTTTTGCCTCTGGTGGGACAATTTACATGCTGGAAATATTTTGGGAGCTCTTTCATTAAATTTGCTTGATTGAAATCTCCTAAAATGATGGGAAGGGAACCTGGGTGTTTGGCTTCAGCCTTCATAATTTGATCAGCAAGAGTTCGTAATGCCTTGTTTACCCAGGCTTGTAGAGGAACATAATAGCTATTAGGAGAAATAAGGAGAAGTCACGTGGAGAGTAAAATGGCTTGCAGTTGATGTGTAAAGACTCTTAAGTTTTCTTTTTTCTTTTTAAAACAAGTTTTATTAATTTTTAAAGACAAACAAATCATCATTAACCATTACATACTTAAACCTTTTTCCATTATAAATTTTACAAGTCAAATAAAACCTTATTTTATACAATATAATTCTATTTTAAACCATTTCCATATGAGCATACAAATACCTCTTATCCAGTTTCTCTTTACTTCTCTTTACTCTTATTCAATTTCACTATTATTATTTCATCTATTTCTTTCTGACTTGGTTACCATTATTCTCATTCTATATTTCTGCAAGGTTTTATTAATTCTCCCAGAAACATAAACACACAACACACAAACATAAAAAAAATCTTTTAGGAAAGTAACTTGGCCCCAGGTATCTCTCTCTTCATGGACTTCAATTATATTCATGCTCATCTTACATGTCATTACCTATTTTATTTACCATTCTATGTTTTCTATATTAGCTTCTCCACACATTTCACTCTTCTTAATTCTATCTTAATTAATCCATCTTAATTTGAGTCATTATATTTGTATCTTTTGTCCATTCTTTATTATCCCTTTGTCTCGTTCCTTATTAAAAAAAAAAGAATTTCTCCTGAAATCACTAATCAGAGTATGATGCCTTTCTATCTTCCCCCTAAATTAATTAAAATAACATTTAAAATAACACCTAATACCCAATCTGATTCTGCTTGGTACATTCTATCTACTAATTTCTTTTTAAAATAAAAATAAAAAAATAAATCCAAAATGATTAAATACATAGTTAAATAGTAGATCTAAATATTGAATCTTATAACATTCCCATTGCCTTTTCCAAAGACAAATGCTACAATAAAAATTTTATAATAACATCAATACCATAGTCATATTAAACTCTTTAATTAAAACTCAATATTCTAAACATTCCCTTTAATATTTTATTAAATTTTAAAATCAATCATTACTAAACATTTCAACATTTTAATCTCTTAAATTAACTCTTAAACCATTCTAATTTTCTATTTCTAATACAATGCTACAATACCATCTTATGTACCTTGCAAAATCTTTTTAAAAGAAATTATACTTTACCCTTTGTCCCTAAAAAAGATTCCTTTTTTCCCATCTAATTTCAAAACTTTGTGGCTTTTCTCCACCTTTTCCCTTCCTTTCTTCCCCCACCAGACCTTTCCACCCCCCCTTCTTCTAGCCTCTGCCTTACTGGCTTCCCTTCTCTGTTGTGTTCCTTTTTCCTTTTGTTTACTATCATTATATTGATTTTGCACCTTATTTTTCCCTTTCTTGAGTGTTTTTTTTAAATCTTAAGTCCTTCATTTTCCTTCCTTTCTTTCTTCCTTCTTTCTTAGTTAAATTTTGAAATTCATTAAAGATGGCTTCTTCTTCTCCTTCTTCTTCTGCTGCCTCCATCTGTTGTAATGTTTGTTGATAGTTAGCAAGCGCCATTTCTAAAAAAAGGAAGGCTTCTTTCACACCATCTTTGCCATTTTTGTTTGTTTGCTCATATTCTTTTCTCAGTTCCTCAGCAGAAAAAGCCATTATAAATCTTTTGTTTTCTTTTCTTTTTCCCTTCTTTCTTCTTGCAACAACCAAGATATTTAAAAAAAAAAAAAAAAAGAACAATCCCAAAGTCATCAATCAATCCAAGCCAAGGCAAAGTTCTCACTTTCTCTTCCTGGGGTAGTATCAATCAAAAAAAGAAAGTCCAAATCTGTATCTTAAAGCCTTATTGCAATATATTTCAGTCTTCAAATCCTTAAGGCATCTCCTCCAACAAAATCTTAACATATAAATATATTTTTAGTCCTCTCCCTTCCCACTTATCACATAAAGCCAGTTTTTACCTGAAAAAGACAGGTTTCTTAGTATCCACTTGTTAATTCCGTAGGGAAGGAGAGTAAACTTTCCTTTCAGCACCTCCAAATTGCTGCTTATTTTCTCTTCTGGAAGGTATCATTCAAAAAGCCATAATTTCCAGGAATTATGTTAAATATGTCTTAGAGTCCTGGGAACCAAGAAAAACTTTCTCTTTTCAAAGGCTTTCTCCTCTTCCTCCTGCGCATTCTTACCCAGGTGCCAGCTTCTTTGTGGCGGCCATTGCAGACCGCCGCTGCACCGTCTTGGGAAAAGGGGGTTCTGCCGGCCGGGAAGGGGGTCTGCAACACCCCCAAACCCCTCTCCGGATCCCCTCTATCTTCAGCCACCCCTGCAGGGCAGCCTTAGCTCCAAACCCGTCCGGATCGGAGCACCAAAAACGGCTAGCGCAGCAGGGATCGCGCAGTATCGCGAATCCCTGCCGCTTGCGAAGCCGACAAACCGGAAGTTCCTAAAGACTCTTAAGTTTTCATCACAGAACTTATATATTATAGTTATATCTTGAGACCAGTTGTTGTTGATATATAAACATAATCCTCAACCCTTTGTTTTACCTGATGTCTCTTGAATTCTGTCTGATCTAAATGTCTGAAATCCTGGGATGTATATGGTGTTGTCCTCATGAATTTGTGGATTAAGCCAGGTTTCAGTAATACAAAGAACTGAAGAATTATAGAAATCAGGATTCCATCTATTTAAGAGATGAATTTCATCCATCTTGTTAGCAAGCGAGCGTAAATTAGTCAGAAAGCTTGAAGGGAGAGGAGTCCCCCCCCATTCCTTAGTCTGTTTAAAATTCCCGCTCGTTTACCTCGTCTCTTTTTTCGGCATTGTCGCTTTCCTCCTTTGTTTGTTGTAATCCAAAGCACTGGGAATTAGTTAGAATCTCCTCGGCATTTGCAAAGACAGGTGGGGGTGAGGAATCAGAAAGCTGCTCCTTAAGGAAAATTGCCTAATTCTTAGCAGATGGTCTCATGAGTATGAAATCCGTAGTGAATTGCAGATGATAATGAGGAATAAAGAAACCATTAGAGAGCATTTCAGCGAGGCAACCATTGTCGGCGCCATCTTGGCTGAACCTTTTCAGGCTGAACCTGAAAATACGTTCCCTGGCTGTGAGTGCATATGCAACATTTTGCTGTCATATTAGGAAATATTCTGGCTTATCTCACTGGGGGGAGATGCCAGCAGTAAAACATTTTATACAAATTCTCCTTATAGGAGACCGACAATGTTGACTTATAATTTACCTGCCAGATAAGTTCCCATTGTTCCAAATCAATACTATAGCCAAAAATTTTAACCCAGGTTATCATATTCTCTTTGACTGTTTCCTCTTCCATTTTATACTCCAGTAAATAATTGTTTATTTTACTAATCATTTGTTTTTTCAAACCCTTGTAATAGTTTGTCAAATTCTTGTTGTGTTATACAAAAGCCAAATTGTTCTTTGTCCTTTTTATATCGTGTTTGAATCTGGAGGTAAGGCCACCAACCTATTTCAATTCCCTGTGTCTTTAGTTGGTTTTGTGTTTTTAATTACCCTTTTTTATTTAAAAGTTCTTTGTATTTTATCATTTTATTTAAGTCTAAAGCGTTATCAACACTTCCATTGTCGATAGCCAGAGAGATATTTTCACAAGGTGGTTCTTTTTTAGCTTCTCCCAGACATGTAATAGAGTGTCTCTCACCCGATGTCTTTGGAAATAAGTATGACACTTGTTTTTCCCTTCCCAAAGAAATGTGTGCCAGCCAAACTGCAGGTCATGGCCCTCTATCGTTAATAGTCTTTTATCTATCAAATAAATGCAATCTTTGAGCCATGTGGCTACTGCTGCCTGGTAATATAATGGTAATAAAGTCTGGGAGCCAAAACCTCCCTTACTTCTGCTATCTTGCAATAACTTGTATTTTATCCCGGCTTTTTTCTTCTGCCAAATATATTTCACTATTTTTTGTTTAAATCCTTGAAAAATTTCCCTCCGAGCTTGACTGGTACCGTTTGAAACAAATGTAATAATTTTGGTAAAACATTTGTTTTTATGGTCCCCAACAGTGAATGTTGTATTTTAGCCAAATAGTCTAAATCTTTTTGAATTTGGAGTATCAATTTGTTTAATTGAAGAACATTTTGCCGTGAGCCAAATCCCAAGATATTTTACTTTTTTCACTATCTGCATTCCTAATTCACTTGATAATTCTTCATTCTGCCATTTAGTACAGTTTTTGGTTATTATTTTAGTCTTTTCTTTATTAATTTTGAGCCCCACCACCTTTCCAAATTCTTCTATTTCTCTTATTAGTATAGAATTTGTTTCTTTTGGATTCTCCATGATAAATACCATATCATCGGTGAAGGTTTGAAGTTTGTACTCCTCTTTCTTAATAGTCAGTCCTTTAATATCCTGATTCTGCCTTATCTGAATCAACAGTACTTCTGCAAATAGTATATATAGCAATGGGGCAAATGGGCAGCCCTGCCTTACTCCTTTATTTATTTTTAGACCATCTGTGGTTTCTCCATTCAGTATCAGTTTTGCATTTTGTATTGTATATATTGTTTTGATGAGTCCTAAAAATTTTCTACCAAATTGCATCTTAGACAGTTGTTCAATGAGAAAGTGCCAATTTAAATTATCGAACGTTTTCTGAGCGTCCAAAAACATAAGTGCCATTGGTTTGTTTGAATAAGTCTCATAATATTCTAGGACAGGGGTTGCCAACCTTTGGACCTCAGGGACCACCAAACTCATAATTTTAAATCCTGCAGACCAGAGACCCTGGGAAAATCCCCCAAAAAGTCTGCAGGAAAAGTCCCCACTCCGTTTTCCTACCAATCGATCATTCTTTATTTGGGATCGCAGGATTCCGTGTCCAGCTCTGTTCTCTGGGGAAGAGAGACTTTTGGCTTCATGAAAGAAAAGCAGCAGAAGTCTTTTTTTCTCTCTCCCAAACTCCGCCAGAAATGAGTCTTTGTGAGACTTGTTGCGCTGACGCAGCCTCTTGGAGCAGGATGCCTTGCAGGGTCCCAAGGACTCATTTCTGGTGGAGTTTGGGGGAGAGAAAGAAAGACTTTTGCTGCTTTTGTTGTGTGCAGCCAAAAGCAGAAGAAGAAAGAAGTGGAAAGAAGCAGCCCGGTGGCCAGGCCACGCGTGTAGGGCAAGTTCCCCCCTCCGCCCTTTTCCCCCTTCCCTCACTACCTCGTGTTGTTTGCAATGCAAGCGACACAAGCCTTGTGTTCCCGCGGGCCATGTAGGCGGCGCAGCCTTGTGTTCCTACGCAACCTGGATTAATTCCTTTGGGGATGACATTTCTATGCGGACCACCCAATTTGCTTTGACGATGACGCGGAACTGCAGGCGGGCGTGACTGACTGGCTCAAATCTCAGGTGTCAAAGCGCTGTGTTCCAAGCCAGGTCTTCATCCTCGGAAACAAGTGGTAGTCGCTTGGTGCAAGATCGGGGCTGTAGGGCGCATGAGGAAAAATCTCACACTTGAAAGCATTCAGGACTTCTCGAGTGCCGTAGTTCGGCCATTTTTAAACTTAATGCACCATTGGCGCACTCCACCTTCAGTGATGATATTGTCCCCGTACACTTCACACAGTTGCCGAAAAATTTCAATCAGTTTATGGTTTTTTGCCAACAAAAACCTTATCACTGATCGCACCTCACAACTCGAGGGATTTTCAATTGCAGCACACATTTCAAATGTTTGCTGTGAAATAATGGGCAATGATACGAACCTCCCACTAGCACGACTACATGCAGACTGAACGGCGGACGCACAGACCAAAGATAGCCACGCTATCTCCGCCCCTTCTTGCTACAGACGAAAACGTAATCTATTTTGTGGATAGCCCTCGTAAATATTGATTTTTTTATTTTAAAAAAGAGCAACTTTTACCCAAAATCAGGCAAAGCAGGCAGATTGAGTTGCTCACAGAATCATTTAGTGATCTATCTATCTGCCATCGGCTAGCTCAGTCTCTCAAATTTGCTTGCTGTGAGTCTGCACTGAATTTGCTTGCAAGCAAACCTTCAGTCATAAGGGAAGTTCGGCTGTGCTGAGCCAAAGATCTAAAGACTAGCTAGAAAGCAAGAAATCCAACCATTTCCTGCTTCCTAGCTAATCTAAATCTGGCACAGCAGAACAGATGATGGTCGGAAAAAGGAAAAATAGCAATTTAGTAGGCAAGTTTGCCAGGTAAGGAGTGAGTGGGCAGGGAGGGTTCCTGCGGGCCATGTGGGCTTGTGTTTTTGCACAGCCTGGATTAATTGCTTTGGGGGGGTGCTCTGGGGGGGAGATTTCTCTGCGGCCCACCAAAATTTTCTCACGGCCCACCAGTGGGCTGTAGCCCACCAGTTGGTGACCGCTGCTTTATAAAACTCCACTGGTATTCCATCTGGCCCCTGCGTTTTATTAGTTTTTTGCTTTCCAATTGCATCTTTCATTTCTTTTAGTTATTTTATTGTTCAGCATATCCCATGCAGCATCTGATACTATAGGTAGGTCCCTTTCTTTGAGGTAATGATGTCCTCATCTAAGATTTCTTCCTGAGTATACAGATTGGTAAAAAACTTTTGGACAATCAACTTCTTTTGATCTATCTGGGAACATAGGCTCCCATTTTCATCTTGCAGCACTGATATTATTCTTTTCTCCTGTTCCTTCTTTAACTTGTGTGACAGCCATCTCCCTGGTTTATTCGCATTTCACACGTTTAAGTTTTCTGGCCACTTCCTCTTGTAGGTTTAAATTTATTTCATGTTTCACTTGGTCCATTTCTCTTTTGAGTTCCTCACTGCGAGGGTCTGTCTGCATATTGGCTTACAAGTTTTTCAATTTCTCCTGCCATTCCATCGGTGTTTCTTTCTTTCCTTATTTCTTTTTGCTGCATAAGCAATTAAGCCTCTTATACAAGCCTTTGTTGTATCCTACAATACACTTCTAGCTTCTTTTCCACACGCTCAGTTCTGACTTCCATCGTTGTCAATTTCTGTTCATTGTTCGCTACCACCTTGCATTATTCCAATTTTTTAATCTAGTTTCTGCATGTCAGTTTTCATTCCTCCTATATCATTCTTCATTTCGCTTTTCAAATACTCATGGTTTTTCGCTATGAGTTCTTATGTCCCTACCATCATCTCTTGCTTCATATTTAGAGTTGTCTGTACACTCTGCAGGGTTAAAGTAGACCCTGATTTCTCTGCACCCAACATATTACCTTTGCCCTGAGGGGGAACATGTACTCGCTGTTACCTTCTTTCCAGTTTTTATAGTTGTTGTCATTGTCATTTTCAGGGTCCTTAACAAACTCTTCCAATCTACCATCAAATGGCATGTTTAGAACTACCCCTCATTGTCTCTTATGTCCGATCTAGTATTACAGTATTACAATAAATTATATCATATATTATTCCATAAATATTATGTATATTCAATATTCAATCTTCACTAGTAGAAAATACTCAATTGATTAATTAATAACCTTCTACTTTATCCTTATAGTTGCAACACAATACCAAATACAGGTTCTAATCTTTGATTGTCACTAATTAACCAATGGTCAATAATCAATTATTTCTCTAAATATTATTAATTCATTAGTTAGTAAATCTTTAAAAAAATTAGAGTTCTAAGCGTATTATATAAATTACTCAGCTATAAATATACCTTCAATTCTATCCACGGTGTCATGCCCCTGGTGGAGTCTGACTCTGAGGAAGAGGAGGAACAGCCAACAGGGAGTGGGAGTGTGGCTCCAGAGGTGGTGGAGGAGGCTGGGGAAGGGCAGAGGCCGGCTGAGCAGTCAGGAGGATCCAGGCCCATCCCCTATCCATCCTAGGTCACGCAGGGAGGAGAGGATCAGGGAAAAGCGAGGTCTACTCAAGAGGAGATTACCACGATCCTCCTCGTGGCTTGCAGGTGGGAGCTATGTATATAAGTTTCCAACTGCGCAGTTAGAATTGCTGAAGTCAATTAGTGTTCACCTTGAAAGAGGCTTATCTTTGCTGGCGTTCTTCCCATGGACTTTTCTCAGTTATTTTCCTGGAGTTTATAATTAGTTATCTCGGTGTCAGGTGGACCTCCATTCAAGATTCAAGAAAGAAATACTTAGACTCTTTAAATTAGAGAAAAGATATCTTTTACTGAAATCGAAGTGGTAGCAACCATAGAATTCTGAATCTGGGAAATTAGGCGCGCAGATCACATATACAAAGTGATGGAAATGTTCCCACCCCCAATAGTTCAAATGATTCTTCCAATTAAAAGTTGTGAATATGATCATGTGGATATCTTCAGGTGATGATGAGGCCTCTGTCCGTTGACCTTGGTATATTTTGACAACAGTTTGCAGTTGCGCAGAGAAAAGAAAGCTAAGCGAGAAATAGAAACCTAAGCAAGAATTTATACTCCCCCCTCCTCATTTTACACAACACTAGAATGTAACACCTCCAGCTCGCTTCCCAGACTTTACCCCCTCCTCCCCCCGTTTCTTATGGCAGCCAAAAGATGCAAAGCAATAGTAGAAGATCTTGAAGGCTGACACTCGGCTTGCTTCAGAACTCTCATCAATGTGGTTTGTTTTGGTTTTCTGTTTGTCTCATTATTTACTTTTGTGACTTTAAACTGCCTAATAAAACAGTGAAGTTAAGTTGAAGGCTTTACCGGACTTTAATATATGTTTTGGGTTTTGGGTTATTTTGAGAGACTACAGGTCATCACACACAGTTATAAATATAATCTATATTATTTACACAGGGAAATTTACCAAAAAAAGTGTTAGAATGTCAGGGTATTACTACTTACTCAAATATATTTAGCATTCTGTTATTCAATCTTCAATCTTCAATATTAATTCTTAAATCAGTATCATATATGAATATTGTATATATTGTATACATACATACATACATACATACACACATACATACATACATATTACGTATATTTACAGAGCTTACAACTTTCTTTACTCAGCAATTCTCTGTCTTTTCAAGATGTCTTCTTTTAAAATGCACAGTCACTGTGGTTCGTCGCTTTCACTTTCCCGCTGCATTTCCTTCATAGTCCTCTCCATGGCTGATCTCTCTTTCTCAGTAACCACCAACAATCAAAAGTTATTCTCCATCAAGCTTTTCTCTCCTATCCATTCCACTGTCCACAAATACAGGAAAAAACACCTTCTCTCCTTTCTCCCCGTCTATCTCCTATCAGTCTCTTAGCGCTGTTATTCAGTCACTCAGTCCACCATAAAAGCTCCTACCGCCAAATCCGCCACCTGCTTCTGTCTCTCGGTTCAGAGCCTCTCTCTTATTTCACTGCAACAGATCTTTTTTATATAGGTACTTTCCTTTTGTCTTACTCTGCACCATTACTCGCGTTGCTTTCCAATCTTTGCTTCCACCAATGATCGGTCAGGCAGCCACGTCTCTAGATCAAATCATGGAGACTGATCTCTTTCGCGCTGGTTTTTGGGACTTCTTAAAGCATCAGGAAGTCGCAGCTCTCCCCGATACCTCCGAATCTTCTCCTCTCTATTGCCGGCCCCTCAAGGATCCGGCTTCACCCCTAGGGGATACCGATCGCAAAGCCTATTCAGAACAGAGCTCCGTTCCCCTGCACAGCATCAACGTTACACCACAACTGGAAGTCTCAAATCATACTTTAATTACATATTTAATATTATAAATCATCACTAGAACACTATAATGATTTGCAGAATTTTAGATAATGCCTAGCATTAGTTCCATACTTTCTTTAATATCAACAGAAGAATTCAGGAATGCCTTCAAACATCCAAGTTGAGCTTTTAAGCAGCTGTGGCTATTTCATCTTCAATTTGCAGCCTTTCGTTCAATGACTATTCAAAGTTACAGCAGCACTGAGAAAAGCGATTTATGATTCCTTTTCATACTTAACAGTTGAAGTATCTCCATGCTCCCATGATCAAACTTCGGACGCTTGACAACTGGCATGTATTTATGATGGTTGCAGTGTTCCTATATTATGTGATCACCCTTTAATGACCCTCACAAGCAAAATCAATGGGAAAGACAGATTCACTTAACAGCCATGTTATTAAGTTAGCTGCAATGATCCATTTAATTGTAGCAAGAAAGACTGTAAAATAGGGCAAAACTCACTTAACAACTGTCTTGCTTAACAACAGAAATGTTGCGCTCAATTGTGGTCATAATTTGAGGACAACCAATCCTCAAATTATGACCACAGCCAGCCTCAAATGTAATTGAGTGCATTTCACCACAATTTAATATGTAGGAAATTGGAATAATTTGCTAATATTTGCCTATTTCATAGTAATTATGTAACTTCTTAATATCCTTGAGGACTTATAACTTAATAGGAACTCTGGCCCTAGGTTTGATTATGACTTTTCTTATTCTTTTTTTAAAAAGTTTTTTTCAATAAACATTTTTGAATACAGCATTTTGTCCAAGTATACTGTTTATAAGAAACAAAAACCATAGCTAATTCTATAAAAATATCTTCCCATTTACTTATAATAGTACTAATAATATAATAACACAGAAACACATTTTTTCTTTATGTTTAATTCATTCATATTTTTTAGTGTTTGTAGTGAATTTGTGTGGGCACGTGAGCCCCAGCCAAACTAACCACTGCACATGTGTGTGCCTCCCAGCTGATTTTCGGTCCGTTTGAGGCCTCCCAGAGGCTCAGGGGAAGCCTCTGCAGCCTCAGGAGGCCGAAAAATGGGCCTTCTGGAAATACCGTTTTTTGACCTCCAAAGGCTGCAGAAGCTTCCCTCGAGTGCCTAGGAGGGCGAAAACGGCTTTGCCTGGGCTCCAGAGGCCCTCTGGAGGCTGAAAATGGGCACTTCCGGGATTTCCAGAAGGCCCATTTTTTGCCCTCCCAAGGCTTCAGAGGCTTACCTCGAGCCTCCGGGAGGGTGAAAAAGGCCTCAGTTGGGAGGTGCGTGCATGCATAGTGCAGGTAAGGAAGCGGTGGGTGTTGCACACACATGCACAGGGGGGATGGGGGGCATTGCATTGTGGGTGTCGGCATGTGCACTTTCGGAAGACCACAACAAAAATGTTCACCATCACTGTTATTGTCAGCTGGTGCTCCATTTTCTCAGATTCAGAATAAAGTCAGCTGGTGCTCCATTCAAAATCCAAGAAAGAAATACTTAGACTCCTTTAATCAGAGAAAATATATATTTTACTGGAAATCAAGTGGTAGCAACAAAAGAATTCTGAATCTGAGAAAATGGGCGCGTAAATCACATATACAAAGTAATGGCAACATTCCCACCCCCAATAGCTCAATTGGCTCATCCAATTAAAAGTTGTGTATATCATCATGTGGGCATCTCCAGGTGGTGATGAGGCTTCTGTCCGTTGACCTTGACATAGTTTGATAAAGGGTTGCAGCTGCGCATAGCATAGGATAGAAACCTAAGCAAGAATGTACCCCCCCCCCCAGTTTATACAGTTCTGGTTTGTAACACCTCCAGCTCACTTCCCATAACCATTCCTCCCTCCTCCCCCCATTACTTATTACAGCCGAAAGATGCAAAACAAAGGGAGAAAATCTTGAAGGCTGACATTTATATACCATCTGTTTTTAATAAAAACATTCATTTTTCTTCCTCTAACTTCTACCCCTTGTCTCTAACCACTCATAGAATCTACTCCATATCAAATAATATTCTGAGTCTTCTTTTTCTTTTCTTTTTAAAGTTAATCTGTCCATCTCAGCCCATTCTAGGATTTTCGTGATTACCTCGTCATCTGATGAGGTATTCTCATTTTTCCAGAATTTTGCATAATTAATCCTTGCTGCTGTCAGTATATGTAAAACTAAGTATGCGATTCCTTTATCATAACCCTCTGGAATTATGCCCAGCAGGTATACTTCTGTTTTCCAGTCTTATCTTCTGTTTGGTTATTTTTTCTAGCCAGCTCTCTATTTTCTCCCAATATTGTTTTGCTTTGGTGCAAGTCCACCACATATGATAGTAAGTTGGTTATGATTGTATTTCCAACATTTTGCAGACAAATTACTGAACATTTTTGCCAATCTTGCTAGTGGTAAATGCCACTTGTAAAATATTTTATATAAGTTTTATTTACTTATATGCTGAAGCCATCATCAATTTATAGTTCTTGTTCCGTAGTTTTTGCCACTTCGCTAATTCTATATTATAACCAAAACAATTTGTCCAAACAACTATTGTTTCTTTGACTTGCTCCTTCTCCATTTTATATGTCAATAGATATGACATATAAAATGTGCTTTTTATAAATATAATACTAAAATATATGGACTTTGGCAAAAAATTTATACATACGATATAATATGCTTTCTTTATCAGTTTTTCGTCTGTACCCGTTAGTATCTGATCAGTGCTATTGGTTCTTTATTTAGACCCCATGCTTTTTTTTTTTTACAAAACTTTATTAAGTAGATTATTAAAAACATTAAACCTGGTGTAATCATCCCAACAATCCTGGTTGTCACACATTTTATGGCATAAGATACATACTTTAAATACATGTACACATTTATATAGCTATATATTTCTATGGTATTTCCCAGTTTTAGTCATCCGTTCTGCCACCCCTATTCTCTTTTGATTTAAGATCCTTCCTTTTTTCCTACCATTGAAAAAATTTATCCCATATTTTATAGTATTCTATCTCATCCTTATCTTTCATTTCCCAAGTTAATTTGTCCACCTCAGCACATGACCATATCTTTTATATTACGTCATTTTCATCGGGAATTTCTTTGTTTTTCCAAGTAGGAAAAACTCTTGTTTGAATTCTATTTTATGACCTAGCATCTCCTCAATCCATTTCTGGATTTTCTGCCAAAACTCCTGTTATAGTTCGCCGGCAGCAGGTACAGACGGCAGATGTCTCTGATAGTGAGGACTCAGACGAGGAGCCTGCATGTGATGCAGGGAGGGGACCAGGACTATCAGAGAGTGGGGTGCTGCCTTTGGAGCTTGTGGAGTCTGGCAGCAGTGATGCAGAGGACCCTGGGGAGCCTGTGCCCAGTGCACATGCGCACAGGGATCCTCGAAGAAAAGAGCAGCTGAAGCAGCAAGGGCGACTCGGGAGTATGGCTGGAAGGTGATGGCCCCTTCCATAAGGGATAAAAACCAGCCTTCGAGGATGTGTTCTTTGCAGGAAGCAAAGAAGTTCTTTAGACTCATAGTCCTTGTTGAAGCCCTGTGAACTCCAGTTTATTTTTGAAACTTATCGGTTGATATTTATCAGTAATTAGACTATCTCAGACAATTAGGTTCAAATGACTCTTGGCTAGGAATGCACAGAATTCCCAGTGCTGCATTAAAAAAGTTTTGCTTTTATACACAGTTTGTGTTCGTTTAATTTGAGCAAGGCTTGGGTTCCTGCCCAAATGAAACAAACCTTGACTGCGAGATGGAACAGCTTCGGGCAGAGAACACTCACTTACAACAGCAGCTGATCTTGTTAGTTCATCAGTTAGGCCAGCTCCAGGCTCTTGCTATTCCACCTCCTCCTCGAAGGAAATGCCTGGTTGCCATGCCTGATAAGTTTGATGGCAACCAGGCTATGTTTCCAGTGTTTTTGAAACAGTGCCAGCTATTTATTAGCTTGAGAGCAGTTCACTTTCCCACTGACTGGGATAAAGTGAGGTTTATAATTAGTTTGCTCTCCGGCTTTGCAGCTCGCTGAGCCACACCTTTATTGGTGCAGGATAATCATTCGTTGAATGACTTCAGGGGGGTTTGTGACCATCTCTGTTTGATGTACGAGGACCCCATCAAGACACAGACTACTGCCCATCAATTGAAGGAACTGCAGCAGGGCCGGCAATCCCTGCAGGAATATGTCAGTGAGTTCCGGCTGCTTAGCCAGATTTGGACTGGAATGAGGCTGCACTTATGGACGTGTTCTAGGATGGGTTGTCGGACGAGTTGCAGGACGAGCTGGTTCAGGTGAATTGTCCAACAACCCTCAACACGCTGATTCATCTGTGCCTGAGGATCGATGCCCACCTGCAGAGACACCTGCAGAGACGGAACTGTTGCCGTACTTCCCAGGAGATTCCTGTGGCACCTGTTGTGCGTGAGACCCTGGCTCAGGAGCCCATGGACCTAGGCCCCGCCTGTCGGTGACGGAGTACTATAGATGGTGTGCAGAGGGGTTATGTTTATATTGTGTGGAACCTAGGCACCTGGCTGCTTCATGCCCCAAGTAGCAACGAGGGGCGTCAGCCCTGGTGCCTGCTCCCCAGACACAGAAAACCCTATCGGTCCCTGTGCCTGTTCCCCGGATACAGAAAACCCTGTCGGGAAATGACCAGATCCCAATCTAGGGGAGACCCTGGGTCGGGCGCGCACCAGCCTTGAGTCATGCCCAATGGACGTGGATTCCGAACCCCCCTCAGCATTTGATCCTGGCGGCACAAGTTTTTCTGGCCTGTAGTCCACAGGGGATTCTGGCGCATGCCCTGGTCGATTCTGGCACCACCACGAACTTCATGGATATAGCATTTGCAGCCCAGTATGCAGTCCCTCAGTGTCCAGTAGATCCTCCAATGCTTGTAGAGATCATGGATGGCCGGGTACTTTTGTCTGGGCCTATCAAGGCCGCCACCCAACCCTTGCACCTGACCATCGGCTCGCATGAGGAGGCTATCCAGTTCTACATCACTTCCAGCCTGCATTTCTCCATGGTCTTGGGCTTGGCGTGGCTCCGGACTCACAATCCCCAGATCTACTGGTGCCGGAACATGATCACATTCCCGAGCTTGCAATGCATGAACCACACCCGTCAAGTCTGCGCAGGGCAGTTGCTGAGTCCACCCGAGGAGTCCGTGCCTTTGGAACTCGTGGACTTTGCGGACGTGTTCATCGAGCAGGAGGCGGACCAATTTCCCCCGCAGCAGCCTTATGATTGTCCCATTTATTTGTTGCTGGATGCGCCCCTTCCCATGGGCCACTTGTATTCAATGTCGAATCTGGAGTTGGTCGCGTTGTGGGACTTTTTGGACAAGAACCTTGCTCGGGGTTTTATCCAGCTCTCGTCGCCGCCACTGTCTGCCCCAGTCCTGTTTGTAAAAAAGAAGACTGGCAACTTGAGGCTTTGTGATTACTTAAATGCCATCATGGTGCACAATCGGTATCCTCTGCCTTTAATTCTGGAAATGATGGATTGGCTCCGGGAGGCTACCATGTTCACCAAGTTGGACCTGTGCAGGGCATATAATTTGGTGCAGATCCAGCCCGGAGATGAGTGGAAGATGGCATTCAGTACCAGGTACGGTCATTTTGAATACATGGTCATGCTGTTTGGGTTGACCAATGTTCCGACTGTCTTCCAACATTTTATGAATGACATTTTCCGGGACCTCTTAGATCAATTTGTTGTAGTTTACCTCGATGACATTTTGATCTATTCCAACTCGAGGGAAAGTCACCTGCACCACCTATGCCTGGTTCTGCAATGGCTCCGGAAGAACCGCTAGTATGCCAAGTTGGAGAAGTGCCAGTTCTTCCAGTCCATCATTGAGTTCCTGGGGCATTGCATCTCTCCTGAGGGTATTTCGATGGAGCCGAGGAAGGTCGAGTCACTGCTCAGTTGGCAACCTCCCCGGCGAGTGAAGGATGTCCAGCAACTCCTCGGGTTTGCCAACTATTATCGGACCTTCATCCCCAGCTTCGCTTCCCTGACCACGCCCCTCACTTGGCTCCTCCAGAAAAAAATCCCGTTCTGGTGGAGTGCTCCTGAGCAGCAGGCGTTCCAGGCCTTGAAGCAGGACTTCATGAAGGAGCCAATCCTGAAACATGCCGATCCATACTGTCCGTTCGTAGATGTGTCCAATGTGGTGGTTGGTGCAGTTCTCCTCCAGGCTCACGCATCTGGTGGTACCCTCTTCCCTTGCGCGTATTATTTGAGGAAGCTCAATTCTTCCGAGCGCAATTATATCATCTGGGAGAAGGAGCTACTGGCCATTAAGGCGGCATTTGAGGCTTGGAGGCATCATTTGGAGGGGGTGATGTGTCATGCCCCTGTCAGAATATAATTCCGAGGGGGATGCCGAGCAGCTGACAGATTGGGAGTGTGGTTCTATTGGCTGTGGAAGAAATTGGGGAAGGGCACAATCCGGCTGGGCAGAGCAGGAGAGAGGTAGAGCATGGCAGAGGGAATTCAGTGGATGATCCATGCCCACCTCTCTTCATCCTAGACCACGCAGGGAGGAATGGAGAAGGGAGCAACATGCGTGGTTTACAGAGGAGGAAAGGGCCCTGATTCCCATCATTAGCTGCAGCTGGGAACACAGTGTTTAAAAAGGGAGTTTGCGCACAGCAACTTATTGGAAACAAATTGTCTATTATCTTGTTTTGTAGTGGCTTATCTGGGTTCCTGGTGTCTTCCCAGCTGTATGTGTTTTGTTGGTCTTTTTTTTTTTTTTTTAAACAAGTTTTATTAATTTTCAAAACACACAAGTCATCATTTTCCATTACATGTTTAAACCTTTTTCCATTATAAATTTAACAAGTCAGGTAAACTATAATTCTATTTTAAACCATTTCCATATAAACATACAAAAACCTCTTATCCAATTTCCCTTTATTTCTCTTCACTCTTATTCAATTTTATTATTATTATTTCATCTGCTTCTTTCTGACTTAGTTACCATTATTCTCATTCTGTATTTCTACAAGGTTTTATTAATTTCCCCCCCCAAAAAACAACATAATCACACCACACACAAAACATATAAAAGATCTTTTTGGAAAGTAACTTGGACCCAGGTATCTCTCTTTTCATGGACTTCAATTATATTCAGGCTCATCTTACATATCATTACTTATTTTATTTACCATTCTAAGTCTTCTATATTAACTTCTCCACATATTTCACTCTTCTTGATTCTATCTTAATTAATCATCTTAATTTGAGTCATTATATTTATATCTTTTGTCCATTCTCTATTATACCTTTGTCTCATTCCTTTTAAAAAGAAAGAAATTTCTCCTGAAATCACTAATCAGAGTATGATGCCTTTCTATCTCCCCACTAAATTAATCAAATTAATCTTTAAAATATCCAATCCGATTTTGCTTGGTACATTCTAACTGAATAATACATCTAAAACAATTAAATACATAGTTAAGCAATAGATTAAAATATTAAAATATTAAAAACAAAATACTATAATGAAGGTTTTATAATAACATCAATACCATAATCTTAATAAACTCTTTAATTAAAGTTTAATATTCTAAATCTCCCCTCATATTTTCAAACCAATCATTATTAACATTCCAACATTTTAATCTCTTATCAACTCTCAAGCCATTTAAATTTTCTATTTCTGATACAATACTACAATATCATCTTATGTACCTTGCAAAATCTCTTTGAAGAAATTATACTTATCCTTTATCTCTAAAAAAAATTTCTTTTTTCTCATTTAATTTCAAAACTTTGTAACTTTTCTCCACCTTTTCCCTTTCTTTCCTCCCCCAACAAACCTTTCTAGCCCCCCTTCTAGCCCCCCTTCTTCTAGCCTCTGCCTTACTGGCTTCCCTTCTCTGTCGCATTCCTCTTCCCTTTTGTTTACCATCCTTATATTGATTTTGCACTTTGTTTTTCCCTTTCTTAAATGTTTTTTTAAATCTTAAGTCCTTTATTTCTCTTCTTTTTCCTCTTCCTTCCCTCTTGGTCGAGTTCTGAGATTTATTAAAGATGGCTTCCTTTCTTTGTTCTTCTTCTGCTGTCTTCATCTGTTGCAATGTTTGTTGATAATTAATAAGCGCCATTTCTAAAAAAAGGAAGGCTTCTTTCAAACCAGCTTTCCCATTTTGTTTTGCTTGCTCATAGTCTTTTCTCAGTTCCTCGATGGAAGAAGCCATTATAAATCTTTTCTTTTCTTTTCTCTTACAACAGCCAGAATATTCCAAAGGAAAAATAAGACAATCCCAAAGTTCTCAGTCAGTCCAAACCAAGACAGAGTTCCCACTCTCTCCTCCTGGGGTAGTATCAATTAAAGAAAAGGAAAGTCCAAATCTGTTTCTTAAAGTCTTATTACAATATATTTTAGTCTTTCAATCCTTAAGGCATCTCCTCCAACAAAGTCTTAGCATACAAATATTTTTTTTTTAAGTCCCCTCTTTTCCCACTCACCGCTTAGAGCCAGTTTTCACCTAAAAAAAATAGGTTTCTTAATGTTCACTTTTTATTCCGTAAAAAAAGAGGGTAAGCTATCCTTTCAGCACCATTAAACTGCTGCTTTTTTCCTCTTCTCGAAGGTATCATTCAGAAAGTCATACTTTTCAGGAATTTTGTTAAATATGTCTTAGAGTCCTAGGAACCAAGAAAACTTTCTCCTCTCAAGCACTTTCTCCACTTCCTCCTGCGCATTCTTACCCGGCTGCCAGCTTCTTTGTGGCGGCCATTACGGACCGCCGCTGCACCGTCCTGGGAAAAGGGGGTTCTGCCGGCCGGGAGGGGTCTGCAACACCCCCAAACCCTTCTCCGGATCCCCTACCTTCAGCTGCCCCTGCAGGGGCAGCTCGTAGCCCGCTGGTCGGAGCCCCAAAAACGGCTAGCGCGGCAGGGATCGCGCAGCTCGCAAATCCCTGCCGCTTGCGAAGCCGACAAACCGGAAAATCCCTGTTTTGTTGGTCTTTGAAGTCTACAATTCCTTATCATGCCCTGTCCAGTTAATTGCTGCAGCGTGGTTTGTGTGGATTTTTATTTACAAGTTTATATGTACTTTGTTTTCGGACTGAATTTCCTCCACTTAAAGACTGTTCTTGGGAGAGTTTTTTCTCCAGCTGAAAGTAACTGGACATTGGGGGCAAAGTTAGAGGTATTAAAGGGACTTTTCTTACTTATGTGACTGTGTTGCCTTTGTGCCATGCCCCAGGTCGTCACTGGATATGGCTAATGTTATTTTGTTATTTCTTTCCCATAAAGTTTCCCAATTATCCAAATTGATACCATAACCAAAAATATTTGCCCATGCCAACATCATTTCTTTTACCTGCTCCTCTACCAGCTTAAAATCTAATAAATATAAATTTTTCTCATCAATTTATTCTCTGTACCGAGTAATATTTTATCCAATATTGTAGGTTGTCTACTAATCCCCCATTCTTTCCTGTCTTGGCCATACCTTGACTATACCCATCATTCCAATTCTATCCCTTAGTCTTTCAATTCCTGTCTTGATTTTAATCCTCCTGCTTCATTTATAATCCCTTTGTATGTAATAGCTTTCCCTTGGTTAAAGAAATTTGGATGGACTAAAGCCAAACTAGGGTTTCTACATATATTTGTTTTTTAATTTTATTCCATACCAAAAGTAATGCCTATCTAATCTAGTGTCATTGGAAATACCTGTGTGCATCATGTCTGCCATACCATAAGAAAGCATGCCAGGCTAGTTGAAGATTATGTCCTTCCAATGCTAACAATCTTCTATTTTCTAATGTTATCCAATCTTTTATCCAAGTTAAAGATTTTGCCTGATAGTATATTTTCCAATCTGGGAAATATACCTCTCCATATTTTTCAATTTCCCCTATCAGTTTTGGACCTGATTCTATTGGTTCTTCTAATATGAAAACTAGGTCATCAGCAAAGGCTTGCAATTTATATTTTTCTTTTTAACTTCCATTCCTTTTATCTCCGGGTCCTGTCTAATGTTTCTGATTAAAACTTCTAAAGTTAAAATAAATAATAAAGGAGATAGCGGACAGTCTTGTCTCGTTCCCTTTTTTATATTGAAGCTTTCTGTCACATCTCCATTCACCGTCACCTTGGCTTTCTGTCGTGTATAGATTGCCTTTATCGTATGTATACATTTTTTTTGCCAAAGTTTATATATTTTAGTTGTTGCAGCATAAATTGCCCGTTGATATTATCAAACGCTTTCTGGGCGTCCACAAAAATTAAAGCTAGTTATTTTTCATTGTGCTTTTGATAATACTCTAGTGCAGTGGTTCACAAAGTGGGCGGTACTACCCCCTGGGGGGGGTGGGATGCCTTAGGGGGGTACTAAGAGGCAAGGGGGCCAGCAGGGGGGTGGTAAGAGGCAGCAGGGGGCATTCAAGGCGCCAGCCCCACAGGCTCATCCCGCTCCGGAGCTGGCGTCAAATGTTGCCGCGGCGGCACATTGGGAAAGTAGAGCAAAGCCAGAGTGGTTTTGCTCTACTTTCCCAGCGTGCCGCCATCGCTGCATTCGAGGCACTGGCTCCACAGCTCACCCCATTGAGCCCCTTGCACCGCTCTGGTGCAACAGTCAATGGCATCCGTGGATCACGTGGGGGAGGCAGAGGAAGGGGGGCTTTGACCACATGCCCAATATCCAGGATCCCGCTCAGCCAAGCCCGCCTCTCTTTGTAGTTGCCATGCCTGACAGCAAGTTCACAGGCTGCCCCTCCCGCCAGGGATCAGCCTTCCAAGCTGTCTCCCCCTCCCGGGACACTCATGTCATAGAGGGCGGTGCTGTTCCCTCCTTCCTGGAGCTGGTACAGGGCAAAGAATCACAAAAGCTTCTGGGCTGTGCACAAGAAAGGACACACATGTCAAGGCAATTCAACAACATAAAATAAAGAAATACAAATAAAACTAATCAACAAGAATCGGCAAAGCATTTCTGATTAAATTCTACTCACTTCTAGAATCCAGTCAGAGATGCTTTGCTGATTCTAGTCCAATACTCTGCTCCAGCAGGGTTAGAAGGGAGTGTGTGTGTGTGTATGTGTATGCGTGGCTGTCAAAACTCCAAAAACAAGTAGCTCTGGGGAGGTCAGTCATAAATTAGAATACTGTCACCTGGCCATGCCCACCCAGTCACATGACCACCAAACCACACCTACCTGGTCATGTGACCAGCAAGCCATGCCCACCCAGTCACATGACCAGCAAGCCACGCCCTCAAATTAGGCCACACCCACAGAAATTTGAATCCCACCCCTGGGTGTGGGGCACTGAGAATGAGTTTGTACCACCAAGGGGGCGGTGGACTGAAAAGGTTTGGGAACCACTGCTCTAGTGTATTCAGAATTATTCTAACATTTCTAATTTGTCTTATGCAGGAACCTATTCTGATCCAAACGCATAAACTTGATTAGGATTCTCTTTAATCTTTCCGCAATCACTGAGGCAAATATTTTATAATCTGCATTTAATAACGAAATTGATCTGTAGTTCTTTATTTGTGATGAGTCTGAATCTTTTTTTGGTATTAATGTGATGTTGACCTCTGTCCAATTATCTGGTATTTTGGCTTCTAATAGAGCTTCATTGTACATCTCTAGCATTGGCAGGCTCAAAGTTTCTTGCAGTTCTTTGTATATTTCTACTGGAAGACCATCTAGGCCTGGGGTTTTATTGCTTTTTTGTCTTTTAATCGCTTTTGTTAGTTCTGCCATTGATATTCTTTCATTCGGTCTTTTCTTCATTGTTTCTGAAATCTTTGGTAGGTTAGCCTTTTCCAAAGAGCTTGTTATTTTTTCTTCTGCTATTTTTTCATATTCGTATAGCTTCCTATAGAAATCATATATTATTTCTTTCTTCTTCTCCATTTGGCATTGCAGAGTATCTCCCTC
The DNA here is from genome assembly GCF_049901735.1 of Notechis scutatus. NCBI lineage: Eukaryota > Metazoa > Chordata > Lepidosauria > Squamata > Elapidae > Notechis > Notechis scutatus. The sequence goes on along the minus strand of NC_142025.1, from coordinate 57,263,424 downwards.
ATCCTGCAGGTTGTCTATCCAGTTCCTTTCTTTTTTTTCCTTTAATCTATATGCTAACCACCTTCCAGGTTTATTAGCATTTTTTTAAAAAAAATGTTTTGTCCTTTTTATTTGTTGTGCCTACTCATCATTTCCTATAATATTTAGCTTTTGTTTAATCAGCTCCATTTGGCTTCTCAGGTCTTCTCTATCTTGTGGGGTTTTTTTGCAGCTCTATTTCAACTCTTTTCTATTCTACTAAGATCTTTTGATTCTGTTTCCTTTTCTTGTTTTTTTTAATCATATATGTTATAGCTAATCCTCTAATAACTGCTTTTGCTGTATCCCACACATTTTGTAATGAGGTATATTCTTTCCTATTTTCTTTGGGGAAAAAACCATTTTTTCCATCATCCATATGAATTCTTTGTCCTTTATTATGAATTGGTTTAGAGTCCATCCTTCTTTGCTCTTTCCAGCTAATTTTAATTGGATTGTGGTCAGCCCATAAATTTGCCACTATATTTCTTGTACATTTCTATTCATTTCCGGAGTCATCCAAATCATGTCTATTCTAGACCAAGATTGATGTACATTGGAATAAAATGTTTACTGCTTTGTCCCAGGGTTCATTGCTCTCCAAGTGTCTTGTAGCGATAGTTTATCATTTTAGAAAGGTTTCTAGATAGGGCTCTTCTTGTTTTTTGTTTTGTTTTTTACTACTTTTACAGTCCAGTTTTGTGTCAGCTATTGTGTTAAAGTCTCCAATAATACAAATGTTCTCGTATTCTGTGTTGAGTATCTTTTTGTGAAGTTTTTTTTTTTAAATTCCTCTTGTCCTTCATTTGATGCATATATGGCAACCAAGAGTGTCTGTTTTTGGTGTAAAGTCACTTTCAGCATCAAGATTCTCCTTCATCTTTGTAAATTTGTTTACAATTCATTGTCTCTCTCACATATATTACCCCTCTCTTTTTTTCTGCTGTGATAGTACAATAGTTTTCCCAATTTGGAGTATTCCAATAGTTTATAGTGTTGCTGGTTAATATGTACTTCATGGTTAATATGTACTTCTTGAAGCGAAATTATATCCAATTTTAATCTTTGTAGCTTCAGAAATATCTTTTTTCCTTTTCATGGGGGGATTGAGCCCATTTATATTAACTGACATCATCACCTTTACTTCATCCTGCATTGTTTTATTTATGTCTAGGTCTTATACTCCTAGTTATTCTCATTTATCTCGGTTCTTTAGCTATTGCTCCTTCTCGTTCTGGGCGTTCTCTTTTCTTTTTTTCACTTTCCACTTGCTGTATATGATTTATTTACTTACTGAATTTATATTGCCACCTATTCGCCCATGGCAACTCAAGGCGGCTTACAGAATGTAAAATCATATTTTTTTAAAATAACAATAAAAAATAACAAAAAGAATCAAATAAATTAATAAAGTACAATATGAAAAAAATAAATCGCTCCCCCCCCCCAACTCCCACCCCGCTCCAACAACTACAGATCACATGAGCCATTTGATGGGCTCCATCCCGCTCTGTGAGTCTATTCTATGCCTTTTTTCCTGCCAGGTGACTAGAATCCCATCAGGTATCAGCCCACCTAAAGTTTATGTTATTTTTACTCAACTTTGTCATAAAAAAAAGATACTGTTTTCTAAGTTTCCTTACTCTCCTTGGGATCTGTTTTAATACAACCAATTGTTTCCCTTTATATTCTAATAGTTCATCTCTTGCTTTATTCAATATCTCGTCCCTTATTGATTTTTTTTAGGAACCTGACATGCACTTCCCTGGGAAGGTTGTATCTTCTTGCGTAGTTTGTATAGATCCTATAAGTCTCTTCGATTTTCTTTTCCATATCTTGCCTATCTGTTCCTAGCGCTTTTGCCAACAGTTCTTCCATTATCACCGATAGATCTTCTCCTTTCTCCTCTACTATGTTTTGAAATCTTAAATAATGGGCAGCTTTTTCTGTCTCTAGCATTATCACTGTATTCTCTAACTCCCTGTTTGCTTGAGTCAATTTGTAGTTTATATTTTCTGTTTTTTTCCTCTGCTAGTTCTGTTTTTTCTTCAACTTTCTGAATTCTTTGTTTTTTATTAACATTTGCTGAAAGTTTTCCAATTTTGCATCAATATTTTGGATTTTCTCCTTCATCTCTCCTGTGTCATTTCTCATCTTCCCTATATCTTTCCTTATTTCATTGTGGCTTATAGACATAGATTTCTATATCGCCTGAAGCATCGTTAGTACCTCTTTTGGGGATGTATTTGATTTTTCCAGCAGTAGCATGCTTTTGTTCGATCTCTGATTAGAAGGGTTTGAAGATGTAGATGACGGATTAGACAATGCCTTCTTTCCTATTTTAGTTATGTTTGAGGTTGACATTTCCGTTTCTTGTGCTAATTTACTTTTTCCCCCTATCTTCTATTTGCAGCTACTGATTGCTATTTCCACCACTCCTACTGTCCACCAAAATAAAGCACCACCCCAGAAATTTGCTCTTTATATTATCCCAACACATTAAATACCCCACAAGTTCAATACAAATAGCCCTTATATCCAAAGATGGGAGATCATAGGACAGCTGTAGCACTTCTTCAACAGTCCATCTCCAATGGCTTAGTGTCTTGATATCTCAAAACCTCGTGTATCGAAACAAATCCAAAACAGTTAAATTTTGTAATCCAACAGGCTCACCGCAACCCCAGCCTTAGGTCTTCCCTCTACAAAATCAGTATCCACTTTTATGTTTTTTTTTTAGTTTTCTCTATTAATATTTGTATTCCTTAGGGCCCGCTGTATCCCCAATCTTCAACCAATTAGTTCTTTATCTTATTGTGTCCTTTATAATCCACCAAAGTCAAAGGAAAAGAAGAGGAAAGAAAAAAAAAGATTTGTTCTATATCACGCTTCCAGTCTTGCTTTCCCACAACAATAACGGCACACTCTATAATTATCTTCTAGCACCAGATGTTGTAATCCTTCACTTCAAGTACAGTCAATTCACTTCAGGATATTCCTTCTTTTTTTTAACAAATTTTATTGATTTTCAAAAACAAACACAAACAAAACATAAAACATAAAAACATAAAATATCTTTTTTGAAAGCAGCTTGATACATCTCTTCGTACAGACACAAATTCAAATTCATGCTCATTTTATATACCATTCCATATCTTATTGCCATTCTACATTTTATAGCTTCTCCCTTCTAACTTTCTTAGTTTTATTTTATTTATCTCATCTCAGTTCAAATCATTATACATATTCTTTGTCTGTCCTGTTTTCAGCTGTCTATTATCTTTTCTCATTAAACAAAATTTATCCTGTAATCACTGATTGGAGTATGATGCCTTTATCTCTTTCCCCTAAATTTATAACACTTAGTATAATACATAACTTCCATTTGGATTCTGCATAGTACATTCTAAAGTTACACACTATATTTTAAAAAGAGAAAAAAATATAAATATATAATATAATTAAAACAACAATCCATACCAATTCAAATCTATCATTAATATTAATATTCATTTAAATCTTAAACATTTTACACATTACTTTTCAAATAAGTATCATACTTCTATGGGAACACTTATAAACTTTCCATAATTATTTCCCCCACTTCACTTGTATTTTAAAACATTGTGTCATTAAAATGTTCCCATTCCTTCTTAATTCAATTCTCTCATTTATTTCATTTCCTTTCTTTTGTTCGCAAAGTTTCACTGAATTACACTAAATATTTTATCCCACTTTTTAATCACATGTTGTTTCCAATTTTCTAACATTATTTCTAATGCAAATATAACAATACAATCTTATGTACCTTTGCAGAATCACTTTTCAGTTAAGTTTTTACCCATTATCTCTAAATAAGTTCTGTTTCTTTACATCTTGCTCCACACCTTTGAAGTTTCTCTTCCCTTCCTTCCTCCCTTGCTTCTTCTCTCTGCCCTTTTTACCCCCTTGTCTCTCCACCTCCATTTCCCTCTTCTGTATTCCCCCTTTCTGTTGCTTTCTAACATTATATCCACTTTTCACCTTATTTTTCCCTTTTTTGGTTGTTTTTTTAGATCTTAAAGTTTCCATTTTTTTCCCCTCCTTTCCCCTTTCTTCCCCAAGTAAAGTTACTTGTTCGTTAAAGATGGCTTCTTCTTTATCCCAATCCTCTTGTTGCGCAGTTCTTTCTTGTAGTTTCTCGTAGGTACAGATCGCCATTTCTAAGAATTGAAAAAGAGAGCCAAGAGAGTCCTTCCCTTCTTGTTCCTCTTTGTATTTTTTAAATTCCATTTTCAGTTCATCCACAAGAGATGCCATTGTAAAAATTTTTTTTTTCAAACAACCACCCAAGTGTTTTTAGTCATTCAGATATAATTTCCAAAAGTCCCAAAGTCACCAAGCAATCCAGATACACACAAGCTATTTCTTTTGACACTTTCTTCTTTTTTCACTTTCTCTTCCTGGGGTTACTGTTTAGTTGCAAAATTCCAGTTAAAATGTATCTTTTAGAAGTCTTGTTAGGATTTAAACAGATTCTTTTAAATTCTAGGCAGTCTCCTCCTTCCGAATCCTACTCTTATTCTTTTCCTCTCCCTTCCCACTTACAGCAAGAAAAAAAAGTTTTATTTTTTTTAGTGTTCAGAAATCCTTATTATCCCCTTGACATTTAATTATCCAGTTTAATCACCTATTAATGCCAAAGCGGGTTTTTCTGATTTCTCATTCCTTTCTGTTCGCTGTCAACGTTAGGAAGGAGAGTGAAAAAAAAACTTTCCCTTTTCGCTTTCATTCGCCGCTTCTGAATCTTCCTTGGGAACGATGTATCTTTTTAAAAAATTTAAATTCCAGGATACCTTGGTTGTTGCTTCTTATCCCGGTCAGCCAAAACTTTCACTTCTTAACTTCCTCCTGCACTTTCTTTTCCAGCTGAGTGCTTCTTTGAGGCGGCCATTTCTGACTGCCGCTCTTACCACCTTCGGAAAAGGGAGTTTAGGCAACTGAGGAGGAGAGGTGCGACTCCCCTCAACCCTGCCAGGTCTCCCCTGTCTTCACCACCTCTACGGGGTGGCTTAGCCCCGAAGCCGGCTGGCTCGGGGCACTCCAGCAGCGAGCGCAGGCAGAAACCGTGCACGATCGCGAATTCCTGCCTGCCGCCAAAGCGCTACAAACTGGAACCAACGGATATTCCTTATATATTTATATTCCAGCTTTGGCCAGTAGTTGGCAGCCTTACTTCTTCTTCGCTTTAAAGAAAAATATCCGAAAGAAGATGTTACAAAAAGAAAAAAGAAAAGAGAGGAGGAAAAAGAATCTTGACTGCTTATAGCCAGAAAAAGTTCTTGAACAGCTCAAAAGTAATACCTCAGGCATGAAATCAGTCCAGACTCTCTCTTCAAATTAAGAACTTCACTTTTACTTCCAGCTGATAGGCGCTCAGCTCCACATTTTCTCTCACCACCTCTGGAAGGGAAAAGAATGGTAATTCCCTCACTGCTTCTATCTGGAGTCTCCCTTCTTCACTCAGGTATTTGGTGAATTAGCTTAGTTTTATTCAGGGTAGAAGTCAAGTATTCCTTACCCGATCAAAAACACTGTTTCTTTTCCGCTTTTCCCCCCTGTGCTTGCTGTTCCGGCTGTCAGAGCTCAGGTTGGGCCATTGATGGCCGTCTTCTTCTCCTGTTCAGAAGGTTTCCTCAGGATCCAGCTACGTGAACTGCCGTTCACTTGTGATCAACCGGTACCCTTCCTTATTGCCACCTCTACGAGGCGACATTTGGCTCCCCAGGAGCCTCCAGGTCGGCAGAAATCAGCTGAATCTTACAGAGCTCCACAAGCTACAGTTGTCACGCTCCATCGACAAAACCGGAAGCCGCCAGATTTTCTTAATCTTGTGGGTAGCTTAATTTGGTGCCAATAAAACTAACAGATTTCATTTGGTCTGGATAAAAAGTAATCTTTGTTAAATCTAATACATTATGATATGACTTGATTGGATATTTTACATAATTAGAAGAATAAAATAAAACTTTTATTTATTAGATTACTTTATGAGAAACATTTTGAGAATACAATTATTGATGCCTTTTTTTATACCTATCCTCTAGGATGCTTTGGCAGTTTTGGAAACTCCAGGTGGTCCTAACCAGGAAAACACAAATCTAAGTACTCCTCTTTCAGAAGTCATAGGCAGGAACTTAAAACTAGCTTTGGCCAACAGCACACGTCAAACAGTTGCTATCACTGCCAGTCCACAGCTAAAAACTCCATGTTGGCAAAGGGTGAGCTTAGCATTTAGTTTCATTATACAAGTATGGAATGAAACTTTATTAATTCTTTGCAATTTGTTATTTCCTGAAGTGGCATTCATTTTATTGTGGAAATAAGTGTACCTCTTCAAATATAATTTTTATTAAGAATTTTAATTAGAATAATAAATACTAATAAAAACCAAATGGAAAAAGAGAATGGAAAGAAAGAATAAAATAGTCTATAATATATAAAAAAGAAATATATAAAGAAGTGACTTCAAATTTTTTTTATGACAAAGAAAAACTAATTATTAATGCTTTAACCCCTATAAGGTGATATAAATATATCTTTATCTTATATCCCATCCCTTATACATAAAGAAATCCATAAGGTATCAGCCTTTGAATTCCTATATCAGCAATCAGCAAAAAGTCTATAAAGCAGGGGTGTCAAACTCGATTTCATTGAGGGCCACATCAGGTTTATGTTTGACCTCGAAGGGCCAGGAGTGGGGCTGGGTGTCTGGCCAAGGGGACCTGATAGCACTCTGCCAGTCAAAACTAGACATGGGGGTTAATTGCTTTGTGATACCCAGATCCAGTGAGCAAGGGGTGTAAAGTACCCAGAAAATACACTTTTGTTTGGTTATGAAGAAATATCCCCAAAGTCAGATGGAGACTAAATGTAGACTGACTTTTAGTTACACACTTTCCCAGCAAACAGCAAATGTTGAAGCTCCTGGTAAAGAGGATTCATTTTAGGATGAGTAACCACAGTTTGCATGTTGGAGGTTTCTAAAGGAATGCTGGGAAACTCTGTATTTTAAAAAGCATTTGAGGGAGGGATGCAGAATAGCCCTTCTCTTCCTGAGGCTGTAGAGATCCGACGCTAATCAAAACACTTTTTGTGAAGCAACTGATCAACACTGACAGGGTAAACCACTCAGTACAGGAGTGTCAAACTCAAATGTCATTGAGGGCCACATCAGGATTGTGTTTGACCTCGGAGGGCTAGGGGCGGGGCATTCCTGGGGGTGTTGCCATGGTGGGCATGGCACAGGACTTGTGGGGGGGCACCTGTGGTGGCCAAGTGCAAAGGCAGGACTTCCCTGAGACACTCACAGGTAATCCTCAAATTACGAATGTAACAGAGCTTGCCAATTACATTCGTAATGCGAGGATTCATTTGATTAAATCACATTAAATGAATATGATCACTCCCTGCTTTCCCCAGTGCATTTGTTAATTAAATGCGCAGATCATTAAATGCACATGAAGTATCTCAGAGTGAGGAAGAGCATGCAGGGCTAGTTTCTGAGTAAAAGACTTTGACTTGGGGCCATGTGGCCAGTAGGCCTCTCGTAGTAGAAAAGGCCTCCTGCTTCAGGACAGGTTCAGGGATTGAGGCAGCAGCTCCATGGGCTTCAGAATAAAAGACTTTGACTTCTCTGCCAAGTGGGTCAGCCTCTTCTGGAGCTCTTCCAAAAGTAAGTATAGTAAAGCCATGGGAAATAGGGTGGGGAGGGCCAGATGTGACCCATGGAGGTTCCATTTCAGCCTGTAACAGGCCAGAGGATGCATCTGGAGGCCCAAACGGAGCATCGGAGGGCTGGACCTGGCCCACAGAGGCCCCATTTCGGCCAGCAACGGGCCAAGGAAGGTATCCAGAGGCCCCTGCATCCTGTTTTGGCTGGCCGAGTGCTGCAGTAGTCTGTCCAGGCCAAAAATGGGCTGTGCGGGGGGGCGCTAGCAGAGATACTGCAGGCTGGTCCTTTTCTATTTCCAGGCTGGCTCTGTGGGCCAGATCTAAATGCCTTGGATTTGATACCCCTGGGATAAAGCATAATTTAAGAGAAAACATCTTACAATTAAAGATTAAAACTCTTAGAAGTACTGAAAAAGTACAGGTTGTAAACTTAGTTTGTTCAAGGTTAAAATAAGATGTTTTGTTGCAATTTTCCAGTAATCCTTTATAGCAAGGATATCAAACTCAAGGCCCATGGGCCTTCTAACTTTGCAAGATCTTTTTCCCCTGAGAAGTTGGGAGGTCTGATTGCACTTTTTTTTTTTTTAAAAAAAAAGGTAGTTTCATGGTCTTTCGTTGCCCTGCATGCAGGAGAATGTGGAAAGCAGGCTAGTGAAGGAATTGTGGTTGTTCTGAGGTGGGGTGAGGATTTTACACTTTTGATTGCTCTGGGGTGGAGTGAAGATTTTGCATTATGTTTACTCTGGGATGGAATGGGGTGAGTGAGGATTTTGAATTATGATTGCTCTGGGTGGAGTGGGAGTGAGGATTTTGCATTATGATTATTCTGGGGTGGAGTGGGGGGTGAGGATTTTGCATTATGATATTGCTCTGGGGTGGAGTGGGAATGAGGATTTTGCATTATGATTGCTCATAAGTAAGTAAGAACCAGTAAAAAAGGAATGGAAAAATCCCTCTGTTGATCAGCGTTTTTTCAGTCATGGCAAGTTTAAGATGGGTGAACTTCCTGCTGCCTGGGAAATTCTGGGATTGAAGTCCATGCATCTTAAAGTAGCCAAAATTGAGAAGCATAGGTCTAGACTAGAGTTTAGGATGTTCCATTCCTGTTTTATTTAGACTTTGGTGCAATTAAATAAATCACTTGTGGTTTTTCTTAAAAATAGTGATAAATGCGATATGAACTAGTACTGGACTTTTTGTGAAAAACTGAAATTAAAAGTTGATCTTGGGCTTTGATGATTAGATATGGGATTATGGAAATAATGTAGACAAATTTTAATCTTGGAGCAAGAGGTTGATATGTACCAAAGAAAGTTGGAAGTCATTCTTTTTCGGTTTTCTTTCTTTTCCTCTTTCTTTCTTACACTTTCACTCTTTTTTCCCGAGCCTTTTCTTTTTTTCAAATCTGTTTTTTATTTGTTTATCCCTTAGCTTCGTATATTTTTTTTTGTATGAAGGATCAAAGACTCAGCCATTATAATTCTACATTCCTTGTTTACAGAAATCATATCAAAATTTAGAATGAAATCCACTGGGAGCCATCTCATATAAGGCAGGCTCTAAGTCTCTCTAACCCAGGGGAGTCAAACTCAATTTCATTGAGGGCCGCATCAGGATTGTGTTTGAAATCAGGCGGATGGGATGGGTGTGGGCAGGATGAGCATGGCCAGCTTGATGTTGCTTGTGTTGGGGGCACCTGTGGTGTCAAAGTGCTGAGGCAGGACTTTCCTCAGACCCTCCCTCCCTCTCATTATAATATAAAGTGGCTTTCCAGAGCTCCATTTTAGTTGGCAAAGGCACCACGGACCGGTCCTTTGCTGGTTCCAGGATGCCCCTGCAGGCCAGATCTAAGCACCCAGAGGGCCAGATCTGGCCCACAGACCTTGAGTTTGACAGTTAAAGCAGTGATGCTTTAACCAAAAAGTGTTTATCGATAGAAGAGAATATTTGTAACCCAAAGTTGAACTGTGGGGGTCCTTGGTGGCCTCTGAGCTTGATGGTTTTCTTGAAGATGTTTCATTATCAAACTAGGTAACATCAGTACTAGAAGGGAGTGGAGTTTGCTTTTATTTTCAGATAATAATGCAGGGGTGTCAAACTCAAGGCCCATGGGGTGCTTAGATCTAGCCTGTGGGGCCGGCCTGGAAATAACAAAGGACCAGCCTGCAATGCCTCTAGTAGCGCCTATTGATGGCCCGTTTTTGGCCTGGGTAGCTTCCTGCAGCACTCTGCTGGCAAAAACGGGTCATGGGGGGTCTCCAAAGGCCTTCCATGGCCCATTGTTGGCCAAAATGGAGCTTCCGTGGGCTGAGTCCAGCCCTTCGAGACTCTGTTTGGGCTTCTGGAGGGCCTCCCCAGGCATAATATAGGCCGAAATGGAGCCTCTGTGGGCTGCATCCGGCCCTCCCCACCCCATTACCATGGCTTTACTATACTTACTTTTCAAAGAGCTCCAGGAGAGGCTGACCAACGTGGCAGAGAAGCCAAAGCCTTTTATTCAGAAACCCATGAAGCTGTAAGAATGTGAGATGTAAGGAAAATAGATTTTCCCTATCTGAATAAAATACCGCCTTCTGTGCCATGAGGGCCTGCACGCTTAGTTTGGGCCCAGTCTCACCAGTGACAAGCAGTCTCCTGCTTGCTTCTGATTGGCTAGTTTGAATGAGCAGCTTCAAGAATTGGAACGTGGCAGCCAATCAAAAAGGGGCTTGCAGTTCAGCCCAATGAGACAATGGAAACAAGCTCCTCATTGATTGGCTGCTGCTGCTGCCTCAATCCCTGAAGCAGGAGGCTGCTGTGCCCTCGTCCAAGCTTTTTCTACTACCAGAGGCCTGCTGGCCACATGGCCCCAAGGCAAAGTCTTTTACTCAGAAGCTGGTGAAAATGTTTTCCTTAGATTTCATGTTCTTACAGCTTCACCATCATCTGAATAAAACACTTTGGTTTCTCTGCCACTGGATCAGTCTCTTCTGGAGCTCTGGAGATGTTCAAAAAGTAAGTAATCCATGGGAAATGGGGTGAGCAGCAGTAAGTGCTAACTGGGAAGCTAGCAAAAAAGGCCCAGTCTGTGGAGACCTGATGGAACAGGATGGGGGGGAAGCAATTGTGGGGACCACAGGGGATCATGTGGTATCTCTGGATGGGGGGAGGCCTTGGATGGCCTGCTGCAGCACTAGGCCCTGCATGCTCTTCCTCACTCTGAGATACGTCATGTGCATTTAATAACCTGCGCATTCGATTAACAAATGCACTGGGGAAAGCAGGGAGTGATCATGTTCATTTAATGTTATTCAATCAAATGAATCCTTGGGTTACAAATGTAATTGGCAGGCTCTATTTCATTTGTAACTTGAGGATTATCTGTATAATGAGAGTGAAGGAGGGTCTCAGGGAAGTCTGCCTTAGCACTTGGCCATCGCAGGTGTCCTCCCACATCCTGTGCCATGCCCACTATGGCCATGCCCTTGGCCATGCACTGCCCCCAGCCCAACCCTGGTGCAGCCCCGAAATTGAGTTTGGCACCCCTGCAGCGTTCTTTTTAAAACCATTCTCTTGTCCTCTCATCTTTAGTTCCACATTCCATACTTTTATTTTATCAGATAAATTTTGTTCCACTTATGTGGAACAATTATGTCATTATGTCATTCTTTTATATATAGTCTATTCGTACTGTGTTTCTCAGAAAAAATGACCCACCCCAATAATAAGTCAATCCTAAGTTTTGGGGGGAGCTAATATTACCTCTACCCTGAAAATAAGCCCAGGGGATGGGCATGGCTGGCATGAGTGGTGGCGTGGGCATGGGGGGGAGGCAACTGTTCGGCTGCAGAGAGGAGCAAAAGTCATTCTGCGCTGAAGCAGAGGCATTCCGAGCCTCTGCGTCTCCCAAGATTGCAACGCTGAAGGTTCGGAATGGAGCCTTCAGCATTGCAATCCTGGGAGACACTGAAGACTCGGAGTGAAGTCGTTTTCATAAAAGGCAGGAAAATGGGGAGGGGAATTTTTCTGCCTGTTATCCATTCCTCTTGGTGCAAGACCTTGTAAGGCTTGTTGTGGTATTGCACTCATGAATGGCAGCACCTCCGTGAGCTTCATCACACCGGTGCAGCTGGCATCCTCCTATGAGTGTCTATGCCAGTGCATCCAAACTGGCAGCGATGCCGGCGCTCACACACACAATGGCACAGCAATCTTTGCAGGGTCGTGCTTGAAGAGGCTGTGCCAATGTCATGAACCTCACAGTAATGCCGGCGCTTGCATGTGCAACGCTACAACAAGCCTTGCAGGGTCCTGGGATATGCTGAAGGCTTGGAGTGTTGCCATTGTTGCGAAAGGCAGGAAAATGGGGAGGGAGAGGGAGCTTGAGGAATGGGTGGCAGGCAGGAAATTCCCCTCCCCATTTTCCTGCCATTTTCCAAAAAGCCTCCATTCCGAATGCTGAAGTTTTGCAATAGAGGCTTTTTGGAGAACGAGAGGAAAATGTGGAGGAAGAATTTTCCTGCCTGCCATTCTTCCCTCAGCCTGTGCTAAGCTTGAGGAATAACTTATTTCAACCCTACAGAAACGGCCTGGTAGACAGGCAAGGGTGCATGTGGGGCGTTCCTTTTGGCCACCAAACAAGCAGCTTGGGTAGGTGAGGTGCATGGGGGGAATTAAGACACCTCTCAAAAAGATGGCCTAGCCTTTTTTTCTGGTGTCTAAGAAAATAAGACCCTGTCTTATTTTCTAAGAAACACGGTAGAAGTAGACATCATTATTGATAGTGCTGCTATTGTAGTTACTAATTTTTGGCTTCGTTTTTTCAAAGATTTTCTTTAATAATTTGGATTTCATAATGTTCTATATCATTCCCTGTGTTAATTGATATCAGACTTAATTTTTTTTTCTGCTTAAAATCTCCCCTCTACTGCCTAATTTCTAAATAATCACTTGTCTTTTGACTTGCAATCAGAATAAGTCTGTCACAAGTTTTTTTATAATTAGTTCCAAAATCTTATAGTAAAAGTCTTCCAAATTTATCTGGATCCTTATTCCATTTATAACTTTCTTAAATCAAAATTGTTGAGGCATTCCCCGTTAGGAGAATGAGTGCACTCAGGGAAACGTAGTGAAAGTGGTGAGGAATAACGCACAACCAGCATACAAATACACTGAATAGTAAAATGTAGATTTTACTTCCTGTAAACGGGTAAACAAAGTCCAACAAACAGTCCAAATCATACACGGTTAAAGCAGGTAGCATTCAATACAATCAGTCCAGGAATAATCCAAAAATGAAGTCCAGTTTGATAAACAAAATTCAGTAAACGGAGTTTGCTAACAGTTTGCAAGACTCACAGAAATCCAAGCAGAACGACGATCAGGCAAAAGGCAACAAGGAAATGCAAGAAGAGAACAAACCAAGTTTCTGGCTCCATCTTATGGCCGTCGGAGGAATCTCAGCCAATCACAATTACAGCACTCTCTTAAAGATACAACAGTATTAAATAACTATCTTGGTTTATATATTGCCAACCCAACTGTTAGGTGACTATCATTCCTAACAAAAATCTTTTGTATCTTTTTGCTCTTTACTTCAAACCCTTTAATTTCTAAGCTTTTAATCAATTTTTCTTTTAAGAGACAAAGATAAATTCACCCCATGAAGACTTTTTAAACCTGTCATTCCGATAGGTTAATAACTCTAATAACTTGGAACATGGGAATGACCTTGGGGAAGAGGGGAAAGGAATGCTGCCTAGGACACAATCAGACAAGAGAGGGATCCCCAATGGCTTAACGGTCATCCACTTAGCAATGACCCACCCTCAGGGGTCAAACAGTTAAAAATGGCAGAGGGAAATTTTGTACTTTTAGACTTGAAAGGTTGTTAATATAGCTTTACAATAAAATAACTCATCTAGTTGTCTGTCCTGTCTGGTTTACCTGGAATTGCTGATATAGATTTAGAATAGCTAATAGGCAATTTCTGAAGACAATTAGACTTATAATTTAATTGGGGTAACTGCTAATATCCTGACAGTGAGGTGTCCTTTAAAAGACTCTGCCATAGTGTGAGCAAAATGGGTCCAATACTTAGAAATGGAATACCACTGTCCTGTAATCTTGTGAGGAGTAACTGTCTGGAGCACATCTCCCATCCATTTATTAATTGGAGAGGAACTCACTGGCTCCTTAGTTTTTGCTGTAGTTATCAGCTCTGCTTTTGCAGAACTTTTCAGTTTGCCATACCTTCACTGGAAATCTCAGAAGTAAGCATAGACATAGAACTGGGAAAAGAAAAATATAATTTATTATGGAGGCTTTTTTAGATTTGTGCTGACCTGATGTATGGAGCTTCAGCTTGCATAATTACACATTTTTTTGCTATATTGCTGAAATTTTTGTGTTGGAGAAGTGTTAGTAATTTTCAAACCTTTGAATCATTATAATCTTTGAGTCATGTAGGGCAGGTTTTTTTAAAAGTAAATCTTTATTGCATCATAATATGAACTGAATGGGCAACATTGTGTATGCTTCAATGATCTGAGGGTGTGACATCACTTTGTAATGTCATTTAAAAATAAAACCAAGGATTTTTTTATCCTTAATTATACCTGAATTGAAATTAGCGGAGCTTAGTTATGAAAAATAACAAGGCAGTTCTTGTTAAGAATTCTGAAATTAGTGAAGGATGCTCTTGAGACATTTCAAAAATGTATATGTAAACCACATAGTGTAAGATTTTACATTCTGATGAGTGATTTAGGAATGGGGCCTCTCCATTCTGAGGATCCAATTCATTTTATTACTAGCCTTTTTCTTAAGGGCAGTCTTCCTCAAGAGGAGCTTACTCTTTCACCAAAAGAAAGAATTTAGAGTAACTGATAGCTAGTTATATGATACTACTGACACAAGACTTGAGTTTTATTTATTCTTTCTCTAGTGATGCCATCCAGTTCATCTGAGCGCATTGTTGTAATAGCTAGCAGTGCCATTTTTATTTGGAGGTAACTTTTTTTTAACTAAGCACAATGGAGCTATTTTACTGAAAGAAAGAATTAAATGTATCCCTTCCCTTCCCTTAAATATTAACTTTTTAAAGAGTTGTATAAACAAATGAATGTGGAAATTTGGAAATGTTGAAAACTCAAGTGTTCCAATATTTTTCCTAACTTGATCAGGAAGAAGAATCAAAACCTTTAGCGGATGTTGTCATCTGCGTCAGTAAGAAGCTCAGTAAAAAGCAGAGTGAATTGAATGCTATTGCTGCATCTCTTGGAGCTGATTACAGGTATATGCAGGTGTAAGCTAAATATATAGCAATGAAGTCATTGTTAGAATTACTGTAGATTTCAATTTTAATAGCTCTAGAAATTCAAATGGACTATATAATATTGTAATCAATTTTATGAAATATTTTAATGATGGCTGCAGAAAGAAACATGAAAACATTGGAATTATATAATGTATAATATAGTATTACTGAATATATATTAATATTTATACTAATAAAATGTTAACATTTACATTTATTCATATGGAATTACATTCAATTTTACATTAAGTGTAAATTGTCCTTGAACAATGGTGTGTGTGTGTGTGTGTGTGTATACATATACATACACCCACCCACCCACACACACATATACAAATATATATATAGGTCTTGGCGTGTATAGGTCTTTACCCGTGTAAGATTGAGAGTATCTTGGCAACGCTTCGACGAGGTCCCACTCGCCATCTTTAGGCTGGTGCTTTCGGCTTCGTGCTTGTGCCTGACCAAAATTAACCCAGATGTAGCCAATAAAATTAAACTTGAAGTCACCAATGTCCTCTGCTCCAGCAGTCCACCCAGAAGCAACTTACACAGAGAAAAACAAAAAGCACTCACCAACTTGAGGAAAGACAACAACATAATCATTCTCCCAGGAGACAAAGGAAATGCCATGGTCGTGATGAACACCTTGGACTACCAATCCAAACTATCCAACCTACTCCAAGA
Organism: Notechis scutatus; assembly: GCF_049901735.1. NCBI lineage: Eukaryota > Metazoa > Chordata > Lepidosauria > Squamata > Elapidae > Notechis > Notechis scutatus. The sequence continues at coordinate 57,247,706 of NC_142025.1, read as the reverse complement.
CCCCGCTTACAAACCTCTAAATACCCACCACCGACCTGGAAAAAACCACCAAATCCAAAATAAAAGCCTCCCCCATCAGTGAAGAGATCCAGCAAAGAATCATCCCCAGAGAAAAACCATCCAGATGCCCTAAACTCTATGGCCTCCCCAAGATACACATAGAAGGAACACCATTCCTAACCATAGTCAGCTCCATAGGCTCACCTCTACAGAATCTTGCCAAATTTCTTACCAAACAACTCCAGCCCTACACAGAATCCATCACCTCACACGTACAAAACTCTTTCCACTTCATAGAAACAATAAAGAAAACCTACAACCCAGCGACCTACTCGTGAGCTTTGATGTCATATCCCTTTTCACACAAGTAACTATTAAAGAAGCCTTGACAGCCATCCAAAACAAATACAACCCCCCTCAGCACATCCTAGATCTGACCAACCACTGCCTAACCAACACATACTTCATCTACAATGGACAAAGATACAAACAGATAGAAGGAGCACCTATGGGATCACCCGTCTCACCTGTAATCGCTAACCTATACATGGAACACTTTGAAACCAATCCGAACACAAACCCAAACTCTGGCTTAGATATGTAGATGACACTTTTGTAATTTGGCCACACGGGAAAGAAAAACTGGACAACTTCCTCACACACCTCAACAGCCTACACCCCAAAATACAATTCACCATGGAAACAGAAGCCAACAACCAACTTCCCTTCCTGGACGTCCTAATTTACAAAAAAGCCAATGGCTTCCTAGGACACACCATCCACCGGAAGAAAACACACACCAGCCGCTACTTAAACGCACAATCCCATCACCACCCTGCACAGATCAACTCCATAGCCAAGATCCTCATCTCCAGAACCAAACACCTAGCCAACAAAGACCACTTGAGAACAGAATTACAGACTTCCGGTTTGAGCTTCTTCGGCGACAGACCAAAACCTCGTTTCTACGAGGCTTCGATCTGTGCTCGCCGCTGGAGCGCCCCGAGCCGGCTGGTTTCGGGGCTAAGCCACCCCGAAGAGGTGGTGAAGAGGGGGGAGACTGCCTGCAGGGTTGAGGAGAGCCACATCTCTCCTCCCCAGCTGGCTATTACTCCCTTTACCAGAGGCGGTTGTAGCAGTGGTCAGAAATGGCCACCACAAAGAAGAACTCGACCAGAAAAGAATGTGCAGGAGGAAGATAAGAGGAGAAAGTTTTGGTTGACTGGGTCAAACAGCAAAAGCAAGAAATAAGGTACCCTGGAATTGAAACTATTAAAAAAAACAATAACATAGTTCTCTAAGAAGATTTTTAAGCTGCGAAGGAGAGAGAAAAGGAAAAGATTTGGGTTTTTTCCCTCCTTTTCCTATACTGACAGCTAAGAGGCTTAAGCAAGAAATTGGGAAAAAATCCACTTTGACATTAATAGGCATTTAATGCTGAAAATAAAAAGTCAAAGGGATAATAAAGATTTCTGGATAATTAAAAGCTTTTGAAAACAGGAAAGGAGAGAAAAGAATAAAAGGGCAGGATCTGGAAGGGAGAAGACTGCCTGGAATTAAAAAGAACTTACAGCAAAATCTCAACAAGAGTTCCAAAAGACACATTTTAACTGAAATATCGCAACAAAACCCCAGGAAGAGAAAGTGGAAAAGAAATAAGAAGAAATAATTTGGGACTATTTGGATTACTTGATGATTTCTGGATTTTTGGTTATTGTATTTGAATGACTAAAATCAATCGGGTGGTTGTTTAAAACTGTTTAAAATGGCTCCACTTTTAGAAGAACTGAAAATGGAACTTAAAAAGTACAAAAGAAGATGCACAAGAAGGAGAGGTTGTTTTGGCTTCGTATTTGTTTTTAGAAATGGAGATTTGGAATTATGAGAAACAAGAAATGCCTGCAGAACAAGAAGATTGCGACAAAGAAGAAGCCATCTTTAATGAACAAGTAATCTTAGGTGGGGGGAGGAAAGGGGGAAAGAGAATGGAAAGTTTAAGATTGGGAAAAACAACTCCCCCCCAAAAATAGAGTGAAAAATAAGTATAAAATCAGAAAGCAACAGAAGAGGGAAATGCAGAAGAGAGAATTAGAAGTAGAGAGACAAGGGGGCAAAAAGGGGAGGGAAAAGAAGAGAAGGAATAAAGAAAGGAAAAGAAGTTATAAAGGACAGAAACAAAATATAGAGAAACAGGGCCTATTTAGAGATAATGGGTGAAAATTTAATGGAAAAAGTGATTCTGCAAAGGTACATAAGTTAGTATTGTTATATTAGAAATAGAAATAATTTTAGAAAATATGAAACCATGTATGATTAAAATGTTTGATAAAATAGCTATCGTAATTCAGTGGTATGCTTGTCAATAAATAAATGTAACAGTGAATATTTAATGATTTACAAAACATATGTGAAGAGAAATAAGGGAAAAATTAATTATGGAGATTATGTCTTTAAGGAAGTATGATATTTAATTGAAAAGAAGTGTTAAAGATGTTAAGATTTTAATGATTATTAATGATAGAACTGAATTGGAATGGAATGAGGGTTTATAATTACATATATTTATAATCATTTTTTTTAAAGAATATAGGGTGTATTATAAGAATGTACCAGCAGAATTCGATTGGAAGTTATGTATTATGTATTATATTGAAGGTCATAACTTTAAGGTATATATTGAAGTTTAAACAAGAGTTGAATGGATGTAATTAAAAGATATAAAGGTGTCATTCTGTAATTAGTAACTACAGGAGAAAATTTGTTTAATGAGAAAAGATAATAATTAAATTGAAACAGAACAGACAAAAGTATAAAGATAATTATTTGAATTGAGATGCGATAATCAAAATAAAATTGAAAAAATCAAAAGAGGGGGAAACTGTATAGAAAATGTATAAGATATGGAATAGAATACAAAAAGGAGAATGAAATTGAGTTTTGTGTCTCTATAAAAAAGTTCAACCCGGGACCATGCTATTTTCAAAAAAGATGTTTTACTTGTATTTTGTATGTGTGAAAACCCAAATAAAACTTTATTAAAAAAAAAAAAGAACAGAATTACACACCCTCACGAACGTATTGATTTCCAATGGATTCCAAAGAAGCACAATTACCAATCTAATCCTAAGGGAGACACCCCCCAGAAACTGAGACACAGAATAGGACAACGGTATCACCGTCCTCTCCTACATCAAAGGCACCACAGATAAAATCAGCAGAATTCTCCACAAACACAATATCAGGACAGCCTTCAGCACTGACCAAAAAATAGCCAACATCCTAAGAAAACCCAAAGACAAGATCCAGCTAGAAAACCAAGGAGTTTATGAAATACCATGCAACAATTGCCCAGCCACATACATTGGACAAACCAACAGGAGAATAAATACACGCATCGCAGAACACAAGAACGCAATCAGAAAAGAAGAAAATACTTCCTCCCTTTTCCAGCACCTTAAAGCCACAGGACATAAACAATTTTGAGGGAACCAAATTAATCTCCAATACTGGACACTTCAACAAGAGAATAATCAGAAAAGCCATCGAAATAGAGAAAAACCCCCAGAACATGAATAAACGGGACAATGCCTCCCACCTACCAGACATCTGGAAACTAGTCCTTATCAACAAACAAGTCCCAGCCACAAAAACCAACACCGGACCCAAAACAACACATGACAGCACCACCATTCTCCCTTAGCAGACTCAAACCCAAACCCATCCCTTAGACGAAAGACAACCACCATCCAGAAACCAGACCACAGCTGCATCACCAGCTGCCACACACCCCGACCCCCAAATCAAGCAAATGGACACATGCCATTAACACATATCCAGGCCTCAATCTCGGAGCCAAACCAAAACCCGGAACGTCACATCACAGCCACCTGCTCAGGATATCACATCACAGAACTCAGGAGGTTACACCACAAAACCCCAGGATGTTGCAACACAGCCAACGACCCAGGAGATTACAGCACAAGACCCAGGATGTCACAACAATAGAACTCAGAAGGTTATCACGTAGCCCATTACCCAGGTCGTTACAACAAAGGAGGCTGATAGACACACAGCCAATATCTCAGCCACACATGTTCGTATGAAAAAGCCAGCCAATCTGTAAACATCAACTCCATCAACCAATCAAGAAATGACAACACAGCCAACCTCCCCTCCAGTATATATAGGAGACGGCAGCTCCGATCATGCTTTGCTCTCACAAGCACGAAGCCGAAAGCACCAGCCTGAAGATGGCGAGTGGGACCTCGTCGAGACGTTGCCAAGGTACTCTCAATCTTACACGGGAAAAGACCCGAACACGCAAAGACCTGCATACTTGTATCCGTGAAAATCTACGAAAATGTGTGTGTGTGTGTGTGTGTGTGTGTGTTTACACACACACACACACACACATATGGTATATACACACACATGTGTATGTGTGTGTATGTTTACACACACACACACACACACATATGGTATATACACACACATATGGTATTCAGCTTTGTTCGGGTATTTTCCCAAGTCATGATAGTTGTGCTTTTAAAGTTGTAGCAATGTTTCGGCAGAATCTCATCTGCCATCATCAGGCTTCTGTATTGTGTTCGTCTGTGAGTCAGACTTTTACAGTTGTTTCAGTTTTAAATTTGGGGCTAGCCTACTGCTGTGCCAGAATGGTTTTTTCTTCATCCTGATTGGTTGGGTGTCTTGGTCTGTGTTTATTGGTCTTGGAGTTTGCTGTGTTCTGCTTGATTGGTGTTTCTAATATCTTCTGTCTGTTTTTACTGCATTTTTGTGTTCATCCAGGCGGGTACTTATTCTTCTATTGGTCTGTCCAATGTATGTGGCCGGGCATGATGCACAGGGGACTTCATATATGCCTTGGTTTTTCAGGTCAATTTTATCTTTGGGGTTTCTAAGGATGGCTGCTACAAATGGAAAACCAAGGCATATATGAGTCCCCTGTGCATCATGCCCGGTCACATATATTGGACAGACCAATAGAAGAATAAGTACCCTCCTGGATGAACACAAAAATGCAGTAAAAAAGCTGGAACACACTTCCTCACTAGTCCAACACATGAAAGCCACAGGTTATAGCATCAACTTCAATGGCACCAAAACCCTAGCCACTATAGAAAACCCCAGCCACAGAATTATCAGAGAAGCCATAGAGATTGAAAAAAGACCTGAAAGCATGAACAGAAGAGATGATTCCACCAGACTGTCAATCATTTGGAAGCCTGCACTCACAAACAAAAAAATCTCCACACCACTAGCCAGGCAAACACCTGGGCACAAACAGACCCCCCCTGATACCTCCAGCTCAAATACACCCCAACCAGGCACCCAGATGAAACCTAGCTTCCTAATAAATGATAGCCGCCCGTTTACTCGGAGCCAAGCCGCACTAAAAGCCTCCAATACAGGAAACACAATGTTGCCAGCCAATCAAGACAAAAAAAGCCACAAAACAGACAGAAGATATTAGAAACACCCACAAGCAGAACACAGCAAACTCCAAGACCAATAAACACAGACCAAGACTCCCAACCAATCAGGATGAAGAAAAAACCATTCTGGCACAGCAGTAGGCTAGCCCCAAATTTAAAACTGAAACAACTGTAAAAGTCTGACTCACAGACAAACACAATACAGAAGCCTGTTGATGGCAGATGAGATTCTGCCGAAACGTTGCTACAACTTTAAAAGCACAACTATCATGACTTGGGAAAATACCCAAACAAAGCTGAATACCATACATGTAAGTACCTGCGAAAAGTTAAGAAAACATATATAAACACAGTATATATATAAAATTTATTTATTGTAATTGTCCTCTCTAATAGATTCTAGTTGGCTTACAAAATATACAAACAATAAAAGTCTGGCAGCACAGACTAAAATAATAATAAAAATAGCAAACCATATCAGGACCTCATAAACACATTGGGTATCAGAGCCAGGTCTTAAGGGCTTTCAGAACTGTGGGAGAGAAGGCATTGTCCCTCTCTCTGGGGAGACCCTCTTCTAAAAGGTAGGGAATGCGACAAAATGTATGCTTCTTTTGTCCTAACAATATATAATACTGTATATGCAACTTGGAGAATATCAACTCTGCTTAAACATCCAGGGCAGGAAGTAACAATTCAAATTGTTAAGGACTGTACAGTAGAACCTGTGGTCCCGAAAGCTTCTGACCACGACCAAATCGACCAAAAATTTTGCAAAACTTTTTCATCTAGTTGCGAACAAATACTTGGGTGGTAATCAAACACAGCCATGGCGATTTCCCCTTATGTGCCTTTTTTTTTTTGTACGTGCATGTGCTGTCAGTCTCGCTTCTGGTCAGGACAAAATTGGGTTGTGACCAAAGTCATAGAACAGATTAAGGTCATGACCAGAGGTTCTACTGTGTGGATTTTTATTTCTATATCCTTGTGTATCAGAACATTATTAAGAAAAAAATCAATATATGTAAACAGGTAATGGCTAAATTTATTATAACAGAAATATTTGCTATCTAGGTGAATTTTGCTGTGTGCAAACTAATTCTCTTCTTCTAAATTAGCAATTATTTAACAAGTGTTAACAAGTGTTGATTGTTTGCATTTATTCTAGGTGGTGTTTTGATGAAACTGTAACACATTTAATCTACCAGGGAAGGCAGTATGATAACAACCGGGAATACAAATCTGCTAAAGAAAGAGGCATATACATTGTTTCAGAGCATTGGCTCTTGGAGGTAGGGATATCCTTTCTTTCTGATGCTAAAGAAAATGTTTATTTTATTTATTATTATTAAAATTTATGCTAGCCTTCTCACTGATACAGCAATTCTGGGCAGCTTAAAATAAAAAGGTAAAAACAGATAATACAAAGCATTTAAAATTAAGGATTAAACCAAGAGAATGGGCAACATGGGGATCTTCTCTCAGAGGCTCTTCTGGACCCTTTGGCAGACAACATCTGCAATTGGCCTCTTTTCCTAGCATGAGTGGGATAGCTAGTCCCATTGAGGTGGGACAGCTCTTCAGATATCCTGAACCCATACCATAAAGAGCTTTAAAGGTAATGGTCCAATTGAACACCTTCAATTTTCCTTTAAAGGTCCAATTGAACACCTAGGAGGCAAATTGGCAACTAGTGCAGGTCACATAACAGCAGTATTACATTAGCCACCTGACAGGCCTCAAGAATTTCTGTGCCACTGCATTCTGTAACAGTTAAAGATTCTCAATACTCTTCAAGGATGACCAGGGTGTGGGTGACTGCATGCAGACCCTCACGATCTGGGGTGGGTTTCTACCAGTTCTGTCCACCTCTGTAGAACCGGTAGCTCTGAAGAGCAGCAGACATAGAACCGGTTCTATGTCTGCGGATGTTTTTGCCCACCCGCCCACCCAGGCTCTTACCTGATCTTTATTTCCTGATTTTTCAACTTCAGCTGCAGAACGAGGCACAGCTGCATTTAAAAAGGCAGGAAAAGAAGGCTGTTTCAAAGGCTGCTTCTCTGCATGCAGCGTGCTGATGACGATTTACAGGCGACGATTTACAGGTGCCCGCTCGCAGCATGCAGGGAAGCACATCATAAATCACTGAACCTCGTAAATCCCGAACCGGTAGTTAACCCTGTCATATCCCACCCCTGCTCACGATCCAGAAATTGGCTCAACTGGCACATAGTTATGCAAAGACTCTCAGCCACGACTGCCAACTACACTTCCAACAGATGTTGTGAATCTAAGAGAACCCTCTCCCCCCGTGCAACCCCATCCAGAACTAAAAATGATAAACTCCCAAATCCCAAAACCTTTTGAACCCACAGCTATATAGATACCCATAGCCTCTAGGCACGTGATGGCAAACCTATGGCAAGCGTGTGGCCACAGGTGGAACCCAGAGCCCTCTGCAATCATGCCAGCTGTCACCCCAGCACAGCTCCACCGTGCATGCGCACATGCCTCCCGCTGGCCAGCTGGTCTTAGGGTCTCTGCTTTGTATGTGCGGGGGCAGGGCCTTCCCTGATCTCCGAAGTTCCTCCATCCCAGCGTGCCCTACCTTTCTTCCCCCAGCGCGCCCTAGCTTTCTCCTGGATTCCTGCCTCCGGTGCCTTCCCCGATTTCCACAGGTGCCTCTCCATGGCAGGAATGCAGGAGAAAGGGCATGCTGGGGGGGAACCTGTGGAGATTGGGGAACGAATGGGTGGCAGAAATGCAGGAGAAAGCTAGGGCGTGCTGAGGGGGGAAACTGGAGATTGGGGAAGGCATGGGAGGCAGAAATGCAGGAGAAAGCTAGGGCATGCTGGGGGGAGAAATTGTGGAGATCATGAGGTCCCCAGTGCCCCGTTTTGGGCCTGAAAAGCCTCCTACATCAACCTGGAAGCCAAAGTTGGGGCTGGGGCACATGCACAGGGAATGTGCGTGCATGCGCAGTATGGGGCGCATGTGCAGGGGGCTCTCGCATTGCATTTTGGGGATTGGGGCATGCATGCATGCATTTACTTTGGGCACTTGGCACCAAAAAGGTTAACAAGCACTGCTCTAGGCACTGCAAGAGAGCAGCTGTAGCATAATTTGGATCACCATGGATGGAGATGTAAAGTTGAGTTAAATTAGCATATTAATGATACCTCATCCCATGGTATTGGATGACCTCATTCAGTGGTTTCATATAGAGATATAGGATAGAGAAATTAAAATTTATTTGACATTGTGATTCTTTAATTAGCTATAACTTGTTCTTGCTTAAGGAAAAAGATCTAGACTTTCACACAGCCCCGTTATTTTTTATTTTTGTGCTTCATGTATTGAATGCATATTGGGGAACTAAAAACACAAGAATAATTTACATGCAACTGAGGAATTAATATCAAAATATATTTTACTTCAGATGTTCCATGTGAGTTAACCTGACTATATAAAGATAGATATCCTGCTGTCTCTGGGTTTAGTTCAGGCTGAGGTATGTTCGAGTATCTTGTATAAAGGGTCTTTGACTATAAGATGTCCAGTATTTCGCATGTTCAATCCAGGATACATCTAAACTGTTGGATAACTTATTCTGGTTATGTATTCCCAAACTCCATTCAGAAGATAGTTCTTTATGTGTCTGTTGCGTTGTTTCTAATAGGAAACACTAATGGTAATAACCAGAGCTGTTTTGTGTGTGTGTGCGTCCGCGCAGTTTCTTCTGGAATTCATAACATGCCTTTCTGTAATTTTGTTCTTTGTTGTTTGTAATACCAGTTTCTATATCATTAGACTACAGAATAATTCAATTCAGATAAAATCCTATATTTGTTCCCAAGAGACATTTTTTTCCTTTTGATGCCTTCATCCTAGAAGAGGAGTTAATTATCCTATCATCTATAATCTGACAATCAACTATTGTATGTCAGAATAATTCCTAAATTCTGTAGATGTTGTTGTTATTCAGTATAATTACTATTTATAGCAGTGGTTCTCAATCTTCCTAATGCCGCGACCGTTTAATACAGTGGTGACTCCCAACCATAAAATTATGGCTCAGTTCCTAAGACCATCAAAAAATATGTGTTTTCCGATGGTCTTAGGCGACCCCTGTGAAAGGGTCGTTCAACCCCCAAAGGGGTCGCAACCCACAGATTGAGAACCACTGATTTATAGTAAATGTTTTAGGGATTTCCAAATAAATACTTTTCAGCACAACTTATGCTTTGTTGCTGATTTCCTAATATATCTAGACTAGAATGATCTGGAAGGCACCTTGGAGGTCATCTAGTCCAGCCCCCTGTTCAATCAAGAGAACCTATACCATGTCAGATAAGTGACTGTAGACTCTTCCTAAAAACATCCAGTGAGAGAGTGCTCACGATTTCTGGAGGCAAGCTGTTTGTCAGGTTCCAAGTAATGCAATCATCATAAAATGAACCCAGAGGCATTCTAATTCCTAAAAGAACTATTTTACTCTAATTACACATCTTAGCACAAACTGATGGAAGACAGTACTGAAGATTTCCCGGGTTTCCACATCACTATAATTAGAAGGTTCTCATTTTTCCAAAACAATAAGTCACATTGTCCAACCAGGATATAAAATAGTTTCCTGGCAACTTTCTCTGGCCAAGCAGCAGTTGGAATGCAGCTGACTCATCACCCAGCTATGTTGTTTTGACTGGAGCTTCATCCACCTCAGTTCTCTCCCCCTCCATTTCTCAAGTGTGTCAAACTGAATTCATACGATTCCACTACCAAACTAAATTCAGGTTTGACACTGTTTCACTCGTTAATTGTCCTCACTGCTAGGAAGTTTCTCCTTAATTCCAGGTTGCTTCTCTCTTTGATAGTTTCTAACCATTGTTTCTTGTCCTGCCCTTTAGTGCTCTGGAGAATAATTTTACCCCTTCTTTGTGGCACCCCTCAAATACTGGAATACTGCTATCATGTCACCCCCAATACTTATTTTCTTTAGACTAAACAAACCCAAATCCTGCAGCTATTCTTCATATTTTTAGTCTCCAGGGCTTTGATCATCTTAGTTGGCTCTTCTCAGAACTTTTTGCAAAGTCTCAACATCTTTTTTGTAGTGTGGTAACCAAAATTGGTTGCAGTATTTCAGGTATGGCCTTACTAGAGTTTTATAAATACTAATACTTCATACCGATGCACTGTCTGTAAATATATGAAGAAGAATAATGATGTTTTTATGTCATGTCTTATGTTGTTTGTGTTTTTGTTTGTTGTTAAAATCAATAAAAAAAACCTAAAAAAATAAATAAAAAAAATAAAAAAATAAAAATAAAAATAAATACTAATACTTCATGTGATCTTGATTCTATGCTTCTTTTTATATATTTAGTCTCCCACTTGCTGCAGAGTTAGTCTCCCAGTTGATATTTGGATAGTTAAAGTCTCCCATTACTACTGTGGTATGCTTCCTACATATATTTGTTAACTGGTTGGCAAGGGGTTCATCCATTTCTTCTGATTGGTTGGGTGGCCTATAATATACACCTATGACAATGTCACTTTTTCTTTTATATTCACCCATATACATTCTGGAGGGATTTTATCTTTGATCATGTGCATTTCTGTAGATATGTAGTGACTTCTTACATGTAGTGCAACTCCACCTCCTTTTTTTGTTGATCTTTCTTTTGAACAATTTACATCCACCCATCAGTACATTCCAGTCATGGGTTTGGTCCCACCAGGTTTCTGTAATGGCAAGTATGTCATACCTGCCCTCGTCTACTATTGCTTCTAGTTTACCCTGTTTGTTCCCCAAGCTTTGAGCATTTGTATACAAGCATTTAAGACTGTTATGCCTGTCCAAGGGTATGTTTCCTGCATTTCCTAGTTGTTATTTGAAATTTTTTCATCATTCCTTACCTCATTGTTTGATTTGTTTTCCTTGGATTTATGATTGGTTTTGTGTTCTAGAGATTCTAAAGATTGGGTCACCCTCCCTCTTCAATTTTAGTTTAAAGCCCTTTTGATGAGTTCGAGCAATCTTCTTCTGAATACATTTTTCTCTGTTTTGTGAGATGCAGCCCATCCCTTGCCAAGAGTCCTTCATGAAGATAATGCATCCATGGTCCAGGAAACCAAAGTTTTCTTGGTGACACCAACCCTTTAGCCAGTGGTTTATTTCTATAATTCTTTTCCCCCTCAATGGGTGTTACCCTTTCGTTGGGAGTACTGATGAGAACACCACTTGTGCTCCTAGCTCCTTAACTTTGTTGCCTAATTGCTTATAATCTCTCAATATTACACTAAGGTTCTTTGTTGTGTCATTCGCTCCATTGTGAAGGAGGAGGAAAGTGTAATAATCTGTTGGCCTAATTATTTTGGTTAAGTTCTCAGCCACATCTTTGATTTTTGCTCCAGGGAGACAACATACTTCCTTACATAAAATATCTGATCTGCCAATGGCTGGTTCTGTTCCTTTTAGAATAGAATCTCCTATCACCAACACTCGCCTTCCTTTTGGGGGGGAGGGGCAAAGGTGATATTCAGCAGGTTCTGATCAGTTCTGGAGAACCGGTAGCGGAAATTTTGAGTAGTTCGGAGAACCAGCAAATATCACCTCTGACTGGAGATTTTATAGTATCCTTCCCCTGCCATTTTCCTTCAAAAGAAAGAATATTTTCTCTTTTCCATTGTTCTTTGTTTTAAAGACTCATACAGTACGACTTCTTCCTATGTGTGCCTATGTTTATGTCTCTTTTAAAGTAAGGGCCATGATTTGTCCATCCCCATTCTAATAGTAGTAGTGGTGGTGGTGGTGGTGGTGGAGATGATGATGTCATGCAATTAATATTTTTTTACTTTTGCTTCTTTCCCTTCCGCTAAAAGATAAGTCTGGAAAGATGGAATCAGAAGTGAAATAAATTATTTCTTCTTGCATTTCATCACTTTGGGACTACCTCTTACTTTTCTAATCTCATGCATCTGATGAAGTGAGCTTTGATTAATAATTATGTAGGTCAGGGGCCCACTGGTCCGAAGATTGGCATCAGTACACAGCATGCCAAAAACTGGGCTGCACATATAAGCAAAGTCCCATCAGCGGGATGCAGGCAGGACACAAAACCACTCTCCCTCTGGTCCGCAAAAAACCTTCTCTCCATGGAACCGGTCTTTGGTTCCCAAAAGGTTGGAGGCTGTGATCTAGGACACTAAGTAATTCATCTTTACTGGAACTTTCTGTGGGTAAACAAAGTAATCTTTTGTTTATTATCTATTAGGCAGGAAAAAAGAAAATATTTATTAACATTAATATTTATGCATTTATTGTTCAAAAGTGGTGGCATTAATCTCTTTTTATCTGACCTTTTTTTAATTCCCAGAGTGCACAAGAATACAAGCGACTAGCTGAATCTCTTTATCCTCATACATATAATCCTAAAATGAGTTTGAATATTAGTGGTGTGGAAGTTGACAGGTTCTCACGAAGGCTTGATGTTGCTGGAAAAGAAGGGAAAGGAGACAAAGTATATTTTTGTTCACTCTATTCTTCCATTCAGTTTGATAATATTAATCTGTATATATAAATAACTAATGATTTTTTTGATTTGCTTTCATTCATATTAGTTCTAAAATAATAGCAAACTTTAAGAACATTGCTTGCTATAGTATAATAGAAATAATCAGAATATCATTATTATAATGTATAACCTTAATTTTTAAAATGTTTAAAATTTTATACTCCAATCTAGCAATGCTTTGCATATAGAACATTTTGGGTTCATCCTAAGTAGGGTTGAACGAATAAAATGTTTCTAAATCCTGAACCTGGTAATGATATATTACTATTATAACAGATCTGTTTTAAGTTAGAAGCTATATGTACATACATACATCCTCACATTGCTGAAGTTTTCTAAAAAAAAATCAAACTATTCTATTCCAATGTTTCTGATGCCTATAGTGTTTTATTTGAGGTTTTACCCATAACTTTTTGTATGTAATTTTTTATACTGATTTGTTTTGTTATTCAATTATTTCAGAATAATTCAGTGAATGATAATGATACAAAAAAAGTTATTATTGATCAAATAAATGAGGTTGAACAAAAGGAGCATGAACCAAAAGGAGGTAACTTTTTATGTATTTGGCCCCAATTACTAGGTATTAGAATTTTTCATAGAGTTATAAAAGTTTTTAAAATGTGGAATGGGAAAAGTGTGACATAAAAAAGGTTCTGTTATATATTTTTTAATAGAAGGCCACAGGTGTGTTTTGATTGTAATAGTTTCTTTATTGATTCTTTTTTTGTACCTAAGTTTTAACACAGACATTGGAAATGAGGGAAAACTTTCAGAAGCAGCTCCAAGAAATTATGACTGCCACATCATTAGCAAAGTTGCAAGGACAAAGGAACTCTCGGAATGGTTTTGAGAATTCTCCAACAACTCCAGATGGACCCCGTTCTGCTCGTAATGGCCGCAGTAGAATTTTAGAAGCTTTAAGGTACCTACTATATTGGAGATGGGGGATTGAATGGTTCTCAGGGAAGGCAGAGGAGGGCATCCTATTTCAGTGGTGTCGGGTAACAGGAGATATGGGAAACAAGGGAGAGGGCAGGCACGGGTAACGCAACCTTGGTGTTTAGTACCGATCTCGTGTTCTGCCCCATTGCACTCAGCTCATTTTCCTGGTCAGCAGATTTGTGGTGGTCCTGGTCTTAGACTGCTGCTTTTAAATGTGAGATCAGCTTGCAATAAGGCTAGCCTTATTGCTGATTTGATCCTCAAAGAGAAGACTGATCTGCTTGAGACCTGGCTGGGCCCAGAGGGAGCATCCCTCTTGTAGAAATGTGCCCAGTGGGTTATCGAGCATGGCACCAGTCTAGACCTCAGGGCCGGGGAGCAGCTGTGGCTGTTGTTATCAGAGAATCTCTAGTAGCCTCCAGAAGCACTGTTCAGCAAGTCCCCAGCTGTGAGACCCTTTTTCTTAGATTGGGCTCAAGGGATCAGGTGGGATTGCTGCTGCTGTACCAGCCTCCCTGCTTCGTGGCAGCTTCTCTACCTGGGCTCCTGGACCTCGCTGCAAGGCTGGTGGTGGAATTCCCCAGGCTTATAGTTCTGGGGGATTTCAACCTGCCTTCTCTGGGGTCGGAGTAGCCCGAGATTTCATAGAAACCATGACTTCCATGGGTCTGTCCCAGATTACCCAGAGCCTGACTAGTAATAGTGGTCACACTCCTGATTTGGTGTTCTTGTCGGAGCAGTGTCTATTTGACCTGGAATTGATAGACCTGTCCTTAGTCTCCTTGTCATGGTCAGATCACAGTCTGGTGGCAATGAGTTTCTCAAAAATTGCATTCCCCCACAGGGAGGCAGTACCTAATAGATTGGTCCTCCCCCATTGAGTAATGGACCCAGATAGTTCCAGAAGGAGCTAGGGTTATAACTGCAGATCTGTTATGCAGTCCAGCCGAGCTCTTAGTCACGACTTGGAATAGAACTGAGGCTCTGGATAGGATTGCACCCTTGTGACCTCTCCTCACCTGTAGACCTCTCTGTGCCCCGTGGTATACAGAAGAACTGAGAGGGATGAAACTCATGAGGAGACATCTAAAGCACCGCTGGCGGAAGATAGGAGATGAACTCGATCGAACATGGGTAGTAAAGCCTACCTTGCTAGTAAAGCGAACATGCTAGTAAAGCCTACCTTGTGATGATTTGTGAGGCGAAGTGTAAATACTTCTCCACACTAATTGCGTCTGCAGATGATCGCCCAGCGGCCCTCTTTAAGGTGAGCCATCTCCTCCTAGGGAAGGAGAACACTGAGGTCCACCTGAAGGGGCGCGCTGAGGAATTTGTGGATTTTTTGGAAGACAAAATCGCTCGACTTCATTCCCAGTTAGATGCCGGCATGGTTGCTGATCTGGTGGAAGCTCCTGAGGCAGGTTCTTGCCCTGTTATCTGGGAACGGTTTGATCCTGTTGCTCCTGAGGAAGTGGACAGGATCCTAGGGAGTATGCGTGCAAGCACCTGTATTTTAGACCCATGTCCCTCCTGGCTTGTGAAAGCTTCCCAGGAGGTGACAGGTGGGTGGACTCTGGCAGTGATTAATGCTTCTCTACAGGAGGGGACGGTATCCCAGCACTTTAAGGAGGCTGTGGTCTGCTCTCTTCTTAAGAAACCATCGCTGGACTCCACCCAGTTGGATAATTTCCGACCTGTCTCCAATCTTCCCTTTTTGGGGAAGGTTGTTGAGAAGGTGGTCGCGCAGCAGCTCCAGAGGTTTCTGGATGAAACGGATTATCTTGACCCTTACCAGTCAGGATTCAGGCCTGGATTTGGGATAGAAACAGCATTGGTTGCACTTTTGGGTGATCTCTGGCAGGATCAAGATGGGGGTAATGCATCCCTCCTTGCTCTACTTGACCTCTCAGCGGCTTTTGATACCATTGACCATGGGATTCTCCTGGGGCGGCTTCGGGGGATAGGAGTGGGAGGCCTTGTGCAGTCTTGGTTCACTTCCTTCCTCTGCGGCCGCTCTCAGTCAGTGTTGATAGGAGGGGAGGGATCCAACCTTCACCCACCGCTTTACAGGTTCCGCGGGGCTCGGTACTCTCTACACTCCTGTTCAACATTTATATGAAGCCACTGGGTGAGATCATCCGTCACCATGGACTGAGGTATCACCAATATGCTGATGATACTCAGCTGTATGTCTCGGCCCGTGTTGCTGTGTCCTCCCTCTCGCAGTGCCTGGAGGTTGTTAGGGGCTGGATGGGGAGCAACGGGTTGAAACTAAACCCTTGCAAGACCAAGTGGCTCTGGGTGTGGGGTTCGTTGGCTCAGGGAGAATTACCACCTTTAGTCTTGGATGGGGTGGCACTACCCCAAACAGACCCTGTGCATAATCTAGGGGTTTTCCTGGACTCACGACTCCTGTTTGAAGAGCAGGTGGCAGTCGTGGCCAGGAGGGCCTTTGTGCAACTGCAGGTTGTGCACCATTTATGCCCTTTCCTGGATCAGCGGTCCC
This sequence comes from Notechis scutatus, assembly GCF_049901735.1. Classification (NCBI taxonomy): domain Eukaryota; kingdom Metazoa; phylum Chordata; class Lepidosauria; order Squamata; family Elapidae; genus Notechis; species Notechis scutatus. Next base: position 57,231,222 of record NC_142025.1, on the reverse strand, counting down.
TTCTCATAGTCATTCATTCACTTCACATCTTGATTATTAACACGCTCTACATGGGGCTAAACATGAAGAGCACCCAGAAGCTCCAGTTGGTGCAAAATGCAGCGGCCCGCATGGTTTTGTGTAGACCCCGGTGTGCACATGTGTCAACTCTCCTGGAGCTGCCTTGGTTGCCAATTTGCTTTCGGGTGCAATTCAAGGTGCTGGTTGTCACCTTTAAAGTCCTTCATGGCTTGGATCTGGGTTATCTGAAGAAACATCTCTTGCCAGTCATATCTACTCGACCCATTAGAGCGAGGAGGCAGGGAATGTTGCAGGTCCCACACCTGAGGGAGATACACCTTATGGGACCCAGAAGAAGGGCCTTCTCCATGGTGGCTCCTTCTCTCTGGAATATCATTCCCCCAGAGATTAGAATGGCCCCCGCTCTAGCACTCTTCCGAAAGGCACTGAAGACCTGGTTTTGCCAGCAGGCCTGGGGAACCCAGAGAGGGATGGAACCCATCAAATGGCTAGTTGATCTGCTGTCGTTGGGGCGGGGGATGGGAGTTGTTTTTTTGGGTTTTGTTTTTGTTTTTTGTTTTCCCAAATTTTGTTCTATTGTACTTCACTAATTTATTTGATTCTTTTTTGTTAGTTTTTATTGTTTTTTATTTTTTGTTTTAAATATGGTTTTACATTGTGTAAGCCGCCTCGAGTCGCCATGGGCAAATAGGCGGCAATATAAATTAAACAAATAAATGAATAAATAAAATAGTAGCTAGAATATCTTAAGATTTCGGGGCTGTAATTTTAGGAAAATTGCTAAACAGTTATGCCCTCATTTTTTTCTAACACATTGTATATCCTCATGTCTCAGGCAGTCACATCATGGAGCAACTGATGTCAATACTGAGCCATCCCAGAATGAACAGATAATTTGGGATGATCCTACAGCAAGAGAGGAGAGAGCAAGGCTTGTCAGCAACCTGCAGTGGCCTAACAGTCCTTCACAGTATTTAGAACAAATTCAAACTACTGCAGTGCTCCCTGGAGAACTTTCACTTAGAAAGTTTTTAAGTGATACAGAAATTATTGAAATGGGTAAGTTGCAGCATAAATGGCAGAATGGGATTTCAGCATTTAAGTTTGAATTTCATTATCGCATGAGAATCTGTATTAAAAAAAACATTGTACGTTTTAGCTTCCTTCATCATTTTATTTATGACATGGAAGATATCTGGGCTGAATTAGGTATATTACTGCTTGACAGCTTGTGGAGCTTCTAAAATTTATGTACAAAAGCAAAGAGTCACATAATGAAGATTATGTGGATTGTTTCTTGTTATTCTTAAATGAGCACTTTAAATGCTTTATTCTTTTTAGTAAATCTCTGCCTGGAGGGATTTTTTTAAAAATTTTATGTTTTTATAGTCTTGAATTTGAAGTCTTTTCTCATGCAAAATGTTTAGATTCAGAAATTTGTTCTGAGACTGAAATAGAATTTAAAACATGTTTTTGTAACTTGTTTGGATTAACGCAATGTTCATTTTATAGTTCATCTTATAGTTTGAGATTGAATTTACATTGTAAATATTGTTATTCTATGTGTAAATAAAGCTAGAATTGTAGCTTTAATGTTTATGCAGAAGAAAATCCCATTTACATTGAAATAGTTACCTAACAGTTAAGTAGATGGCTGTCTTGGAATATTGGAAATGACTCATGTGAAATTTGTTTTTCAGTATTCAGGTTTAAATTATGCTCCTTTTTTAAATTATGGTCCATTTTTATTTGCTTTTATTCATTAAACTGTTCAATTGGATCAAATATGAAAAATCATGCACTAATATTTTTCTGATTTAAGGGATTAATGATTCAACGAAAATGGATTCAGTGGAGGTTGCAAGTCTTCTAATTAGAAATCCAGAAATGCCAATAAAAGAAGATAATCTGATCCCAACTCCATTGGCTCCTGCCATTGCTTTTCCATTGGCAAATCCTCCCGTCGCTTCTCAGCCAAAAGGAGATTTATGTTCTATCATGGTAAACGGATATATAGTATAACACATAAATTGAGAAATTGTATCTCTAATCTGAAGTGTTCTTAGGAGCTGCCAGTAAGATGATCTTAAATTATAGATAGTAGAAGTACAAGACAGAAAAAATGTTCACTTCAGTAGTTTCCCAGCAGTTACTTTCAATCTTGTAATTTCTTCTATTTGCTAAAGAGTAATGAAGACGTCAAAATTGTAAATTGTGACTTAGTTAAAATAATTGGTAAACTTCATGGAATTTGAACTGGCTATAAATTTAGTTCTCTTATTCCCCCAGGTAGACCAATGATACAATTTGCTAAAATCTTTATGAAAAATCACCTGGAAGACAGTAGAACAGGCTTTTCATCAAATTGATCAATTTAAGTTCTCTTCTTAGCCTGTCAGACTGAGGAAAGTAAGATCTTGCCAATGCTGCAAAGTCCAAAGAAAACCCTAAATTAAACATCAAAATTTTTAATAAATATTAATAGCAGCTAAGATTAATATTATATTTAATTGCAGTTGACTATTTCTGACTGTTGTTCTTGATTAAGGAACTAGAAATTGGAATTGAGTTGATCATCTTTGCTGGTATAACGATGGAAAAATCTTCCTTTCTCCATAGGTGCAAAAAAATCCTCCTTTCTCCATAGGTGTAGGCCATAATCTTGATTTCAGCTGTATGCACAGATTTTACTAAGTAAAATAAATAATTTCCAAAATATAATTCTGTTAATCTATTGCATGAAAAACAATAGTCTAGTAGCACCTAGACTTATTACAAATGATTAGATTATAAACTTTTATGTTGACATGGCTTATGATTCATAAAACTCTTTGATCTAATGTGTATTTGTCTTTTTTTATTTTTTTATTTTTAAGATTTTAAACTTTATTTACAATAATTAAAAACATACAAATTTAAAAATACAAAACCAATAGTGTATACATAACACATTCCTCTTTACATTTGATATCGAATTTGATACGTCATAATAGTCATTACTGATACTTCTCATATTTCCATTTACTATCACATCTTAATTACTAAGTAACTCACAATACTCTACTAATCTTCTCGTTGGTTTATAACTATTAATTAATAATACATTCATAATTTTTTAAATAATAAATAAAAAGATATAGTGAATATATAATGTTAATAATAATGTAGAAGAGGATTTAACACCTTTGTTATTCTTATACATTTCATATAGGCAGCTGAATATAATTTGTTTCTTGGGTTCATTTACGTGTTTTCCCTTTATAGTCTACCCAATTGTACCATTTATCCCATATCCTAAAATAATCTGTGTCCTCCTTCCCATTGATTTTGAGTGTGAGCCTCTCCAATTGGGCACACTCATACGTTTTTTGAATAGTAATATGTATCGGTGGTACACTTGGATTCTTCCAATATTGTGCTAATGAAATCCATGCCGCTGTCAATAAGTGGATGGTCAGATATCTTACTTACTTTAGGGGTATAATCCCCTTTAATCATTCCCAACAGGAACAGTTCCGGTTTCCACTCCAGCCCACACTCTATAATTTCTTCTATCCACTCTTTTATTTTTAACTAATATTTCTTTGTCTTAGGACAGGTCCACCATAAATGAAAATAAGTACCAAATTTCCCTTTACATTTCCAACAGTATGGGTTTGCTGTCGGAAATATTTTGGCCAATCTAGAGGGTGCCAGATGCCATCTATACATCATTTTGTACAGATTCTCCTTATGTGCCACTGATTTAGTTAATATGAGATTTTTTTGCTAAATTTCTTCCCAGTCATCCAGATCTATACTGAAACCAATTTTTTTTCCCCAGGCTAACATAGGTCCTTTCACGATTCTCTCAGCCATTTCATGTCCTAATAAGTAATTATATAATTTAGAAATCAACCCTTTGAAAGTATTTTGTCTAAATGCGTATCTTTTACTTCAATTCCATATTCCTTTACGTCTTTATTATATCTCAATTTTACTTGGAAATATGACCAATTATCAATGACTATCCCTAGTGCTTCAAGTTCCTGTATCATTTTAATTCTTCCCTCTTTATCTAATATTTGATAGTACTTCAGTTTTTTTACTGATATCCATCGTATTTAAGTGGAACATTGCCTCCATCGTTGAAAACCACCTCGGAATTTTGGTATAATGATTTCTTCTAATAGCCCAAATTTTAATCAATGGCTTTTGGAATACATGTCTAGTAAAGTATAGATTGTTTTGGCTATTCGGGTTCCACAAAAATGCATGCCACCCTAATTGTAAGTCGTGGCCCTCCAATTTTAAAATTCTATTGTTTCTCAAATTGATCCAATCTTTTATCCATACTAATGCTGCTGCTTTATAATAGATCTCCCAGGCAGGGAGTCCAAATCCACCTCTGCTTTTATTATCTTGTAAATATTTTTTTTAATTCTCATTTTTTTCTTTGCCCAGATAAATTTCATCACAATTTTATGTAATTCTTTAAAAAAAAAATCCAATAATATTGGAATTATTTGAAATAGATATAGTATTTGAGGTAAAACATTCATTTTGATTATTGCTATTCTGCCTAATAATGAAATTTGCATCATTCCAATTTTCCAAATCCTTTTCAATCTGTTTCAGTAATTTGGTGTAGTTTTCCTCCCACAGATTTAATGTTCTAGCTCTTAGCCAGATGCCTAAATATTTGATCTTATTTACAATTTGTAATCCCATCTTTTCTTCCAATTTTTTTTGTTTACTATTTGGTAAATTTTTAACTAGCATTTGGTCTTTTTCCTTATTAATTTTTAATCCTGCTAGTTTACCGAATTTATCTATTTCATTTAGTAAAGCTGGTCCTGAGTCTATTGGATCTTCTATAACAAAAACCATATCATCTGCAAAGGCCTGTAATTTATGCTCTTGTCTTTTAATTTTGGTTCCTTTAATTTCTTTATTTGATCTAATACTATCCAACCAAGTTTCTAAAATTGTTATGAAAAGTAGAGGTGAAAGAGGGCATCCCTGTCTAACACCCTTCCTTATCTTTAATGATTTAGTAATTTCTCCATTTAATAATACGTTTGCGTAGCATAAATTGCATTTAACATTTTTACAAAATTACCTCCAAAGTCCATGAAGTTAATCAGCTTCTTCATAAAATCCCAATTTAAGTTATCGAAAGCCTTTTGCACATCCAGGAAGGCCAAGGCCACTTGGTTTCCTGGATGTTTTTCATAATATTCTGTCTATTATTATTCTTGTGTTATATCTAATCTGTAATAATTCTTTTATTAATTCCTCTAAAATATTCATTTCATGTCTAACTAGCGCTAATTCATTTCTAATTTGCTTGTCCCCCGGGGTTTCCATTTGCTTATTTTCCATTTTCTCTATTCTTTTTATTAGAGCTTTCCGCTTTCCCTCTCTTTATTTCTATTTGCTGTAAAAGCTATCGATATTCCCCTTAAATATGCCTTCATTGTATCCCATAGGTTCTGCAATGAGGTATCCTGTTTCTTATTAAATTTAAAAAAAAACTGGTCAGTTCTTCCCTAATTTTTTGAATGTATTCTTCCTCCTTCAATAGTTGCGAATTGAGTGTCCATCTACCTTTTTTATAGAGACTATTTTCCCATATTATCTGTACCAGATTATGATCTGCCCACGTATTAGCCAAAATCTTTATATCTTGAATCTCCTTGCATAACTCACTATTTACCCAAGCCATATCTATTCTGGACCATGATTTGTGTGGGCTGGAGTAGAAAGTGAACTGTGATATTCCTGGGTTTCTCTTCCTCCACACATCCACAAGTTCTAATTCTTCAACCATCTCTAGAAATTTCTTAGACAGTGTATTCTGTTTCTTATATTGTCTTTGTTCACAGGCATAATCTGGACTATTGTTTGTTATTGCGTTGGAATCTCCTATAATACAAATTCTTGGGTTACCAAACTCTATTAATTTCTCATATAAAATTTTGTAAAATTCACTTTGATTTTTATTGGGGGCATATATCCCTACTAATAATGTCTTTTTATTTTGTATTACCACCTCTACCATTACTATTCTTCCCAATTCATCTTTATAAATCAATTTTGAGGCTATGTCCTCTTTTATATATAGTACTACCCCTCTTTTTCTCTTCCGCCAATGCTGAATACATTTTCCCCAGTTTTTTATTTACTAAATATCCTTGATCATGTGTCTTAATATGAACCTCTTGAATACAAATCATATCAGCTCTTTGTGTTTCTAACTTAAAAATGGTCTTTTTCTCTTAACTGGTTCATTTAATCCATTAATATTTATAGATATTAAATTCACTCCTTATCCATTTCTCTTCTTACTTCTATCCCTTAGTATTTTTGCTCGTCGTTTGACTTCTAGTCCTCACTCCTATTTCTTCTCTTCCAAGTATCTCTTCACCTCCTTCCCTCTCCTTCTCCTTATCCCTCCCCCTGCTTCTCAGTTGTAACTCTTGACTCAAGGTCTCGTGATCATCTCTGCTGCTCGATTCTTCCTCTATTCCTCCTATTTGATCAAAAGATTCTTGAGCTTTAGTCAGACTATCTATTCTCACCCTTTTCTCCTTCCATATTACTAAGATACCCTCTGGGATAATCCATCTAAAAGGTATATTTTTTATTTAAATAATTCCTGAGAAATCGATAATCTCTGCTTGCGAACTCTTCTCGGAATCTGTTTTAGAACAATCACTTCTCTGTCTTTATATTTTATTCCTTCATCTCTTGTAATTCTATAAATTATATCTTTCACTTGCCTCCTTGCAAATCTAATATGCACTTCTCGGGGTAGTCTGCCGTCTCGTGTAGCTCGTGTACACTCTATATACGTCATCCAGCTCATTCACCATCTCATTCTTACCTCTATTCAAAAGCTCTGCCAATATCTCCGCCATCACCAACGGTAAATTCTCACCCCTCTCTTCCTCTATGTTCTGGAACCTTAGATAATAGGAGGCTTTACCCATCTCGAGATGAGTCAGAGTCTCATTTGTCTCTTTATTCTGTTCCATAATTTTTTGTTCCATGCCTTCCAACTTCTTTTCCGTTTGATCAGCTAATTTTTCAATCTCTTTAATCTTCTCTTCATTTATTTTAATCAGTTCCTGTATCTCAGTGATCCCCTAACCTTTTTAATGCCATGCCCGGTACCGGCATCAGCTGGATGCCGCTGCCTGGTACGGCATCAGCTGGGCGCCGCCATCTTTTTGATGAAAAAGTGCTTCCGGTGAGCTTTCTACCTGAAAAAGCTCACCGGAAGCACTTTTCATCAAAGATGGCGGCGCCCAGCAACCAGCGGCCCGGTAGGACTTGTTCCATGGACCGGTACCGGTCCGCGGACCGGTGGTTGGGGACCCTGCTGTATCTGGCCTATCTTTCCATCCAAATTCTTAACTTCGCTTCTAATTTCTCCTAACTCATTTTTAATTCTTTCATTGTTTCTCTTTCTGCTTTACTTTCTGTATGATTTTTAGACATTGACTCCTACATTGCCAACATCGTGCTTTGAATAGTTAATAATGTAGCTTGAAATGATTGCGTATTGGTTTGGGTTGTGGATTTTTCTGGTGGCAACATCCCTTCAACATTTTTGGGTCAATGTTACTGTGGGGGTAGATGGTGTTACTGTTGATGCCATTTTTCTTCCTGTTTTTGTAATAGTGATAGTTTTACTAGTCATATCTTTGATAATTCTTTGTTGTTCCTTCACTATCCTAAATATATTTTCCCAAACCCACCTATTACTCTAGATATTCTCTTCACCTTGTATTAATACAATACCTAGTCTTAATAAGTTCAATAACTCATCAGTTCTTAAATCATCTAACAGATAAAGGAAAAAAGAAAAAAAAAAGAAAAAAAATCACTCAGCTGTACTTAGATATATAGCAATAATATAACCCCAGTCACTTCTTTAAATTAATTACTGTATTTCAGCTAATATTTCCCTAGATATATAATAAAAGTTCAAAATTCAAATTAATACTTTTTATATTCCAGTAAATCACAGTATCCAATATAAGGGGGATATGAGAAAGAGAGGAAGGGAACAATCAATTAACTCATCATTATATTAATCAGTATATTAAGTTCATTAATCTATATTCAATCAATATATATGTAAAATAAAGAAGAAGAAAAAACTATAGATTATAATCCAAAGGGATTAAATATCACTTACTCAAGTTAAATCAATCTTATTTTCTTGTTACTTGAATATATACTATAAATAAATATAAAGTAAATCTATGCCACTTCAATCAGTTCCAAGAGAAAAAAAGAAAAAGAAGAAAAAAAAACACTGAACGAGAGGAGGATTTACAGTCTCCTACTTTCCTGTCGTTGCCTTAATCCGGTTATATCCAATAATAAATTGAGGTCTCAGTTCTCAGTTCTAACAGTCACTTCCACTGCCTTCCTCCGCTCTCCCGGAATTACCAGTCTCAATTGCCACCACCGCAAGTTGCACTGTCACTCCTCCACTCAATTTCAAAGTTTCAGAGTTCTTGTCCGCCCACAAAGTACTCTCTGCGATTTGTTCATATGGCTAGAAGTAAAAAAAAAAATTCGCCAACTATAATCGCTCTTCTCTCCTTTTCACTTTCCTATTTAGAAATGAGTTTTACTTTATCCAGAGCTAGGGGTAGGCAACTCAGTCCTGCCGCCACTTCAGCTTTCCCCCTTTTGCATCGGAATTTCAGACATTCACCACTTACTTTCCCAGATTATCCACTAGTTATGATCCAACAGCCATTTTGCCTCCAATATCTTTCCCGGACTCAAATTCGATATCTTCTCTCCGCTTCCTTCTTAAGTTTGTTCCGTTGCATCTTCGGGCCAGCCTCAACAGGCTGGCTTCTTTTGCTCTGAGCTCCGGACTCCTTTACCTCCATGGTTGCAGTTCCTGGTTAGGCTCTGAGAGTTCTCCCTCGCTTTGGTGATCCCACCAGGATTTTATCCCACCTTGAACAGTCGCCCATGAACAAAAACTGTGGCAGTGCCTGGAGACAGCAAAATAGAAGAGGTGTTGTTTCTTACCCGACACACCCATTCTCTGCGAGCTGTGAAGAGCATCCAGACATGGGAAGTGCTCCGTCTGTCATTCGATAGGCTGAGCTGATTTCTGAGGACACTCCTGCTTCTCCTTGGAGCTTCCAATGTCACCAGTTTTGGCGAAGTCAAAGTGATAAGTTCATCGCTATTCTGCTTCACCTTTGCTCATGGTCTTGGCCAGATCGGACCCAGACCCAGACAAACTCTGGGTGGGGCTGGATACTCTTCACAGCTCGCAGAGAATAGGTGTGTCAGGTAAGAACCAACACCCCTTCTCCTAAGAGCTGTTCCGAGTATTCAGGCATGGGACATACCAAAGCTGGCATGTCCTACGGGAGGGTCTCCCTGGTTTGGAGTCCCCTATCTATGCACTTGAAAGACTCGTCTGCTGAAGGCTGCTTCGGCAGAAGCAAAAGCATCCAGTTTATAGTGTCTTATGAATGGCAACAGTGAGGCCCACATCGCCGCCCTACAGATCTCTTCAATTGACACTTGGGTAGACCAAGCCGCCAATGTTGCAGCACTCCTAGTTGAGTGTGCTGTAATACCTGTAGGCACTGGCAATGATTGTGTTTCATAAGTCTTTGTAATCGTGGCTCACAGCCATCTGCCAATTGTCAATGAGGTGACTTTTCTTCCTTGAGTAGAAGGTTGAAAGGAGACGAAGAAGGCCTCTGTCTTCCTGAATGAGGCAGTCCTGTCTATGTAGATTCGGAGAGCCCATCTTATGTCTAATAGATGCCATTGATGCTCTAGGTTGTGAGTAGGTCTAGGACAGAAGTTGGGGAGTATCAACTTATGTGCTCTGTGGAAAGCCGAATTAATTTTGGGAATGAAGGTTGGATCTAAGCAAAGGAATGAAAAATACATAGATCTTGTCTCACCGACAGGGCAACTAGCTCAGAAATTCATCTTGCAGATCTTATCGCTACTAAGAACACCACCTTGTATGTAAGTAGGTGGAGACTCATTCTCAGAGTCTCAAAAGATTGTTTTGTGAGTGCTGTGAGAGCCTTGTTTAGATCCCAGGTGGGGTATCTGGACCACTGGAGGTCTTAGATTAGTGTCCCCACGGAGAAAGCTGCATATGCTCAGGTGATGAGCGAGGAATCATAGGTCACCACACGGGATGACTGATGCTAAAGCCATCACCTGTCTATGTAAGGTGTTTGGTGAGAATCCTTTGCCCAAACCTTTTTGTAGAAATTCCAGTATTTGCTCTACCGATGGAGAGGTGGGGTCTATTTTCACCTTGTCACACCACCTACAGAAGATGTTCCAGGTTGCATTGTATATACGGTTCATGGACAGATGTCTGGCCACGGGTCTTTGAGATGACTTTTTTGGAGAGATTCTCACCTTTCAGAAGTCTCCACTCAAGTGCCATATGGCTAGGTGTAGCCATTGTGGGTCTGGATGTTGAATTGGACCCTGTGTGAGTGAGACTTTATCTGGTGGAATTCTCCATGGGTCTGTGATCGATAGATCCCTGAGATCCACGAACCATGGACGTCTGGACCAGTACGGTGCCACCAACAACAGTTCTGCTTTCTCCTCCAGAAGTTTCCTGACCACCTTGGGAATCAATGGGAGAGGAGGAAAGGCATATAGGTGTTATGGTTCGTGGGCAGCAGGTGCGGACAGCAGAGGTCACTGATAGTGAGGACTCAGACAAGGGGCCTGCATGTGATGCAGGGATGGGGCCAGGACTATCAGAGAGTGGGGTGCTGCCTTCGGAGCTTGTGGAGTCTGGCAGCAGTGACGCAGAGGACCCTGGAGAGCCTGTGCCCAGTATGCGTGCGCACATGGCTGCTCGAAGGAAAGAGTAGCTGAAGCAGCAAGGGTGACTTGGAAGTAAGAGTGGAAGATGATGGCCCTCCCATAAGGGATAAAAGCCAGCCCTCGGGGATGTGTTCTTTGCAGGAAGCAAAGAAGTTCTTTAGACTCATAGTCCTCATTGAAGCCCTGCTTACTCCGGTTTGTTTTTGAAACTTCTGTCGGTAGATATTTAATCAGTAATTAGTCTTCTGTTCTTGGCAGCCTTTTGCAACCTTGAAAGGGCTTACTTTTGATATCGGACAATTGGGTTTAAATGTCTCTTGGCTGGGAATGCACTGAATTCCCAGTGCCGCATTAAAAAAAGGTTTGCTTTTATACACAGTTTGTGTTCATTTAATTTGAACAAGGCTTGGGTCAGAACAATAGGAGACCTTGAGGCCATTGGCAGCGTAGAGCATTGACTTCTTCCACTCCTTGTGTTGGAAATCTTGAAAAGAACCTCGGGAGCTGCGCGTTGATGGGCAAGGCAAAGAAGTCCAGTATCAATTGGCCGAACTGATGTGACATCTCCTGGAACAGTCTCGGGTGCAGGTGCCACTCAGAATGGTCGACAGTGGAAACAAGTACTTGGGCAGATGATAGCCCAATGACAATTAAATGGAAGGGACAAAAAAAAAGATCGAGATGGACGTTAAACAATACTATTTTAAAGGAAAAAGATTTTACACAATGGATGGAGAAAGAATTGGTTTTTTTCTTTAGGGAAAATAAAAAAGATACTTCATTGCAGAATGTTTGGGATACAATGAAGGCATATGTTAGAGGTTTGATAATAGATTATATAAGAAGAAAGAACATTAGGAAAAGGCAAGCCACTAAGATCTTGGAAGATGAATATAAAAGACTTGAAAAAGAATTACAGAAAATGCCACAGAAAAAGGAAATTAAATTGAAGTTGGATATAACTAAACATAAAATGGAATTAATAGAGAAAGAAGAATTGGCGCAGAAAATTAGAAATGCTAAACAGAATTATTTTGAAGACGCAAAACAAACCAGGTAGATGGCTAGCATATAAATTGAGAAAAGAGAAAGAATCAAGAAAAATATTGAAGTTAATAGATGATCAAGGCCAAGTTTGTTATGGTAACAAGGAGAAAAAGGAAATTGTTCGAGATTTTTATGGGCAACTATATAAACAAGAGAATATTGATGAAGAAAAGGTTAAACAGTATTTACAGAATGCTAACCTACCGAAGATGCCTAAAGAGATTGAAGAAATGCTAGAAAGCAACATAACAATGATGGAATTAACTGAAGCACTTAAGAAACAAAATAATGGGAAAGCACCGGGTCCAGATGGGCTTCCGGCAGAATTCTATAAAACATTTCAAGAATCATTGAGCATTCCATTGCTTGAAGTTATGAATGAAGCTATGTCAAAGAAGATGATACCTAAAACATGGTCAGAGGCTTATATTACACTTATTCCAAAAGAAGAGGCTGATCCACTGCAAATTAAGAACTATAGACCTATTTCTCTATTAAATGCAGACTATAAAATTTTTGCTTCAATTTTAGCAGAAAGACTTAAAAAATACTTAAATAATTTTATTCACCCAGATCAGAATGGTCGACAGTGGCCTTGCTCAACCAGTCTGCCTGGTTGGACTGACCCAAGATATGGACCCATTGGACTGACCCAAGATATGTTCCGTTCTGATGGAAAGTAGGTGTCTCTCTGCCCATAGTCTCTCTGCCTCTCTCATGAGTGATTTCGAGTGTGTGCCCCCTTGACTATTTATGTGGGCCTTCGCGGCCACATCAGTCAGGAGGAGTATATGTCCCTGAATCTCTGCTTGAAATTTGCGAAGGGCCAGATGAGCAGCCCTCAGTTCTAGCCAGTTGATACTGCGTGTGTTTTCCATAGGGGACCAGCAACTCTGTGCTACTTGAGACTGGCAGTGTGTGCCATATCCAAATAGACTGGTCTCTGTGGTGACCATCTGCCAATGTGGTTCCTTGAAGGTACAGTCCTTGGAGACATTTGTCGTAGTCCACCAATTGAGTAATAGAAGAACCCTTGATGGAACGACAACTTTGGTTATGGAATTGCTTCCTGATCTTTGGTATGGGAGCAGGAACCATTTCAGGGTTCTAGCATGAAGGCGGACCCAGGGAACGACAGAGATGCATGAGATCATTTTTTCTAGTAATTTAAACAACTGGGCTAAAGGTACCCATTTAAGGATTCTGATATTTCTGGCCAATTCCTTGATACTAGACAGTCTGTCTGGGGAGAGGAACACCTTCTCCATCACTGTATTAATAATGGCGCTCAGATGTAATAATTGGGTGGTGGGTGTTAAGTGACTTTTTTCCCAATTAATGGAAAATCCATGTTCCTGGAGTCCCAGGATCAGTGATTGAGCATCTAGTATTGCCTGCCAGTGGGATGATGATAGAATTAAAATGTCGTCCAGGTAATACTGGATGCGGACAGGCTTTTTTCTAAGGTGTGCCGCCAATGCTGCTAGAATTTTAGTAAACGTTCGAGGGGCTGAGGATAGACCAAAAAGTAAGGCCCTATATTCATAATGTCATCCAGAATAACAACCGCAGGAATTTCCTATGGGTGTCCCTTATAGGGATGTGGAGGTACACCTCTGTCAAATCTATAGAGGTTAGGACGTCTCCCTATCTGATACTCATGAGGATGGATTGTAGAGAACTCACCTTGAACTTTCTGTAGATTAGAAACCGGTTCAAGCTTTTCAAATCCAGAATTGCCCTTCACCACCACCCCTGAACTTTTGGGGACCACAAACAGATGAGAATAAAATCTCTGTCCTTGTTGAGCCCATGGTACAGGTCGAATAGCATGGATCTCCAGCATGTGCTGAATTGCAGTCTTCCTAAGGGTCTTTTTTGTAGGATCCCTTGAGACAGGGCATTGCATAAAAAAGTTCGAAGGTGTGGAGTGGAGAGAGAAAGAGAGACCATCTTATGGTCTCTCAGACTCATGCATCTGAGGTAATTGACTCCCACTGTTCGGCAAAGAGGGCCAACCGACCTCCTATGGGGTGATTAGGTAGGAAACTATTTGGGGCGACGAAAGGATCTATTTCCTGCGCCGCGAAATGGTTTTGCTTGCCCTCCCCATTTGTTTCGGTCCCCAAAACCTGCTCTGTCAAGCTGCTGAACCTATTTGTATCCAAAAGGTCTCTGGGACCTTGCGTAATAGGTAACCTGAAAGAAGGTATGAAAGGAGTTCCTCCGAAAGGACTGTGGTCTAGCCTCAAATCTGCGAAAAGGAGAGGGAAATACCTTTTCTTATCTCAAGACTCCACCAGGATCGGATTTAGGACAGATTTGAACAGCTTGTTGCCTTCAAATGGGGCTGAAGCCAGATTCCATTTGTTTTTGATGTCTGCTTGCCAATGGCATAGCCATAGCAGGCGACGGGCTGTAACCTGGGAAGCTATGGCCCGAGATGAGAATTTCACTGTGTTAAGGGTAGCATCTGCGGAGAATTCGGTAGCCGCCACTATTTTAGCTAAATCCTGGTGTTGGTGTTTGGAATAGATTATTTTAGGTAACGAAGCCACCTTAGGGATATACTGGAGAAGAAGTGGTAGCCTTAATGGCCCAGGCATCCACCTGCTGCCACTTATGGAGTGCAAGCTCCATCTTCTTGTCCTCCAGTTTTAACACATCCTCCGCCTTGCTAGGTATGGTAGAGGTGAATGCTAGGGCCACAACTGGTTCTTCAACAGCTGGTGTCTGAAGCGACCCAGCCAGTTCTTGTGCCAGATTGTAAAATTTCCTATCATACCCTGTGGGATTAGGATAAGAGCCTGTGGGGGCCCACTGATGTCTGACCATATCTGTGAACATCTTTGGGACCATGATGACCTCTGTTTCTGTGATTGGTTCAGAAAAAATTAAATCATCTGATTCGCCCTCTTTTAGGGCGGGCTCTGATGGAATGGAGGGGTTGTCAAGGTGTGCTGTGTTTTCACTTAAAAAACAAGGACTTGAACAGCTGCGGCCAGAACAGCCCCGTGAAAGAAAGTTGTTCCGGAGCCATTCCTTCATCCTCTGACCAGTCCTTATCAATTTGGCCCTCTTCCTCCGATCGGGAGGAATCAGTGTCATCTGATGAGACAGGAGTAAAGATCTTGGCCCTCTAACTGTTCCCCACTAAGTTGTGGTTAAAATTGATTTAAATGCCCAATTGGGTGCATGGGTTGGGATGGCACCTGGAAATCAGGTGGGTTCACCCTGACTTGCATGGGTTGAGTGTGAGGTTGATGATGGACTGGTGTTGACATCTGCAACCTCATCTAGTAGGTCTGTTGCACCTCCTTGGCAATGCCCTGGCGGACCGCCTCTGCCATCCAGTGTTGTATGGAGAGGGAAATTTCTGGAGGGGTGCCTTTTGTTCGGAGTCCCACTGCTGTGGGGGTAAAAGTGGCCTCAGGCACTGGTCTGGTCCTTATGGATTGGTAAGCCTGACCCCCTGTTGTCATGGCAACAGAATAGCTGAGGTCTATTGGTGACATCTGGTCCCTCGGCGTGAGGAATGTAGTCCTCAGGTGCTCCTCTTGGTGACCAGGATATAAGCCTTTGATTGTCACTGCCTCTGGTGGTGACTGACATCCAAGGGAGTGACTGACATGGCCCCACAAGAAGATGTCGCCACTGCTGGGAAGACTGATTGTCGGTTCCTATCCGCCTCCCTCAGGTTCCTCTCCACGTGCTTGTCAAGCGCCTTCTGGTGGGCTTTTCATATTTTTCCATCGCCTTGGATGTCTTCCTTGCCTGGGAAGTCTTGGATTTGGTCTTTGAGCTTCTTTTGGAAGCAGTTCTGGAACCTGACTCGCTGGCGTGGGCTGAACCTTGTTCTTCCATTTTACTTTTGAAAGAAAAAAACCCCTGGTGTTTAGGAATAATTTGATTGTTGCTGTTGACCCACCTGGGAATCAGCCTTGGGATATGGGTATGAGTCAAATTATCTCAGAAAAAAATTAATTTCAATTTTAAAAAAATTACACTAAATTTTTTATTTTATTTTTAAAAATCAATTTCAATTTTCAAAAAATCAACAAGAAAAAACAAGGTATGAATTGAATTGAATTGAATCTGACCTGTCACAGCTGAAGGAATAAAAACCAATAGAGCCTTCAGCCTGTAATTCTTTGGAGAAATTACTTTTCTGTCAACAGACAGCTTAGTACAGGCTTACAATGACCTAGGTGCTAGCTGTCAACTGCCCTGAATGATGCCTAGGCAAATCCTTCCTTGAAGGACTAAAGCCAACAATTTAAGCAAACAAATTCCTTTTCAGCCTTCGAAGTCTGTATTTGAAATTGCTTCACAAATACTGGCTTTTCCTCAAAGCTATGCCGTTGAGAGTGAAGCCTGGTCATTAAACAAGGCACTTGACAGCTTCTTATTTTGGCACGAAAAATAAAACGGCCATTTTAAAATGGCGCTGGCTGCTGAGGTGTGAAGCTGAAAAAAGAAGAAAAAAACGGGTAGTTATAGACCTCGGTGCGAACGAAAACAGCCTTTCCAAACAAAATAAACTCCAATAAGGTAATCTTCAATCTCTTTTTTTTAAAAACAAATTTTATTGATTTTTTAGAGACAAACAAAACATAGGACATAAAGGCATAAAACCTCCTTTCTAAAAATTACTTATAGGTTTTAACAAGGCAAATAAAACATTATTTTTTAAGGCATAGTTCCACATTATCACATTTCCATTTAAGCACATATATATCTTTTCCAAATTTCTCATTATTTCTCCCTTCACTTTTATTCAATTATATTTCTTTCTATCAAAGTTTTATTAATTCTCAATCAAACATAAACACACAAAATACAAAACAAGACATAAAAACATAAAACCTCCTTAATTATCATTTGTACATGTCTTTTCCAAATTTCTCATTATTTCTCCCTTTAGTTTTATTCCTCCAAGGTTTTATTAATTCTCAATCAAACATAGCTAACCAAAACACAAAACATAAAACATAAAACTTCTTTTGAAAAGTGGCTTAGCCCCGGGTTACATCTTTTTTTACAGACCTAAATCAAATTCATGCTCACCTTATATACCATTCTTATCTTATTTACCATTCTATATTTTCTATATAACTTCTCCCTTCTTTTCACTCTCTCAATTATATTTTGTTTATTTCATCTTATTTTAAAATCATTATACTTGTATCTTTTGTCCGTTCTTTTCCAATTATCTATTTATCTCTTCTCTTTAACAGAAAATTTCCCCTGTAATCACTTTTAAAGTGTGACGCCTTTCTATCTTTCCCCTAAATTAACACTTAAAATAATACATAATTTCCATTCTGATTCTGCTTAGTACATTCTACATGTTGCATTTTAAAATAAAAGAATAATAAATTTATAATATAGTTAAATATATAATTTCCATTCTAATTCTACTTAATACATTATTTTAAAATAAGAAAATGAAATAGTAAATTTATAATAACATTAAGACAATAACGAATTAAACTATAACTAAACATTGATCATTTTACACATTCTCTTTAATATTTTATTGAATATTGAGATCTATCATTAAACATTTTAATATTTTAATATTTTGTTAAATCTTATAATCCAATGGACTATTTCAAATGCAAATACTACAATACTATCTTATGTACTTTTGCAGAATCTTTCTTTAATTATACTCTATCCTTTATCTCTGAAAAAAATCTGCTTTTTTGCATCTTGTTTCAGGCCTTTGTGGCTTTTTTTCCCTTTTTCCCTCCCTTTCTTCTCCAGTCTGGTCTTTTTGCCCCCCCTCTCCTAACCTCCACCTTTTTAACTTCCCCTCTCTGTTGTATTTCTCTTTTCTGTTGCTTTCTAACATTGTACCTTTTTTTCACCTTATTTTTCTTTTTCTTGGTTGTTTTATTAAATCTTAAATTCTCATTTTTCCTTCCTCTCTTCCTATTTTCTTTCTTAATTGAACTTTTTTGTCCATTAAAAATAGCTGCTTCTTCTTCTTCTTCTTCCTTCTTCTTCTTCTTCTTCTTCTTCTTCTTCTTCTTCTTCTTCTTCTTCTTCTTCTTCTTCTTCTTCTTCTTCTTCTTCTTCTTCTTCTTCTTCTTCTTCTTCTTCTTCTTCTTCTTCTTCTTCTTCTTCTTCTTCTCCTTCTCCTTCTCCTTCTCCTCCTCCTCCTCCTCCTCCTTCTCCTTCTCCTTCTCTTTCTCCTTCTTCCTCATGTATTTGCTGATATGTAGAAACCGCCATTTCTAAAAAGTGGAAGCTCCCAAAGAATCCTTGCTTTCTTGTTCTCTTTCCTTTAATTTTTCATATTCCATTTTTAATTCATCCACAGATAGTGCCATTGTAAAATTTTAAGAACAACCCAGATGTTTTTAATCTTAAAGTAATTTCCAAGTGTCAAAGTTATCAAACAATCCAAACAGATACAAAATATTTCCTCTTCTTCTCTTTGCAGTTTTTCCTCCTGGGGCAAAATCCCAAAATATATTTTAAAGCCGTATTACAGTTAGTTGCTGGTCTTATAATCTTCAAGGCGTCTCCTCCAACAAATTTTTAAAGATTTTTTTAGTCCTCTCCTTCTCACTTATAACAAAGAGCTTATTTTTACCTTAAAGAAGCAGGTTTTCCAGTGCTCATTTGCTTTCTCCGTAAGGAAGGGGAGTGAACTTTCCTTTCAGCACTTTCGCCGTTTTAACAACTTCTTTTGGAAACAAATGTATCAATCCAAAAGTCAGGTTTCCAGGGTGTTTAAAAGTATCTTAATGTCCCGGTTCAGCCAAGAAAACTTCTCCTTCTGATTCTTCCTCCTGCACAGATCTTATCCGGTTGAAGATTCCTTTGTGGCTGCCATTTCTGACAGCCGCTCCACCGCCTCAGGAAAAAGGAGTCTAGCCGGCTGGGGAAAGGGGTTGCAATGTCCCCAGACCCCTGCCCGGATCTCCTCTATCTTCCGCTGCCCCTCCAGGGTAGGGACAACCCCCAAATCCAGTTGGATCGGGGGTACCTCAGCGGCGAGCGCAGCAGGGACCCACAGAAATGCGGATTCCTGCCGCCGCCGAAGCCTTGCAACCGGAAGTCTCGTAATCTTCAATCTCTTGAAGTGCACCAAGGAGCAGAGCTTCATTAATCAGCTCCGTTCAGGTCAGCTTTTAATAGTATTTGAAGTCTCTTTATTTTTAAGAGGCTTCAGCATCTTTCTGTGCCCCTATGGTCCTGAAAAGGACCCGCTGCAGCCGACAAACAGCTGATTAAGTGATGTTGGCAGGCAGCATTTTTAAGGGAAAATCCTTTGAAATAAGAGTGCCTTCTGATTTTGAAAGCTATTGAAACCTGTTTTAAGCTTTCCAATGATCCTGGTGAGGAATGCATGTCTAGTCTAAATGACAGGCTGAGCAAAAACTGGGGACTCTAAGGAGGAGGAGGAGTGTCCTCAGAAATCAACTAGCTTATCAAATGATAGATGGAGCACTTCCCATCCCTGGATGTTCAGTACAGCTCTCAGGAGAAGAGAAAGAACTGGAGAAGATAACAAAATACAAAGACATAGAAATAGAACGACTATGGCAAAGGCAAGCAAGGGTAGTACCAATAAGTAATAGGTGCCTTGGGTACAGTCCCAAAACAATTGGAGCACCACTTGAACAACCTAGGCATTGACAAATTTGCCATCAGTCAATTGCAGAAGGCAGCTTTGCTTGGAACAGCTTCCATCCTGTGTGTGTAACACCATCAAACATCCATATTTGCCAATCCCAGGTCCTTGGTAAGGACTCGATAAGTAGACAAAAATGCCAAACCCTGTCTGAATATCTGCCTGGCTGTGCGATGAATAATAATATAACAATAATAATAACAACAGCAACCCTGGCTAGAAAGACCAGAAAATGACAATGAATCATTAACAGACACTTATCTATGAAGGAAAATGTGTGGGTGTGAAGTGTTGCAAGTTCATCAGATGGTTGAAGAAAAAAGGGGCTTTGGAAGAATATCTAAAGGATAATGAAGAAGATGCATTGAAGTTACTATACGAGGAAGGCTTACTGACTACTGGAGAGACCAAACTTGCCTACAAGAAAGACCTAACGAAGAACGGAATGGAGGCATGGAAAGACAAAGCATTGCATGGCCAATACAGAAAAAATAAACCCAGGGAAAACAGGTTATTATCAAGTCTTGGTAATGGCTAAGAGCAGGAAAGTTGAAGAAAAGAAAAAGCTGCTAGTTCTGGTTGCACAAGACCAAATTTTAAGAAGAAATGCATATTGTCAATAAAAAAGATAAAAAGTAGATGTGGCAGTACCTGGAGACAGCATAATAGAAGGGAAAGAAATGGAGAAAATCACAATATAAAGACTCTAAATAGAAATAGAACGACTGTGGCAGAAGCAAGCAAAGATAGTCCATAATAATAGGTGCCTTGGTGCAATCCCAAAACAACTGGAGCACTACTTGAACATGA
Organism: Notechis scutatus; assembly: GCF_049901735.1. NCBI lineage: Eukaryota > Metazoa > Chordata > Lepidosauria > Squamata > Elapidae > Notechis > Notechis scutatus. The sequence continues at coordinate 57,210,854 of NC_142025.1, read as the reverse complement.
TTGGCATTGACAAATTCACCACCAGTCAATTGCAAAAAACAGTTTTACTTAGAACAGCTTACATCCCGCAATGATATCTGTAACACTATCAAACATCCATGTCTGTGTATCTCAGGTCCTTCGACAGGATTCAGTAGATAGACCATAGTGCCAAATCCGGTCTGAACATGTCTGACTGTATGATGAACCACAACAAAAATTATTATTATTATTATTATTATTATTATTATTATTATTATTATTATTATTATTATTATTATTATTATTATTATTATTATTATTATTATTATTATTATTTATTATTATTATTATTTATTATTATTATTATTATTATTATTATTATTATTATTATTATTATTATTATTATTATTATTATTTTGTTGTTGTTGTTGTTGTTTTGTTGTTATTATTATTATTATTATTATTATTATTATTATTATTATTATTATTATTATTATTATTATTATTATTATTTATTATTATTATTATTTTGTTGCAATGTAATTACTGTAATAAATGACAATGTAGTAGCACCGAAATATGTGAAAAAGGGATTTGATAACCTGCTTCTTAAAGGACTGGAACTGTAGTTGTGATAATTTAAGTTAGATAACTTATTCTAAACTTATGTCAGATAGCTTGCTAAACATATGCAATAATTTATTATGTAGGAAGATATTGTTAATGAGAAAGCATCCTATTCACTCTTTAATTGTTTTTCCTTTATTTCATATTCAGGTCACTAAAATTGACCAAAGAGACAATGAAGAACCAACAATAATGCACAGATTTCAGCTCTCTTCTCTTAATCCTCAGGAACGAATTAATTATTATCAGCTAATTGAAGAACTTGGTAGGTGATTCACAGAATTTTTGTATCCTGATTGTTGTATCCTGATTCTGTTTCGGCATTTCTCATAGAGACATTTTGAATCATGTTTCTTTGAACTGTTTTACTCAATAACTCCTAAATTTGCTTTTCCCACAGAAGGAATTCTGTTTTAATTTAAAATAACAATACAAAAATATATTCCTTAGGGGGAGTGGTGCTGGAGAAGCAATGCTTTGATTTGAGCTGCACACATACGATTGTGGGACAGCCTCTCCGCAATGAGAAATTCTTAGCATCAATGGCAGCAGGAAAATGGGTGCTTCATCGTTCCTATTTGGAAGCATGCAGAGCAGCACACAGCTTTGTAAAGGTATTCAACATGTTTCTTCAAAAGACAACATGTTTTTTCAAAAGACAATTGGACTTTGTTTTTCCTTTTTTTTTCTTTTTGCATAACGCCTTTTATTTTATAACATAAAAATTCAATTATTGGTTAAACTGTGTTGTCTGAGTACAAATAGTTTTAGGAAATAATCATCAAAGTGTTTACAACAATGTTCATTACATTGATGTTCATTCTATCATAATGATCATAATAATAATACTGATATTTGCTTATCCATTTTAACAAGCCTCTTTTTTTCATAGTTCCTTTTCTTATAGTTCCATGTTTCTAACTTTGCTTTTTGTCAGCTAACCGCTGATAAAATGAGTCCCAAGTCAAAAAGTATTCAGTTTCTTCCTTTTCCTTCATTATAAGTGTTTATCTATTTCTGCACATTCTAATATTTTTTTAATCACGTTTTCATCTGTGGGGCCTCTTTACTTTTCCATTGTTGTGCAAATACAATTCTGGCTGTAGTCAGTACATGTAAAATTAAATATGTATTGTATTGTTATACTTATCTGGCAACATGCCCAACAAAAATATTTCTGGTTTTAAATCAATATGTTGCTTTATCATTTTTTCCAACCATGTATGTATTTTTGTCCAATATTTTTTTTTGCTTTTGGGCATGTCCACTACATATGATAATACAAATCCGGTATCTGATGGCATTTCCATTTTTAAAAAAATACATTTTATTGGTTTTACAATTAAAACAGGCCAACAAGACATACATAAATGTAAGAGAGAAAAAGAAAAGAAGAAGAAAATAGAAAGAAAAAGATAGAAAACAATTAAAAACATTTTCATCTTCAACAGTTTGTGAGACCTCCTTTTTATCCTTATTTTATGCCATATACACACTTAATCCTTACATATATCCGTATATCACTACTATGATTCTATCCTATCTTCTTTTGCATTTTAGTGTGAAATCTATCTTTGGTCTATCCATTTGTACCAGCGTTCCAGCTGTTGTAGTATATTGAAGTGTCTTTATCTTTTAATGCCAAGGTTAATTTGTCCATTTCTGCACAACTTGAAATTTTTTGAATAATCATCTCCTCTGATGGAACATGAGGCTGTTTCCAACATTGTGCAAAAGCCAATCTGGCCGCTGTCAAAATATGTATTATTATATATTTCACTTTTTTTGGTATTTGTTTATCAAAGATCCCTAATAGAAAGGACTCTGGTTTGAATTCGATCTGTTCTCTTGTCATTTCCTCCAGCCAATTTCTAATTTTCTGCCAATATTTTTGAGCTTCTGTACAAGACCACCACATATGGAAGAAAGTTCCCTCTTTTTTTTTTTTTTGCATTTCCAGCAATTCGGACTCATATTGGGGTGTATCTTCGCTAATCTCAAAGGAGGAAGGTGCCAATCTGATGGCATTTCCAATATCTAGCAGACATATCATTAAACATCCTTGCCAATCTTGAGGGTGCAAAATGCCATATAAAGATTTTCTTTATATGCAGTTGACATCGTTAATTTATAATTTCTATCCCACAGTTTCTACCCACTTATCTAATTCTATTGTATAACCAACAATTTTAACCCATACTATCATCTCCTTTACTTGCTCGCCTTCCATCTTGATACTTAATAAATATTTTCTTTATTAGCTTTTCATCTGTCCCTGTTAATATTTGAGCTAATTCTGTTAATTCTTTATGAAAATGCATCTTTATAAAATGCATTTTAGTATCCTTCTCATATCGAGATTGTTGTTCTGACCAAGGTTTCCTGAGACACCAACAAACACATATAAAATCTGAAACTCTTTTATTTTAGTTCATTGGCTGTGAATTATCGTCATTCATAGCCCAGAATGAGTCTTAACTGGTTATAATTAGTCCCAGGGACGTCTGCCAAAGTTCTTCGTAAGGCGTCTAATAAGAATGCACCTTATCTGATTTGAAGTGCTGCCAACAACTAAAGTCCCAATTAGTCTTTTAAAACCAAAACAGAACAAATTCACCATAGAGCTTTCAGAGTCCAAATGGATCACAGCAAACGACGTTGCTTCCTGCAAAGGTTTTCCTACCTTTGCACTTCCTTTATACCTTATAGGAGGGGCAATCACCTCCAAGCCTTACTCCCAAGTCACCCTTTTTGTCTTAGCTGTTCTTGCCTTTTAGCAGCTCTGGCACACGCGTGCTGGAAACAGGCTCCCCTTGTTCTTCTGCCTCGCTGCTGCCAGATTCTGGAGGTTCCAGAGTCACCACATAACTCCCAGATGGTCCTGGCCCCATCTCTTTGTCAGATGCAGGACCCTCTGAGTCCTCCAGACTCCCAGACTGGTCCCTGTTCTTCCCCACTGTCCGATTCTGCTGCCGTCTGCGCAGGCTACCAGCAAACCACAACAATTGTATCTGCACTTGTGGCTACCATGCATGCTATGTCAAACTCTTGACTACTCAGTTCTTCCTTAAGTTTTAAGTCCTCCTTTTCATTCAAAATATCTTTACATCTGGTAATATTTTCCATATTAATTACATTTGGGTGAATCAGCACTCCATTGTGGAGAGCCAGACTGGTATTTTCAAATAGTGTTGTTCTTTAATTTTTCCCCCATACTGATAATGCATTTCTAATGTAATGTCTTTGGCAATAACTATGTAGCTTATTTTCCCCTTACCATAAAAAGGCATGCCAACTCAATTGGAGGTCATGTCCCTCCAAAGTCAATAGTCCTTTGCATCTCAGACCAATCCATTCTTTCACCCATGTAAATACCTAGGCCTGGTAATACAACTCCCAATCTGGCAACTCAAAGCTTCCTCTGTTTTTAGAATCTTGCAGCATTTTCAAACTTATTCTTGCTTTTTTTCCCTTGCCAAATAGATCTTAATATTGTTTATTTAATTCTTCAAAATATTTTTTCCAGCTTTATCGGTATTATTTGAAACAGATATAATAGCCTTGGTAAAATGTTCATTTTTATAATAGCTATTCTTCCTGTCAACAACAATTGCAAGGTTTTCCACTTCTCCAAATCTGTTTTAATTTGTTGAGTCAGTTTATAGTAATTATCTTCTTTAATAGTTGCACAACTTGCCATTAGTTGGATTCCTTTCTTGACTATCTGAATATCTATCTTCTTCATTAAGTCTTTTTTCTGTGTATCTATAAAAATTTTAATTAAAATTTTAGCGTTTTTTTCTTTATTTTCAATCCTGCAACTTCACCATATTCTTCTATTTTTTTTTTTTTATTAATGTGGGTCGTTTCCAGGATGAAAACCAAATCATCTGTGAATGCTTGTAGCTTATATTTTTCTTTTTTTATTTCCATATCTTTAATTTATTTGTCTTGTCTAATATTTCTATTTAATACTTCCAGTGTCAATATGAATAGTAGAGGGGAAGTGGACACCCTTGTCATTCCTTTTTTATATTAAAGTTCTCTATCATATCTCCATTTACCATCACCTTTGCTGTTTGCTTATGATATATTGCCTTAATCATGTTGATGAATTTCTCACCAAAGTCCATAAATTTTAGTTGAAATAACATAAATTGCCAATTTACATTGTCAAATGCAGCTAAGAAAATTAACACCATTTGCTTTCCAGGATGTGCTTCATACTATTCCAGTGTGCTTAAGATCATTCTCATGTTATTTTTAATTTGTCTCTTGAGTAAAATCTATTCTGATCTGAATGTATAAATTCATTCAGAAATCTTTTTAGTCTCTCTGCTATTATTGAAGCGTATATTTTATAATCAGCATTCAATAAAGATATAGGTCTATGCAGTCATGCGATTCAACCAGTGTAATAATTGGTTTGGTGAGAGAGCATCTGCTTTGCACATGCGCAAAGTTTTTTAAAAAGCCCATTTTCAGCTCTAATTCTTACCTCCTACTGCAGCCCCATTGAATAAAACAGCTGAGATGCGGCAAACCACTCTGTCATGTGAATCAGCTGTGCTTTAAAACAATGAAATAAAGCACAGGAAAGAGCAGGGGCAGGGCCAAATGCTCACCGGAACTACCGGTTCGCCCGAACCAGTCCGAACTGGTAGAATCCCACCCCTGGCTCTATAGTTTTTTATCTGCATTAAGTCTGAATCTTCTTTTGGAATTAGGGTAATATTTGCTTCCATCCACAAATTTGGTACCTTCGCTTCTAAGAATACTTTGTTTTAGACTTCTAACATTGGTGGATCTAAAGCAGTGGTCCCCAACCTTTTTTGTACCAGGGACCAGTTTCAAGCACAAACACTTTTTCAAGGACCGGGGGAAGAATCGAGTTTGGTGGTTTTGCTTGCAGACGTTTCATTACCTGACTAGGTAACATCTGATGTTGTTACCTAGTCGGGTAATAAAACGTCTGCCAGCAAACCACCAAGTTCAGGGAGCGCCTCGGCCCTGCCTCCCTCAGCCCCATCCCTCAGGTGTCTCCCTCCCTCCCTCAGGTGTCTGCCTCGTTCCTCTCTCAGTCGCTCTCTCGCTGCTCCACCAGCCCAGGAAGAAACTGCTTCAAAGAAGCCGGTGGGGGTGGCTTTTCCTGTAGCCGCAGCTCCTCCGAGCGCCCGTTTACCCCCACCCCACCCGCCCGCGCTTCAATTCAGTGCTCCGTTCTGCCTGCCTGCCTGTCTGGTTGTTTGGGAGCAGCTTCGCTGAGAATAATAACTATTCGACTCTTTTTATCAGCCGAGCTACTCCGAAACGAAGGCAGGCAGGCAGGCAGGCAGAACGGAGCACTGGGTTGAACCGCGTGCGGGCGGGCGGGTGGGGGTAAACGGGCGCTCGGAGGAGCTGCGGCGACAAGAAAAGCCACCCCACCCCTGGCTTCTTTGAAGCAGTTTCTTCCTGGGCTGGTGGAGCAGCGAGAGAGCGACTGAGAGAGGAACGAGGCGGGAGGAAACCGAAGCTGCTGAGCCAGAGAGCAGGACAGGCTTTGGTTGCTTCCTCCCTCCCCTTCTTTCATTTGTGTCCTTGATCCCCGATCCCAGCAGCATTCACCGAAGGCGAAGAAAGCCGCCATTTTTTTTATTTTTTTTATTTGCGGCCCGGTACAGAGTGCTCCACAGACCGGGACCGGTCCGCTGCCCGGTGGTTGAGGACCCTGATCTAAAGTATCTCAATTTATAAAGTTCTGCCGATAGCCCATCTGGTCTTAGTGTTTTATTATTCTTTTGCCTCTTAATCGCTTCTGTTAATTCCATCATTGATATTCATTTCTTTAACATGACTTTCATTGTTCCAGGTATATTAGGTAATTCAGCTTTTTCCAAATATTGTTTTATTATCTCTTCTGGAATTTTCTGCTGATCATACAGCTTCTCATAATAATTTTGAATTATTATTATTTTTTGGTCATCGTTTTGGTAGTGGAGAACTCCTTTCTCATCTGCCAATCAATGTATCAGTTTCTTCTCTTTCTCTTTTTTCAGCTTATATGCCAACCATCTTGGTTTATTTGCATTTTCAAAGAAATTCTATTTAAAACTTTTAATTTTTTGTGCCAATTCTTTATTAAGTAGATTCAATTTATGTTTGATTAATTCCATTTGATTTTTTAAATTCTTTTTTGTGGTTATTTCTGTAATTCTAATTCTAGTCTTTTGTATTATTTTAGGTAGTTCAGTTTTTCTAAATATTGTTTTATTATCTCTTCTGGAATTTTCTCCTGGTCGTACAGCTTCTACACTGAGTCGACAGGAGAATCCAGATTGGGTAGTCTCTTGTCTCTTTGCTCTTCAGACTGAGTTGAATTCTGAAGACACACCTCCCTGGTAACAGTCACGTTTTCAACTCAGTCTCAGCAAACAGATATAATATTTTTGGCAATATGTTTGTTTTGATTGTCGCTATTCTCCCTGTTAAAGATAATTGTAAATTTTTTCATTTTTCCAAATCTGTAGCAATCTGTTGTTGTAATCTATCATACCGTGTTTCTCATATAATAAGGCTGGGTCTTATTTTTTTTTGAGCCCCGAAAAAATGGCTAGGCTGTCTTTTTGGGGGTGATTTAATTCCCCCCCCCCTTGCATCTTCAGGCAGGCGGCAACAGCTTGGATGTTGACCTCGGCGTTGGTGGGCCACTTCGTATCGGGGTCAACGCAGGCAGCACCATATCGGGTGTGCAACAAAAGTACTTCCTAATGGCAAGCCCCCCCATCATTCCCCCTCATTTCGCATGTTTTAATATAGGCCTTAATTTGGGGGGGAGGGGCTTAATTTCATTTCATGCCTATAAAACATGCTGGGACTTCCTATTGGGGGAGGCCGTATTGTTGGAGAAACAGGGTAGTTATATCCTCTTTAAGAGTTCCACATCTAGCGGTCATTTGTATCCCTAAATATTTCACTTTTTTGTGATTTGGATCTGTAGTTTGTCCATTAATCTTTTGTTTTGTTTTTCTATCATATTTTTCACCAACATTTTAGTTTTTTCTTTGTTTATTTTCAGTCCTGCAACTTCACCATATTCTTCTATTTTTTTCGATCAACTTAGGACCTGTTTCCATTGGTTCTTCTAATATAAAAACCAAATCATCTGCAAAATTTATATTCTTCCTTTTTTATTTTCATTCCCTTTATTTCTTCATTTTTTCTGATGTTTCTATTCAGTACTTCCAAAGTCAGTACAAACAACAGTGGGGATAACAGGCAACTAGTTCCTTTTTGAATATTAATATTGTCTGTCAATTCTCCACTTACCATAACTCTTGCTATTTGTTTGTTATATATCACCTTTATTGTCTTAGTAAATCTCTCCAAAGCCCATCTCCTCCAATTGCAACAGCATAAATTGCCAATTCACATTGTCAAAGGCTTTCTGTGCATCTAAGAAAACCAATGCCATTTGATTCTCTGGGTGTGCTTATTCCATAGTATTCCAGTGAATTCAATATTATTTTCATGTTATTTTTTATTTGCCTCTTAGGCAGAAATCCATTTTGATCTGGGTGTATAAAATGAATTAAATACCTTTTAAGTCTTTCTGCCATTATTGAGGCAAATATTTTATAGTCAGCATTTAGTAAGGATGTTAGTCTATAATTTTTTATTTGTTGAGGATCAGCGTCTTCCTTTGATATCAGAGTAACATATGCCTCTGTCCATGAGTCAGGTATTTTATGTCTTGTCAGGACCTCATTCAATACTTAAGCATTGTAGTAGAAATTGATTCCTGTATTGCCTTATAGAATTCTGCTGGTAGCCCATCCGGGCCGGGAGCTTTTCCAATATTTTGTCTGTTTATCGCTTCTGTCAGTTCCATCATTATTTTCTCTTCTAACATAGTCTTTATTTCATCAGGTATTTTTGGTAATTCTGCCTCTTGCAAGTATTGCTCAACTTTTTAAAAAACTTTTTTTGAATTCTTTTTCTTTTTTCAGTTTGTATGCAAACTATCTACCTGATCTATTTGCATTTTCAAAAAAGTTCTGTTTAGCTCCCCTAATTTTTTGTGCCAGTTCTTCTTTCTCCATTAATCCCATTCTATGTTTAGTTATATCCATTCAGTTTTTAATGTTTTTATGTTGCGGGTTATGTTGTAATTCCTTCTCCAACTTTTTATAGTCTTTTTCTAAGATCTGTTGCGTTTGTCTCTTTTTAATATTCCTTCTTCTTGTATAAGTTATAATCACACCTCTGGTATGCGCCTTCATGATGTCCCGTACATTTTGTAGTGAGTTTGCCTCTGGTTTATTTTCTTTGAAGAAGAAAGCCAGTTCTTTCCCCATGTTATTGATAAATTCTTTTTCCTTCAAAATTGAATTATTCAAAGTCTATCTTGACCTTTTCTTCTGTCCCTTCCATTTGACCCATTCTCCACGGAGCCGAAGGGAGAATCCAGGATGGGTAGTCTCTAATCTCCTAGCTCTGCAGACCGAGTTGAAAAACTGAGGATACACCCCCTGGTAACGGTCCCCAGTTCTGAACGACATTGAAGCATGTTCAGACCACTCTTTAAGGGCTCTGAATAGTTAGGATTGTAGAAGAATATTCACCCCCTGGATTAAGCTTTTTTTTCGCAGAGAGGCTTAGATCAGGTTTGACAGCTAGCCGGCTTGCCGGTTTAGCACTTTCATTTTTTCGTGCCTTTTTTCCAGTTCGCGTTTTTTTTTTTTTTGCTTGTTATTTTAAATTTTTGACTTTCCTTGCTGGTGGACTGGTTTTTGTTTTGTTTTCTCCTAAAACTTGAGTGGAGAGCCCATGTGGCCCGGGCTGGGGCGGGAGTCAGCATCTTATTTAACTTGCCTCCTCCTGATCAACTTTCCTTGCCTGGGACGAGCTGCAGCTGCCGCTAAGCGCTTCTGTCCTTTTCGGCGGCAGCAGCCATTTATTTCATTTGGGGACAATCTTGCAGTTTGTCTCCAGGATTGTCCCTTGGGGAGTGGTTCTGGCCATCAGAATTAAATCCTGACCCCCCACCCCCCCATCCAGTCCCCAGAGCACCGTGGCAGCTGCAAGACGTTTGAGTCTGCCTGATAATTGCGGTGCAGCCAGCGCCAGGCTCGCAAGCCTTTGACCTGTCAGGGCTTGCTGCAATTCAAAGAGGCAGCCTTTTTTTGCAACTTTTTTTCCTTGGCTTTTGAATTGCGGAGCTGGGCTGAGCTCACCACTTTGGGTCGCACTAGCCTCCTGAAGTGGACAG